>NC_092132.1:66085017-66392603 GCF_043159975.1 Macaca nemestrina | reverse complement strand
TAAATTAGGTCCATAGTAGTCAAGACTTCTTCAGTTGCAAGTAACAGACATCCACTCTTAGCTAATTTATGCCAAAATTGGGAAAATTATTAGATCATTGTGAAGAGACAAGCAAGGTTATCCAGTTTATGGCCTTGGAAGCTCACATTACCTGATCATAAACAGAGAAGCTGCACTCAAACTTAATTTTCCAGGAGTCTTGGGTAGATGGGATTTATTTTCTACAACTCAAATCCAACTTCATACAAAGTTGCCAGATGGCCTCTCAGACCCCACAAAGCTGGCATCTAGGTTCTGAGTGCTAGGTGCCTGAGCCTTTAATGTTTATTCTCCATACAGGACCATTCTCATGCTTGCAGGGGATTAGTGACTCTCTCCTGGAGCAGAGATCTTCTGTGCCCAACATACCCATAGCCTCTGTACACATTTCCATGGGATGACAAGAGAGCAAGGAGTCCCACACCTCCTCTTTCAAAGCACTGGCTTTGATGGTTTCTCAGTTAAACATCTCCCATTTCACATGCAGTTGTGGCATTATGTGTCCCCCAATATATTACACTCACATAACCCACCCATAGAAAGGGCAGCAGTAGAGTCAGCCTCATAGATATCTGGATGTAGGGACACTTTATTTTTTTCTCATTTTATATTGTTTTCTCATCATTACTCCCTTCTGCCTCTTAGCTTTATCTTCTAAGGCCCTGGCTGTCCACTTGAGCGTGAATTATGGTTATAAGTGCCACCAAGCTTATATCCCTAGAACTTTATACCAAAAAATGAGTAGAGAGAGTTCTATCCCATTAGGTCTGATTATAATGAAAAATTGTGAGTGGGTACTTTTACAAAACTTGGGTTATGTGCCAATACCTGGATCAGTTACTGTGTTCAGGGAGCAATCATTGGAGGCACCCAATTTTGGATGCCCTGACTTATATTTCTTTAGTTATTCATTCAACAAATACTAAGTGCCTACCATGAACAAAGCACTGTGAGAGGACCTGGGGATACAAATGCAAAGAATTAGTGGCTGCTATGCTCAAGTAACCCACAGTCTAGTTGGGAAAGAAATAGTGCTATGTATTGAAAATTAGTAATGTGCCAGGCCATCTTATTATGCATGTCACTAACCTTCAAAAGATTCTGTGGAATAGCTTCATTATCACCTTTCAATAGAAAAACAAATGGAAGCTTTGAGTGAGACCATCATTAGCGGCTACCATATTGAGAAGCTGTTATGTGCTAGGCAGGTTCCTAGCTCTAGGGATCGGATGTACACATATTAAATAACTTGCTTCAATTGTTGTATTTAGTTCTTTTTTTATATGTGTACCTTCCTGACACAATGGTTTTGTACCTTTTGGAATTGACATAGTTAATCATTCTATATGACATAAAATGCTGTTGCTATGGAGACATTAGCAAAAATGGCAGAGCCATGCTTTGAACCCTGATTTGTTCAGTTCCACTACACTGTGGGTCACTCTGTTACAATCTTCCCTCTGAAAAGACTCTAATAAAAGGTATTTATACTTTGCACGTGATTGCTAACTTTCTGTTCAATATATCTTTTTTAAGTATACTTTTAGGTCAATGGAAAAAATTATGAAAATAACCCTATTTTACCTGGGACAAGCTATTTTTAGTTAAGAAGATCAGCTCAAACCAGCCATTCTTATTTCAATGCATTATCTCTTTCATTTTAACTAATTCAAGGTCAGTTTAAAGATCAGATAGAAATTCAGTTTTCTCAGATTTCATCTCCAAATCATGACAACTGCCGTCCCCCAAAGCTCCACATACAGGGTCTTGTGGCCTTGCTCCTGAATGCTTAGTCTTGCAGCCACAGTGAGAGGTATAGGGAAATCAGCGGGGAGGTTTCAATCCTCTTTTATCAGGTAAAAAGGAGCACCAGAATGAAAGACTTAATTAAAAGATTACAAAGAGATTTTTAAAAACAGGGCTGTACCATAGGACACAGCACTGGGATAAGGATGAAGAAGTAGTACAGCTATTGCCCTGACAAAGAAAAAAAAAAAAAACATATAGCCTCAGGTTCAACTACAAAAACCTTCTCAGAGAATGTAATTGTAAGTGATGAAAACATGTTGTATATATTTGTCCAATTGCCTGGTAACAGCTTTAAGGGCTCAGGCTGTCTAAATCACTTTTTGGAACAAAGGGTGGACAGAAATAAATGAATCAAATATGGTATAAGGATTAAACAAGAGTTCCTAGACAGGTTTAGTGACAACATTTAGGTGCCATTTTCTTCTTTCCTCCTCTTCAATTTAAAAAAGCACAGCATTGCACATGTTAATATGTCATGCTGTGTGCTCATAAATTGGCATTGAGTCTTTCCATACCTTCTGAAAACAAAAATCTTAGAACTCTGCTGTTTCTATGGCAACCGCATTTTAAGAAGGTGAAGTTTCCAGTTTGATAGAGCCAAAAGGCTCTATTAACATCAGGTTTCAATGATTCTGAAACTGTGGTGTCAGGAGGAGTCAATACAACACATGAGATTCAGATTGACCCCATTTGGCATTTATTTTTCTGCTCGAATAAAGTCTAAAAGCCAATAAAATAAATTATTTAAATGGTAATTATTTTACTATAATCCAATATCATGTGACATTAATACTGACAATATGTAGATTGAAATTCTAATGGCAAACATGAAGAAATGATAGAAGATCATTCTCAGCAAACTAACACAGGAACAGAAAACCAAACACAGCATGTTCTCACTCATAAGTAGGAGTTGAACAATGAGAACACATGGACACAGGGCGAGGAACATCACACATGGGGGCTTGTTATGGGGTCAGGGGCAAGGAGAGGGAGAGCATCAGGACAAATACCTAATGCATGTAGAGCTTAAAACCTAGACACCGGGTTGATGGGTGCAGCAAACCACCACGGCACATGTATACCTATGTAACAAACCTGCAGGTTCTGCACGTGTATTCCAGAACTTAAAGTATAATTTAAAAAATAAAAAATTAGGGGCCGGGAGCGGTGGCTCACACCTGTAATCCCAACATTTTGGGAGGCCCAGGTGGGCAGATCACCTGAAGTCAGGAGTTCAAGGCCAGCCTGGCCAATATGGTGAAATCCCATCTCTACAAAAATACAAAAATTAGCCGAAAATGATGGTGGGTGCCTGTAATCCCAGCAACTCACAAGGCTGAGACAGGAAAATCGCTTGAACCCAGGAAGCAGATGTTGCAGTGAGCCAAGGTAGCGCCACTGCACTCCATCCTGGGCAACAGAGAGAGACTCTGTCTCAAAAGTAAATAAATAAATACAAACAAAATAAATAATAAAATAAAATAAAATACATTTTAAAAGAACTGGAACTAAAAATCTTTACCTAATACATTTCATTGCACGAGATCTAATAGTGGTTATTCAGCTTCATACAAAGAATAATACAGTATTATTAATATCACCTGCTCCTCTGTACTCCAAGATCCACAAAGAGTCTGAAATAAGATTTGAATTTGGAAAGAAAAAAAAACAGAAATATTCTGTAAAAGAGATATTCTCAGGAATATTCTGTAAAATATTCTGAATATTCTATAAAATATTCAGAAATATTCTGTAAAAGAGAATGTCTCAGGAATAAAGAGACATTCCAATTGAGCATGGTTTATTAATTTGCTAGGGCTGTTGTAACAAGTACTACAAACTTGGTGGCTTAACAACAGAAGTGTATTAAAATTACCTGACAGTTCTGGAGGCTAAAAGTCAAGATGTTGGCAGGGCTGGTTCCTTCTTGAGAAATGTGAAAGGTAATTGCATCCACACTTCTCTAGTAACTTCTGCCGATTTTCTGACAATCTTTGGTGTTCTATGGTTTGTAGACATATCACTCCAGTGTCTGCCTTATATTCACACGTGTGTGTGTGTGCGCGCGCGCGCCCACTCGCGCCCACTCACGCCCACTCACGCCCAAATTTCACCATTGTATAAGAACAGCCGTCCTATTGGAGCAGGGCTCACTCTGCTCCAGTGTGACCTCATCTTAACTAATTACAACTCTATGTCCAAATGAGGTCACATTCTGAGGGACTCCAGGGTAGGACTTCAGCATATAAATTCAATACATAGTGCACAGATTCTATTTCATCCCTGAGCTAAGTGTACTACATTCATTATCTCCTTTAATCCTCACAGTAATACTGCAACTAGAAGATTAAGTGACATAAATATTCTCAAATTGTACTGTGCTTAGGTATCAGTGGGTTATCTTGTTAAAATGCAGATCCAATTCAACAGGTTGGGGTTGGAGTCTGGCATTCTGTATTTCTAACAGGTCCCCAGTTAAGATCATGACTCTGGTTGCAGAACTCTATGAGCAGCAAGGACTGACACAGTTGTGAATGAAGGCCCTAATTCTGAAGCCCAAGACATTTCTACTACAGCATTCTACCACTCAAAAGAAGGAGACAGGAGAAAAAAATAAACAGAAAGAATAAAAGAGGAGAATAAGAGAGATGAAAAAGGTTAGGAATATGACATAGAAATTTTTTATTTAGCATGATTTAAAAAACACAATGGAATCAATCATCAAAAAAAGAATGAGAAACGGTGATATCTTTTTCCAAATGTAAAGTAACTACATGGAACCCAAGAATGTGGCTAGATATTTTACCATGACACTAAGACTTTATTTCTTATATAATCTATAGCAGAGATCAGCAAACGTTTTACTTAAAGGGGCATATAGTAAATATTGTAGATTTTGTTGGCCAAAAACCACAATCAAGGCAATTATGTGGGTACTGATATAACTATTTAAAATGTGATCATCTAAACCATTCTTAGCTCACAGACTGTCCAAAAAATAAAACAAAAAAGAACAGAGCAAAACAAAACAGAAAAAAAAAAACAGTTGGCTTACTAACCACTAATTTATAATGTAACAATTTATATCTGCAAACTTAATGAGCTACTTTGATCTGTGATGATGGTTAACATTGTGCTAAGACAATACACAATGGGTCCAAGATTGAACTGTAGATTGGAGTTGGAATCCAGACCTCCAAGTAGAAAATAGAGGGCATCACTTGGAGGTATGACGCAAGATGTGTTTCATTGGAGGTGAGACCCAGGACAACCTGCTGTTGGAAGACTAAGAGGCACCAGACCATGTAACCAGCTCAGTCAAAATAGCAAGTGGTGTGAAGCTGAACACTTGTAAATCACTTAGCACAGTGATTTGCACACAGTAAATAGTAAATAAATGTCAGTTAATACATTTTTATTACTGTTATTTTGTATAAGAAAAACATAGCCTAGACACTGGGTGGAAATAGGTATAACTTGAAGAAATTATAGTTTTTTCATAGATCCTGGAAAAGGAAAACAAAACAAAACAAAACAGAAATAGTCAGAATGAAGGGCTTTCTTAGTGACCCAACTGCTCAACCAAACTGGGTCCAATAGAGAGAGTTATCTATCCAGCGGTTAGAGTGCTTAACTGCTAATTGAACTGTGAATAGTTGAAGGTCGTATTTCAAAGGCACTTCAAAGCCTCAGAAAGTAGCATCCATGTCTCCAGTTGATAACTCTGTGAAAGGGAACATGAAACCCTGGAGTAATCACGATTTCAGTAATAATTTCTCTTTGGAATTTTTTGCTGCACAAGGTTATACACAGTGAATCAGCCTTGTAAACGTAAGTATGTGGCTGCATCCAGTAGCAGGCATCTGTTCTCCCATGCTTCCTGGTGCCAGCATTTGCACAATGCACTGCTCACGCCCTCCACTGCAACTACTCTTTCTGGTGACTTTGTGTAGAACCCCTCTGGGAGAAGGAGGGAGAGAGGCAGCATCGGTTCCAAGATTCTGTACACAAAGGACTAGCAATACATCTTTTGTGATGATAATGTTCACCCATGACATCCGTAGCTCATGGAATGGCAATGTTTCCCAAAGTGGGTCTATAGAATACGCTGTTTATTTTTCTGTTATGTATTTCAGAAGCTTATTTAGCCACAATTTTTTTCCATCAAGAGTTACTACAATCCTGCAAAACATACATAAGAAAATATTGCAAACCAAAAACACAAAACAAAACAAAACAAAAAACAAAACACAGTTCACTAATTTCTCCAGTTGCCAGAGTTTCTATATATTTGTTTAGACAATAAGGGAACATGGCTTCACAAAATTGATTGGTTCCAGGATTTCAGAAAGACAGTTTAAAGTCTAAAGGAGAGAAAACCGGTATTTTTCCTCTAAGAATGGGAGTGAGAAAAGGATGTCCTCTCTCAACATTCCTATTCAACATCACTTTGGAAGTTTTGGCTGATGCAATAAAAAATGGAAAGGAAGTAAAAGGTATATAGATTGGGAAGCAAGACATAAAATGTCTCTGCTTGTAGATAGCATGCTTTTCTACATAGAAAACCCAGTAAAACCACCCCCAACAATAACAGCAACAAACTCTTCTAATTAGTAAGTGGTTATAGTAAAGTTGCAGGAAGGGGATAATATTTAAAAAGTTCACTGCTTACTTATATACCAGCAGTGAACAATGGTAATTTGGAATTAAAAACACAAGTCTATATACATTAGCAGCAAAATAAATGAAATAGTGCAGAGCAGTGGTACGTGCCTATAGTCCCAGCTACTTAGGAGACTGAGGTGAGAGGATCACTTGAGCCCAAAAGTTTGGTCCAGTCTGGTGAACACACTGAGCCTGTAACTAACAAGAAAAAGAAGAAGAAAAAAATTTATGTATAAATACAGCCAACCACACAAATCTAACCATATATGTACAAGATCTACTTGAAAAAAACTACAAAACTCTGATTTACCAAATGAAAAATCTCCACAAATGGGGGGATATTCCAAGTGCATAAATCAAGTCAATATTATCAAAATGTCAGTTCTTGCAAACTCGATGAATAGATTCAATGCAATTTCAGTCAAAACCCATCAAGTTGCTTTGTGGACTATCAACAAAATGACCCTAGAGCTTATATGAAGAGAGGGGGAAAAAAAAAAAAAACAGACTAGACAAAGTAATAATGAAGGAGAAGAATGAAATCAGAGGACTGATACTGTCTGACTTCCTTACTGTAAGGCTGTAGTAATAAAGTTAGTGTGGTTTCGTATAAATATAGGCATGGTTCCATAGATATAGATTTACTGAATAATTACTGAAGTCTACTCCAGGTTTTATGTTTCCTTTCATAAACAGAGCTATCAAGTGTGGACATGGATACTATTTTCTGAGTATTGAGAGTGCCTTTGAAATATTACCTTTGACTTTTTCTCAGTTCACTAAGTAGTTTCCCACAGGAAAACATTTTCCAACCTATATAGTAAAGAGAGTCCAGAAATAGACACATTTATAGTCAAATTATCCTTAAAGAAGTAAAGGCAATTACATGAAGAGAAGGAATAATCTGTTCAACAAATGGTAGTGGGACAATTGGACGTCGACATGCAAAACGAATCTAGATAACAGACCTCACACCTTTCAGAAAATGTGACTCAAAATGGATTATACACCCAAATATAAAATACAAAACCATAAGACTCCTAGAAGATAATATAGGAGAAAATCTAGGCGAACTTGAGTTTAGGGATTACTTTTAGATTCAAAATTATACATTAAAGATTCATGAAAGAAAACCCATAAGTTGAATTTCATTAAAATTAAAAGCTTCTGCCTTGCAAAAGACTTTATTAAGAGAATGGAAAGATAAGACTGGGAGAAAATATTTGTAAACCACATCTGAATAAAGGACTGGTATTTCAAATATATAAAGAACTCTTAAAACCCAACAATAAGAAAATAACTCATAAAAAAACTGACAAAATATATGAGGAGACACTTCACCAAAGAATATATACAGATGGCCAAAAAAAGCATGTAAAAAGATGCTCAGCATCAAATATCACTAGGGAACTGCAAATAAAAACAACAAGATACTACTGTACATGATTAGAATGATAAAAATCCAAAACACTGTCAGCACCAAATGATGGCAAGGATGTGGAGCAGCAGAACTCTTATTTGTTGCTGGGGAGAATGCAAAATGGCACAACCACTTTGGAAGACAGTTTACAAATTGTCTTACAAAACTAAACCCACTTTTACCACACGATCCAGCAATTGAGTTTCTTCATATTTAACCAAAGGAATTGAAAACTTATGTCCACACAAAATCCAAAATGTGAGACCAACCAGAATATCTTTGAGTAGTTGAATGGGTAAACAGACTGGTACATCTATACATTAAAAATATTTTGGCCAGACACGTTGGCTTACACCTGTAATCCCAGCACTTTGGGAGGTCGAGGTGGGTGGATCACCTGAGGTCAGGAGTTCGAGACCAGCCTGGCCAATATGGTGAAACCCCGGCTCTACTAAAAATACAAAAATTAGCCAGGCATGGGGGCGGGTGCCTGTAGTCCCAGCTACTCAGGAGGCTGAGGCAGGGGAATCACTTGAACCCGGGTGGGGGAGGTTGCAGTGAGCTGAGATTGTGCCACTGCACTCCAGCCTGGGCGACCGAGTGAGAATCCATCTTGAAAAAAAAAGAAAAA
Source organism: Macaca nemestrina (assembly GCF_043159975.1). Classification (NCBI taxonomy): domain Eukaryota; kingdom Metazoa; phylum Chordata; class Mammalia; order Primates; family Cercopithecidae; genus Macaca; species Macaca nemestrina. The sequence continues at coordinate 66,384,036 of NC_092132.1, read as the reverse complement.
AGAAAAAAATAAAATAAAGAAATCAATTTAAGGAGAAATGAGCTGTTAAGCCATTAAAAAATGGAAGAAACTTAAATACGCATTACAAATGGAAAAAAGCAATCTCAAAGGCTACATACTGTGATTCCGTCTATATGACATTCTGAAAAAGGCAAAACTATGGGGACATTAAAAAGATTAGCGGTTGTCAGGGATTCAGGGGAGGGAGAGAAGGAAAAACAGGTAGAATGCAGAGGTGTTTTAGGGTTGTAAAACTATTTTGTATGACACTGGAATGGTGACACATGTCATTACACATTTGTCAAAACCCATGTAACGTATAACACCAAGGGTGAACCCTAATGTCTACCATGAACTTTAGTTAATAATAATGTATCAATATTGGCTCACTGATCCTAACAAATTATACCACATCTATGCAAGATGTTTATAGTAGGAAAAACTAGGGGATATGGAACAAGTAAGTGGTTATATGGAAATTCTGTACTTTTTGCTCAATTTTTCAGTAAATCTAAACTGCTTAAAAAGTTAAGTCTACTATTTAGTTTTTTAAAAATCTAACAGCAAAACCGTAGTAACCGGTAGAGCATACTGGGTCCCTCTAAATTCTTTTTGCATATAAAGAAACTTTTCTCTATCCTATAGTATTGAATAATTATCTCTAATATTTTAAAAAGAAAACTTGGAAACAAACACAAATTTTAAACACAATTGTCTCATTCTTCAAAAAAAGAGCTTAGGATTCATAATATCAATATATGCTTAACACTAAAGTGGATACACTCTAGTGAAATCAACCAAAAGATAATAATACTCATGATAAAATAATTTCCAGAAGACAAATGATATGAATGAAATAGGAATTCTAAATAAAAAATGAGTACTTCTTCATTTTTGCTTTGTGGGGAAAACGTCAATGCTGTAGCAATCACACTTTTGAAATACCATTCTAAACCTAGCTTTGGTACGCAATTGCCTGCTGTTTTTTAACTTTGCACAAACATCAATATCAAATACATCAAATACATTCTTTTTTTTAAATTTATTTATTATTATTATACTTTAAGTTGTGGGGTACATGTGCATAACGTGCAGGTTGGAAGGGGAACATCACACACCGGGGCCTATCATGGGGAGGGGGGAGGGGGGAGGGATTGCACTGGGAGTTATACCTGATGTAAATGACGAGTTGATGGGTGCAGCACAGCAACATGGCACAAGTATACAAATACATTCTTATAGATAGTTGGTTTAATATGAGTAAAAAATTTCCATCTTTAAAACATTGCATTTTCTATCAAATGGTTATAATGATGCCAAATATTCTTAAGGGAGATATTACACTGATTTACAAATCCATATTACACTGTCTGGTGGAAAAATATAGCAAAAGATAAGTGAAAGGCAAAGCTGAAGAGATTCTCCACCCGGTGGCTCCATCAGGTCTCACTCTTTTCAGTATGTTTGGAATGTTTCCCGGTGTTAGCCACCTTGTTTTAGGAAGCTTGAGAAGAATGTAATAATTTGAGGAGCTGGAAATGGTATTAATAGCAGTTCCATGAACTTCCTCTTATCTCATATTTACCTGGGTAAGAGGTTTGTATCTTTCTTATTGATATCAATATTAACATAGGTACAGAGAGAGACAGCATCAAATTTCATCAACTACTGATGTAAATTTTAGGAACATCTAGGTCATCGTCAACACAGATAACTGTAGGGAACTTAAGAAACAATTCAATAGATGGAGAAGAGACTCAATGGGAGCAGAACGAAAGGAAGAATAAAGCACTGATTTACACTTGCTAAGTACCTGCTCTATTCTGAATACGTGTGAGCTGCAAAAATATTAGTATACTTCTCCAAATATTTTCTCTTAACTTTATGCCATTTTAGGTGGAGCTCAGAGTGATGATTCTGTAAATGTCATTCAAATTCTCAGCAGTTCCTTACAGGTAGGTGGAGTCTGTCCAGGTGCTGTCTCTTCCTGCGCCCAGGGATAGAGATGAGAAAGAAGACAACCTCGGCGGTAGGGCAGCTGGGCTCGGGGTTGTAGTGCCACTCAAGTCCATCGCATTTCCACGCTGTACTCTATCTCTTATTTGATTTCTTTCATTAATTGGTTGAGAATTGAGCAATCAAACCATATATTTACCTTTTCCCTTCATCAGTCCTCACAGTGCCTAGCACAGTGTTTTATAAACACTGACTAGTTAAGTGGCACCAAATGGGAGAAAAACTCCTTTAGATTTCAGAAGAAACGTCCATTGTAAAACGTGCATTTCAAATGAAATTGTTGGCTGTATTTCACATTTCTCACTTCCTTTGTGTATGGCACACATTTTAGGTAGAGAAAGGTTTGCACACATACCAATTAAATAATTACCATAATTGTCCGAGGATTCTGCGAACAAGATGCATAATTGACTTTTCATGATATTATGAATATTTTCACATCAACTACTTTGACAAAGTATAACAGTAAGTTATTTTAGAGATTCTCAATCAGGCACTTCTAGCATAGCAGGGTAGCTTCTACCAGAGCCTCACAACTGACAGCCTCGGGCCCCAGCAGCCTTACCTGTGGAGTATGGAGGCTGCCTGTCTGTGACAGGGTCTGATAATGTTTCCCAAGAAGCTAACACCAATTAGGAACTGCTGCAGGGCCCCTAACCCTTGCTGTTGCATTGTAATGGGCTGTGCCCAGCTAGGTTAGGAGGGGCTTCACAGTGTGGCCGGCTGCCTCCGTAGGCAGATGAAGGGAATGCCACTGCCAGAGGGGACAGATGGCCTGTGGATCTGTATGAAGAGCAGCCAGGTGTGGCCATTCAGCGGAGGAGGGCAGGATGGAAAGGCTGGGACAGGAGAGGACCCTGAAAGGCACTGAACTCCCCATCTCTCTGTTAGTCACTTATGTGCCCTTTTAGAGGTGTTCTTATCTTTACAGTGACAGCTCTAAACTCACATGTACTTTGTATAACTTAGGGCTTCCTCTTTGTTTTGAAATAATATGAAAAGTTCAACTTGATTGAAAATTTCTTCATATGTTTGAAGGAAATATAATTACATTTATCATTTTTTTAAAAAGAAAAATTATTTTACATAGAATTTTACCACAGTAAAGTTTTAAAGTTTTAAAATTTCTTAAAACTTTGTATTATCTACTTGGGCAACCAATGTTGGCATTGCTGATGACAAGCCAGCGTTTAAAAAATCCTCATTAAAAGTTGTTCACCAAGTACTGTTGTTTGTAAACGAAAGTTTAAGTTTCATATTAAAATGCATAAAATTAATTTTTGAAATCATACTCATTAAGTAATGTCTTCTTTTAATCTGTGATTTTATTTATCTCATAATTATAAAACACAAAGAAATCTTAATAAATGTTTTACCGTATTTTATAATTTTCCATGTTACTTCAGTGTTCTTTACAAATGCTCTTAATTTTATCTGTGCCAGGCTGTGAAAAGGGTTGGAGGCACTTCTTTAAAAGCTCAAAGTGTAAACATTTTACACTGAGCCACAGGACCTGAGCTAGAAAGAGTTACCTTCAAAAAGGAAATATTGGGCTGGGCACAGTGGCTCACACCTGTAATCCCAGTGCTTTGGGAGGCTGTGGTGGGAGGATTACTTAAGGCCAGGAGTTTGAGGCTTCATTGAGCCTTGATTGTGCCACTATACCTCAGCCTAAGCAACAGAGCAAGGCTTTATTAAAAAAAAAAAGAAAGTCAGCTCTTTACACTTTGCCGTAGCTGAGACTAGACAAAGCTTCTAGAGGAATCATATCTAAATTCTGAGCAATTATGATTGTATGATTCTTACCTCATGCCTTCTTTCCCCTGTATACTTCACAGTTCAGAGTAGTGGGGCCTCTGGACTTCCAAAGCCTCGGTTTCGATACTGCAACTTTATTTTCTCTACCTCGATCCTCTAAACACTTGACATTATAATATTTTATATCTGTATTTCTATCTCTTCAACCAAGTAATAACAAAACAAACATAGCATTTAATCTTTCTTTTCTAAATCACTGGCTGATAGATAAAACAGTAGATTAAATATCCATGCACCAGCTTGCATGTACCAAAATATGACTTAATTTAAATCTCCAGCACTGAATGAAACTTAGATTGGCAGCTTTTACTTCACTAATAATATGAATTTTGAAGTTAATAATTTGAAGCATCTCATTCACTTCTGGTTTAATGTGATCGATTGAGGATTTAAATGTGGGCTACATGAGATAGCCTCCCCTCCCTCCCCCTCTCCCCGCTCCTATCACCTCTTCTTTCTTTCTTCTCCAGGTGATCAAAGGGTGTGGGCACTGGGTCTGCATGCTATCACCTGGTGTTTTCATCAATCTCTTCTGCTCTTGGATGTTGTGCTGTGGTCTCCACTGACCTGTGGCTTGTCTCAACTGGACTTTGAACATCATGCTCTAGCATCTGCTGCTGGCAGCCATGACTTCTGTGGCAGGCATTGTGGTTGGTCAACAATATTTGGCTCTCCTTGACATCTGAGTTCCTGCACAACCCTGTTTCCTTACTGTCAGAGCACTGTTTACTGTGAAGTTAATGAAGCTTAAGCTTCAGGGCCTGTATTAGTTTATTGCTGCATAACAAATAACCACAAACATAATGGCTTAAAACAGAGATTTATTATCTACCAGTTTCTGTGAGTCAGGAATCCAGCATGTTTTAGCCGGGTTCTCTCACAGGCCAAAAACCCAAGTGACAACTGTCGTCTTCTCATGTGGAGTTTGCACTAGGGAAAGATCTGCCTCCAAGTTCCCTCAAGTTGTTGACAGAATTTACTTCTTTCCTTGTAGTTCTATGACTGAGTGGCTTTTTAACTGACTGACGAGGACCACTATTAAGCACTGGAGGCTACTCTCAGATCCTTGCCAAAGAGTCCTCTCTCTAGACAGCCCTCTCACGCTTTGAATCTGCCTTCTAGAAAGACCTAATCCCTTTAAAGACATTAGAGCTGGTGCGTTTCTACTTCTGCTGCATGCTCTTAGCCAAAGCAGGTCACAAGGCCAGCAAAAATCAGGGGATGAGGGAGGAGATTCTACTTCTTACCGGGAGAAACTGCAAAATCAATGCAAAGAGCATGAACATAGGTAAGAATGAAGAACTGGGACCATTTTTAAATTACTCTAATCACAACATCTTTTAGGTTCTAGCCTTTTGGAATATTTCAGCTGCTTTTCAGGTTTTAGTTTTTTGTTTGTTATTTTTCTTTTGCAGCAAAGCCTGGCTCTTGAAAATGAAAGATTTGCTTTCGTGTTTCTACGATCAGCTTTTAAAAGTGCATTCAGAGTGTTAACTCACTGTTCTGCATGGGGCTGCATTTGTTCTCCTCTGAGCTTGGTCTATATAAAAATTTATTGATGTAGTAGGAATGGTAGAGGAGGGTCCTTGGTAACGATTTTGCAGAAAGCCTCTTTTTAATGTTTCAAAATATGATTCTGTTAAATAGGTGGACAATATAGAAACATTAGAAAACATAAATAAAGGAGAAGAAGGAGGTTCAAAATCACTATGCAGATCACTCTTAAGAAAGTTATTACTATTAACATAAATAAGTCCTTTTGTGTGTGTGTATATGTGAATATAGAGACAGTCTTCATTAGAGGATGAATGATATAACAATAAATAACTTGATTTTTATATCATGAATATCTTTGCATATTACGTATTCTTTTACTGCACTATTTTGTGAACTGTAAATTAGTCACATAGTAATGTATTTAACCTATCTCCAGTTTTAGGATGTTTAAAACATTTCTCATACTTTAAGGACATCCTTGTAGTTAAAACTGTGCAAATGCCCCACTAAACTTTTAAGATAAATAACTAAATGTGAAAAATGTTTATAAAACATATATAAAAACTGAAAAACTGTTTATAAAAATGAAAAATTTCTCTTCAAAGGTTTACACAAATTTGAATACCTAACAGAAGTTTGAGTTCGGCTTGTCTCAATACACCCTGGTGGGTTATTGTGATTAAATGATTTTTAAAAAGGAAAAGCCTTATAGATCAAATAGTTCAAAAATATATATATTTCCTTTGATTTCTGCATATTTTTATATCTATAGATTAAATATTGTCTCACATCTACTTTTGTGGATAATTTTATGTCTTCTGTGAATTGTCTTCATATATTTTGCCCATTTTTATCGAAGTGTTTATTATTTTACTTGTTAATTTTAAGGCAATTAATGGATTAGAAATAATACTTATTTACATTTTATATGTATGTATATATATAACATTTTTCCAAAATTTTTATTTGGTTTTAATTTTTTTCTTGGATTTAAATTAGAGTTTAAGTAAATTAAAATATTTATGGTTGTCTTTAAATTAGACACGCAACCACTAAAAAATGCAGGGATTTATGTGATCAGATCATTTAGTTTTGCCTCTATGAGACTATTTTGTCTCTTCAGCAGAATGAAGAGATAATGTGTAATTTATTAAAAGACTATGATCATTGATAGAGACCTCATGTATCAATAGTTAGCTTGCTCTTAGTGTACCCTCAGTATTTGTCTTCATTGAATGCACTTGTGACAAATAGAAGGAAGGGAGTGAGAGCAGGGTAGCTAGGCTTAATTGTGCTTTTTGAAAGGACCCATTTATTCTCATTTTAAATAGCTGCGGACATCTATGCATTTACATTTGCATTGGTCATAATTTTGAAATAGACGTTAGGTACCCTGAGGTGAGTAAAGAGGAAAACAGAAACAGATAATATTTGTTTTTGATGATTAAAAGGCTTAAATAAAGAAGACAGCTAAAAATAAGTAATAATTAATTCTAAATTAATTTTATTAAGTGTTCAATTATTAAATTTGCATATATGTCAAGACAAAGATCTAGGCTGATTCTAACACAAAGAAAGTAGCAAATGTATGTTCATGTTTCTTTTTTATATTCCTATAAATATTTTTATCATAGGCATTATGATTAAAAAGTCATATATTCCTCATTTGTATTGGCAGAAGACCTTTATTAAACATGAATTAATAATTAGGCTATGAAAATGGAAGTACAAACAAAATGAAGAATAAGGAATAGAGTTGCTCCTTTTGTTGCATGCAGTAATACAAAATTTAATTTGTATCCGTGTAAAAGCAACTAGTAGTTTTAATGAAATGATTATAATTAGATAACATCGTGTGACTAGGTTGGCTGCAATAATCTATGAAGGTTCATTGGCTCTAGATGCTCCATCATAACATATGTTAAAGTAGCAATACATATTTGCATTTTGAAGTCTGAAAAACTTATGTAATATTACAAAGCTAATAGAGAGTAAAATAATGCCTGCTAATCAGATAGTAAAAATCTGAAACTGACTATAGTTAAACGTGCCATGCCTGGTTATCTGATCAAGGTAATGAATATTTTGATTTATAATATTATTCTTTCTGCTAAACATTTCTTGTGATCATTTGTGCTCCAGGGTAAAGACCCATCTGTCGAAAGGTGGAATTTAATTTGGGAGAAAGAAACTCTCCTAAGAAACTAAATGGAAAAAATCTAAATGCTGGAAAATGACTGATTAACATTAGATAAAACCTGCTTCACCTCCTAAATACTTCTTGTTACAATGATTTATGGTTGAACTTGGATGTTAATACAGTATCTTCCCTTTGTCTTGTTGGATAATTACAGCAACCAATTTTCTTAACTTTAGAAAGGTTTCAGAGTCAAATAGCCAGATCCTAAAACTTAGAGCCTTTCCTAGAAACTATATAAGAAAGCCCTATAATGTGAGAGAATGGACCCACTAGTTTAGGACAAACCATAATGTGCAGAAAGCTTATATTGTACTTCAATGAAATGAGAATTAAATGCTTTTTGAAAGCTAATTTAGTAAAAATCATTACTTAAAACAGGGCACTACTATGCTGACAGACAGATCATTTTACTGTACCTGTAAGTGGCTTGGAAATCAATGTTACAGTAATGAAGAAATTTAAAAATTGCAATTTAATCTGATCTTCATGTAATGAGAAACTTTTAAGTATAGTAAATGGAAAAAAGGTGATGATACAGGTTAAACCATGATGTCTTCATGGAGATTATTTATGTAAGGATAAGAAGGGAGAAAAATGTTTATTTTTTAAGGCAGGCTACAGATTGCTCAGAAAAGACCACGTGAACACGATTATATCCAGATCTCTATTCACTTTGTCAAATATCCTGAAAATTATTGGACAGAATGGGGTTCCTCAGAGCAGTATGAAAAACAGCCCATCTCAGTCAGTTTCTTTTGACTGCAGAGTTTAGAACAGGGGGTCGCACAGCACACAGTGTCAATGGAAGTGAGGTCTTGCCAGATCTGAAAAATCCCAAGTTTTTTTTAATTTCTTTTTTTGTGGCCACACCACAGTCCTTTTATAACTCACTGTTTAGGAAGAATGTAAATAATGTATGCCTTGGTTGAAAATATTGCAGAAATCCAATATAGTGTGTATTCTTGAGCCAAATGCCATTGCCTAGAGTACGTCTTAATTCTGTGGAAATAAGGAAGATCCAGCGCCCAGAGACCCCCATTAATGTCTAAAAGTCCTGGAAGCTGACTTTTCTTCAGTAAACCACAATAATCTGACTTAATACCTCTTTCTTTGGGTGGTCCTTCGGCTAAATCTGTTGAGGACCATGATCATAAACGAAGACTTCCTGCCTCCCTGCGGTCCGCTCGCTGACCCCGGGTGGGTGGTCACACATGCAGGCACCAAGCATCACACACAGCTATCTGTTTGGTAATCCAGTAAGCAACTGGCTCATGTTAGTGTGCATAACTTCTCTCTCACACGTTTTCTGTAATTGGTTCCTCTCAAGCGTCATGAAGTATTTACGTTAGCCTTTTATAGTTCCAGCTTTTTTCACTTGATTATAACCATTTTTATTTTTCTTATTATTTTTCAGAATGTATACAACATAACTCTTCTAATTGTCTCCTTTATCACCATACCCAGAATGAGTTGCTTTCTCTCAAGAAAATGTCCTGTGCTGACTTTGCTGTTTTATTTCACAAATTTAGAATGAGCTTTTCTCCAAGGAACAGATCTAGACAACAAAATCTGGATTACCTGGAGTGAATATTTGTGGTTTCACATAATCACTGGGGTAAAGCAAGATAACACAGAAGATCCTAGCTATTTTATTGAAAGAAGAGAAAAATATTTATCATAGGTCATGAATTCATGTTTTGGTTTTCAACGTACCTCTATTTTTAAAAAAAATTTTAAATTTTGAAACAGTCTTGCTCTGTCACCCTGGCAGGAATGCAATGGCACAATCTCGGCTCACTGGAACCTCCACCTCCCAGGTTCAAGTGATTTTCCTGCCTCAGCCTCCCAAGTAGCTAGAATTACAGGCACCTGCCACCATGCCCAACTGATCATTGTGTTTTTAGTAGAGACACTGTTTCACCATGTTGGCCAGGCTGGTCTCGAACTCCTGACCTCAGGTGATCCACCCTCCTTGGCCTCCCAAAGTGCTGGGATTATAGGCATTAGCCAGAGCACCCAGTCACTTACCTCTATTTTTAGTAAAGTTTTAAACATGGCTTTAATCTGAATGTATATGAATTCATTTCCCCGTCTCCTACAACGTGGGAGATAATAGGTTATATATTCTTATATCAAATAATGTCATAAATTTAAATATTTTACCTCAATTTATAAGTCTCTTCTTCTTGTAACTCTTGCATCAAGCACCTTGGATTAGTATAAAGGTTCAGATGACTCCCCTTGATGGCATGACTGAAGCACGGAGCAGTCATTTACTTTATTGTTCAAGTTGAGACAGTCTGAAAGTGAAAGATGACTGTTAATCATCTCTCTGGGATAACAAATATAAACTAAGGTTATCCCTGGCAAACATGGACATGGGGCCACCCTTCTCAAGCGCTATGTCTGTAAAAAAAAAAAAAAAAAAGTAAATTTCCTCCAGGTGAAATGTGATATATACAGGAATGGAACACCTTGTCTTTCAGATAGGAACCCATGCAATTACAGGCAAGGGTACAGACAAAAAAAAGGCTCAAGAGCATTTGCTAAAATTCTTCAACTTTTTATTTTCATGAGGACTAGAATAATTGATTTTTAACATAAGGAGCTTTAATATTAAACTTTAATTTCTTAAAGGCTTTAGATAAATACAGATAAATGTTGTTGTCCCAATAGTTTGTAGTCCAAATTTCCAAAGATCAATTTCAAATGTCAAAATGTATAACTAAATTAATACCAGTAATTAAAGTATGCTTAAAATTACATTTTAAAAACCAGCACTAACAATTTACGTAAAGTATCTTCCATAAATCCATACAAATGTTCAAAATGATGACTCACAAGAAAAACTCATGAATAGCAAATACACAATTAAATTATAGCATAGCTCATTTGTAATGTTATATTTATATTGCATTAGCTTTTTCCCCAATACCAATGGTATACTATAGTAGTCTGCTTACAAAGACAAGTACAGGAATTTCTTATAGTTTTGCCATCAAAACTTTAGGGCAAACTTTAAATCTTTATGTGAATTATAAATATACCATATTCCATAATCTGAAATTTATATTCTATAAATCCACCATAATCAACAAAGATTAGAGAATTAGTCTGTATTCTTGACTTGGCGACTTGGTGGCTTTGCTTTAGTCAACAATGTGGGATATAGTTTTCCTAAAATTCCAGTAGAGATTGGACTTCTGGCATAGATGGAGTCCTTGGGACTTTTGTCATACCCTATATCACCATTCCAAGTATCAGGATAGGAATACTCATTTTAGACACTTGGGGCATCTTAAACCAATCCTCATTTTGGTTTTCAACTCCCTTAATTGGCATGGTTAAGGGAATACAAGGAACTATGCTTTGATCTAGCTCATCTTGAACTCAGTGCTCCATTCTTTGGACCTGGCTGGCTAAAGATGGGGATCAATGAGCACATTCTGCAAATGAAACTTCACCACAAAACTTCCCTCAACCTAATGAGTCATCCCATAGACTATCTGTTCTCCAGTATAGTATCCTAAGATCTATATCCTCCTTAATCTTCTTAAACATCCTTTCAATAGTTAACCATGATGGTGGTGGTTGGGAGAATCTCCTTGCCAATTTCACTTCTACTACCAACTACAGTGTTGTAGGTCAGTTACTTCTTAGTAGCAAAGACTCACATGCCCATGTGCATGCATGCATACAAACACACACACACACATACACAAAGCTATGGAAAAAAGTTTGTTTATATTTAATAATGCTAATCTCCAATACATCTCATTAGAAGTGAGTGATCCATATATCATAGGAGCAAATACTGTATATATCAATTTACCTACACTTCTCACCTACAGTTCAAGAGCAGGTAGAAGGTGCTACTGAGATATTGCTATCTGCACAGGGAAGAGATCTACTAGATCTGAGATGCTTTAGTTTCATTACGGTCTCAGCTGTTTTACCTTCAAACCTTTGTATTCATTCAGGAAGAATCTACAAAATGAATGCGTGCCCTTAGAAGAAACATTCACCTTGTTCTGGAGCCTAGCAGTCTTGACAAAATTCTATCCCTTTGCAGGAGAGAAAGCATAATCCTTTGCTTTCCAGGTGTCACTCAGTAGGACTCTGCCTCCAGCCTTTAGTGTCCTATAAAGCCAATTTCTCAATAAAATCAATTTGGTTAAAGGATTTCAGATGAAGGAGTGATATGATCCTTCCCAGAAATTATTTTAAAAATGTTTTCAGGGTAAGACCTAGCAGTGCTGTGTGACTTCAACCATATGAACTTCTCTTAGAAACCTAGTCTTAGTGAAAGTAGAGTGCCTAATAAATTATTATTCTTTCTTCCTGATATACCTTTATTCACTGAAGAACAGAGGACACTAAAAGAGACTTAGTTATTTGGATTTAGTTCTAAATTTTAAGAAAAAAAACCTGAAGGATGATGTGGATGTGATAGAAAACTTGGGGAAAAAGTAACAAGGTATGTTAGTTTCTAAATAGCCAAGAATGAAAATAATAGGCACATTCAGACACGTCTTATACTTTAGTTCTTGGCATACAATTTAAAGTTTAATAGAAAAAAGAGCTACAAGCTTCGTCAAATGAGTCAAAAGACATCTTATTCCAAAGGAATAGTAAACTTGAAAATAAAATTACAAAGAAAATATGAGAGGAGATAACTATACAAGCCAATATGCCTACACAGGGAGTTGGTTTATGACCTTTTATTTTAAAGGACTGTGAAGTAGTGGTGATACAACCAAGGATAAAACGAAATAAAAGTATATTACAAAATACAATATGCTCTAAAGAACAGGCCAAGAAGGCTAAAGCTCATGCTTAATGAAACCAATAAAGAAAATAAAAAATGCTATTTTAGCTGTGTTGCAGCAAGAAAACCTGCAAGTAATAGACAAAACACTGGACATGTTACAAACAGGAGAAAAAAATAATATTTTTAAATTACCTTATACATTCAATATTCAGCTAGGAAACCGTATGTAATCTTGACAGAAAAAACAAACAAACAAAAGTAAAAGTACGTTGTTATTAGTTTCATCTTACACAGAGGGAACTGAGGTTCACAGAAGTTAGTAAATATGCCAAAGTTATATGAATAGAAAACAAGTTGTTGGAATCAGATATTACTGACTCCAGAAATAACAGCGAAAACTGAACATTCAACACCTATTGAATTTTGACTACCAGTGAGAATGATCTTCAAACTGATATGAATAACAAGTTTTAACTAAAATTAAATTAAAAATTTAAATATATGAGAAGATAATGAAATAATCTTTTAAACAATTGATGGCTCAAATAGAGTGATACCCTAGGCTACTGAAAGAACTTACTGTTCTGTAAATATAACTATTATAAAATATATCATATTTGATTCCATTTTGGAGAAGATTATCTTCTACAATGGATCATGAGTTCATTGTGCAGTCAGTGACAAACCCAATGCTGGTACATTCATATGGTTCTCAAGTTGTGTATCTTTCTTAATGGAGTCATTGCTTTGATGTCAAGAACTGAAGATTTGCTAGATGTTCTAAAATGTGGATGTGTACTGAGTTTCAAAAATAGGCAAGAAGAAAACTAGTATGATAACTACTATTTTTGGAGCCAGTTTTAGTGCAATGCTTGGCACTTGATCTATATTGCTTCACTTAAGCCTTGCAATTACCTGGGTGGAAGATTTTAAAGTTAAAAACGATTTTAAAGTTGTCAGACCCTAAATAGGGAGGACCCACTGGAGCATCTGGGTTTCAAACCCATGGCTGTAGTTGAAAGCATGGGCTGGAGTATTTATTTACCATATGACATTGAAACAAGTTTCTTAATTGCTCTAAGTTTCACTTTTATCTTTTGTAAAATAGGGATAGTGACAAAACCCAAGTCATAGAAATGTGGCAAATATCTATGTTATTCAATATGAACATCACTTAGCAAGTGCTCAATAATATAAACAGTATCAACAATTTATAATAATGAGAAAATTTGCCTTTTTAGATAGAGTTCTATCATGTACTAGCAAGCCATTAATCATGTGGTATTCTTCCATTAGGCTGCTTGTTTTTCCTTATATACAGAGTTCTTCACAGGGAGTGCCAGAGAGAAGTGGAATCCCTCCACCTAAGCCTTCATCATATTGGGGCCTAGCAATGGGCCAAGTAGCTATTAAAGTACCATGTGCTAATGCTCTTACTATTTAGCAGATATATATGCACCTGATGGTTTTAGAAAATGTAGATGATTGCAGCTGACATGAGAAAGAGAAACAATTTATGTGGGGTTATGATGTACTTCAGCAGAACCTAAAGCAGGAATCTGATATTAAGTGGAGAGAAATTTCTCCCCTGGAGTCAAAGAGGCTTTCTTGTGAGTCTTACTCTCCAGACATACTGTCACTTCAGATGGGCAACTTTCCACACTGAGGACAAAGTTTTGCCAAGTAAAGATCCTAAGTACAGGCTATTCCTCAAGTACAGTGGCATGTCAAAAGGTAAAGTACAGTGTCTCAGATCTCAAGTGTGTGAGATTTGGAGAATTCTAAATGATAGAAGGAAAATCTAATAAATGTCTGTGTTTTACCTCCCTTTATCCTGTTATTGCAGGAGCTAAGGAACTCCCAGGTAGAGTAAGTTTGTCTTCTTACAAAGAGAGAACAGATTTTTTGCTACTGTTGGGGTAGTGTAAAATAACCAGATGCAGGCAATTTAAAATGCCCCTAAATAGTGTGTCTCTGGGGGTCTTGGAGTGCATAGGCTTGGAGAACGTCACCAGCAAAATAAATCAACAAAAGTCTCAAGTTACTGTCAGAGTTTTAGAGGTGCACTTGACACCCAAACTAGACTACTTAAAAATTATAAAGTATAGATCATGTACAGCAAAAGGCAAAAATCTTAAGCTCAATGATTTCCTATGCATATACACACTTGTGTCAATACCACCCAGATTAAGATACGGAATGTTAGTTACTATAGCCCCAGAAAGTTTCTTTCTGTTGTTTCTCACTCAATACCAAGGTCTCCAAAGAGGCAATCACTATTCTGATTTCTATCACTATAAATTAGTTTCATATGTTCTTGTTCTTCATGTACATGAGATCATACAGTATGTAGTATTTTGTCTGTTTTTTTCAGGCTCAGCACAATATTTTTGACTTTCATTTCTGTTTATGTATGCATTGGTAGCTAATTATTATCTTTTTCCTCTGTATTATTTCATTGCATGGATATACCATGATTTTTTAAATTGATTCTCCAGTTTACAGACATCAGAGTTGTTTTCAGTTTGGGACTATTATGAATGAAGCTGCTATTGATAGTATTGCATAAGTCTTTCTATTGTCATATGAACTCATTTCTTACGGTTGTGTACTCAGCAGTGGAATTGTTAGGGCACAAGTTGAATCTATATGTAATATTATTGGAAACTGAGCAGAGGAGTGACATATTCTGACATTTTAAAACTTTGAGCAGAGGAGTGATACAATCTGACATTTTAAAATCTCTCTGCCTGTTGAATTGGAAATAGAATATAAGGAGTGAGAGTGGAAATAGAGAAGCTAATTAGAAGGCAACTGCAATATTCCAGGAGATGATGATGATATAATTCTTGGGAATGATCAAATTCTGGACGTATTTTCAAAGTAGAGAAAATAAGACTTTCAAATTAATTCAATGTGAGTTATGACAGAGAAGAGAATTTATTAATGACCCCAAGGATATGGTTTAATCAATTGGAAGGATGTAGTTGCTATCAACTGAGGTCAAAAGATGATAGAAACAGCAAAGTTCTTCTTTGGGAGGGTAAGGGGGAATGGATGAATTGGATGGTGTAGGGATTTGGCCAACTTCAATTTTAGATATGTATTAGACATTAAATTGTGATTTCGAATAGGCAATTAGAGATATAAATTCAGATTTCAGGAAAGGGGCTAGAGCTAGAACTATAGATTTGTAATTTATTAGCAAAAAGATGGTAAATGATGTCAAAAGATGAAATGAAATATTTAAGGGAGTGGTATAGAGAAGAAACCATAACCAAGGTCTGAGCACTCCCAAAATTAAGAAGCTGAGCAGAAAAGAAGGAAGCATCACAGGAATCTATAAAGGAATGACCAGTGAGATAAAAAGAAAACCAAGACAAATGAAAATGTTTTAGGAAGATGAAGTGATAAACTGTGTCAAGAGCTCTGAGTAGTTAAAATAAGGTGAGCATGGGGATTTACCACTGAGTTAAGTCACATTGGTGGGTCCCTTGTGATTTGTACTAAGACAATAGTAACATGAGAGTAGTAGGAATGTAGGATACTGATTTTCTTTGGGAAAAACTACAGCTATAGAGAATGTTTAAAAGTTTTGTAATCTTTTGAACTTTGATTTTCAGTCACATTAACTTTCAAGTGCTGAAGGAGCTATCTCCCTTCCAGTGAGGCTGCTGCTGTTCAGAGTCCTACCTGGACATTCAGGAGAAATTCTCCTGCTGTGACTGAGCAATAAAAACATGGCAGTAAATGAACTACCAATTCATGTTTATTTGGGTTTTATTTTGTAAGAGGAAGAGGAATCTCATTTCTGGAGTGTAATTTCATTCTGGAAACTTCATTATGAGAAGAAAGAATTTCAGTGAACATCCATCAATAAGTAGGGAGATTTTAAAAATCAATTGCTAGTTGATTCACACCTGATAGTATCAGATACCATAACATTTTCATTTTACAAATGTTGAAATTGAGGCATAGAGTTACTAATTTATTTGCCTTAAGTTACATCAACTAGAAAATTTTGGCCAAAGGTGGATCTCAGTCAGCTGGCTCCAGGGTTCGTGCTCTAAAGCACTGTACTCTGGTTTTCAGAAGGTCAAATTTGATTATTTGACTAGGGCACAAAAATACAAAAAAATAAGAAATTCCAGAGTGAGATTCCTGATAAACTAAGATGCAGATTTTCAAAGGAAATATTAGATAATTGATTTTACTCTTCCCAAATAAGCTTATATAAAGAGGATATAAAAGGATCAACGGGTTGTGTTAGAGAGGTTGTATAAAGTAGGCTTCTTTTGAGAGAATCTGGTGTCTAATTCTAACCCCTGAAGATATGTGTTACCTTAGATAACACATAGTTATCTAAGATAGTGCTACCTCTAAACCCCAAACTTAGGGAGTGGGGCTTTGGTAGAACCCACTTTAAAGGTTGATATATATCTCTATTTCCAAGGGACCTAGTGCCTGATGCACACAGACAACAAATCTAACTGCAGTGGTAAGCTTAAGAGGGCCGTGTTGGAAGTGATCTTTCAATCCTCTCCCAGCCAGTCAAAGGTGAGGAACCCCCACAGCGCTGTAAACTCAGGTTGTCTTAAAAGTGATACATCTGAAGACACTGTCCAGCCCAAGCAGGAAAAAACCAGAGCTTAGATGTTCTGGAGAGTACCCAGGTATAAAGCTGAGATAGGTTCTAATGCTGTCCAGAAAGCAACTCATAAGTGTGAGGGATTTAGTGCCCCACAGGGCAAACATTGCTCAGCAAAAGAGGAGAGTGAGGAATGAGCCAGTAAATAAATTCCCTTCCTTTCTTGCTCTCAGCTCCTTGTTCCAAGTATCTGTGGTTTAAGGACATCTGTTAGAAAGGTAGTGTCCATCATACAAAATCTTTGTTAGATTATCATGCAAAGCTTGGACCAGGTTAGCAAGACACCCACCATCGTTACTTACATTCCTTCATTCCTTGAATCATTTCCCTTGTTTTCCTCACTCTTGCTGTCCTTAGATTGACTCTACCAATACAGCCTTAGCTAGAACTCTTGCCTCAACCTACTTTCTATGGAAGGCAGGCTATACCAGCATTGCTTTGAGCCTTTCCAAGGATGGCATTGTTTGTGAGCAGTAGGTACAACAGGCATGGAATATTCAGAAGCTCATTTACCTGCAGCTTTAAAGCTACATCTTCCAGGTTGATCTATCAGTAGTAAAGCTGATGTTTTGATCTCCTTTTGCCCATCTTCTGTGTTTCTCCATTAACTGGTCTCAGACTCAGTAGGAAAAGTCATATAATTGACATCTCAAGCCCCAACAGCATAGGCTGTTTCTCTCACTGCTCTTAACTTTTAAATACTACCTAAAACTCTTAATCTATGTAAAATCTAGTTTATATTATACCCAACATTTCATGGAATGTTTTATACTATACATGTATAATGTCTTTTATACATATACATCTATAATATAGACTTACACGAATTCATTATGTCTGAAACAGTATATTGAATATAATAGGTGTGTGACTACTGCACTAACTCAATGTTTTCTCATTCCTGCAAAACAAAATTATTTTAATAAAATGACCTTTAATATGTTGGCAGCCATTTAAGAATTGAAATTTTAAAAAGAAAGATGAAGACAACAGGCAATAAACCATTAAAAAAAAAAAAAACCTCTGGAGCTGAAATCTTTAACTAGAAAATTGTAAGCAAATATTTGAAACTAAATTCTCTGAGGCATGATGTTTAATTAAAAAGGTAGAGCTTGTTAAAATAACTACAATTCAACATGGTTCCAGTCACTAAATTTTATCTTTGCAATTACAGTTTGTTTTCATTAGATGATAGAGGAGGGTCCAAATTTAACGGATACAGAAAAGCAACAGAGCTTACAAACTGTGGTCCTATCATTGCTCTTTGTAATTAGATGTTCCTAGAAAAGGGAGTTTTGAGGAATGCACTGTGTGCTATTAAAGGTAGCACAATTTTGTAGGATAGATCAAAGTAATCACATTTTCCATGTGTGTGTTGTTGTTGTTGTTTTGTCATATATAGACGAATAACATTTCTCTACTTCCTCCTCCTCCAGAGTGATTTTACAAACACCAGACAGTACAATAGATTAATAGAGGTGTCAAATTTATAGCAGGGTATTTCTTGTTTTTAGGATTCAGTCTAATAATTATCTTAATAAGAACAACTGCTGCTCTTGTTTTTGTTTTTGATTTTTGAGACAGAGTTTCACTCTTATTGCCCAGGCTAGAATGCAATGGCACAATCTTGGCTCACTGCAACCTCCGCCTCCTGGGTTCAAGCGATTCTCCTGCCTCAGCCTCCTGAGTAGCTGGGATTACAGGCGCCGGCCACCATTCCTGGATGATTTTTTTTTTTTCTTTTTTTTTTTTTTTTTTAGTAGAGACAGGGTTTCACCATGTTGACTAGGCTGGTCTTGAACTGCTGATCTCAGGTCATCCACCCGCCTCAGTCTCCCAAACTGCTAGGAGTACAGGCGTGAGCCACCAAGTCCAGTGACAACTGCTGCTTTTAGAGCTATAACTATGCCAACCATTGACCTAAGCATGTGTGCATACACAAACACACATGCACACAAACACACATAATCCTCAAAACAAATATATGAGGCAGGTACTATTGTTATCTCCATTTTACAGACCAGGAAACTGAAGCACAAGTGAGCTAAGAGACTTGTCCAAGATTATGCAGTTGGCAAATGTAGGAGCTCAGATTCATATGGGTTGCTCTGCCTGTAGTATCCTCGCTACTCATTTTCAGCTTAGAATCATTCTTCAATAATTTTTAAAATATCCTTAGAAACATGTCTCTGAATATTCTCAAGGCAAAAATGCCATTACATTCACCATTAAATTTAAAATATTCTAAACTTTAAAAAACTTAAAAACATTTAAGCCTTTCATATGGCATCTTCAGATTCCATCCTTATGACATAACCCACTCCTAAAACCACCAACATGTATGTATCCTTTAACACAGCAAATGTACTTGTAGGAATAGATCCTGAGGGGAAAAAGAAAATGATCTGTATCTTTCCATGATGCTAGTCAAAGCATTGTTTATAACAGAATAACCATTCCTCCCAGCAATCCCATTACTGAGTATATACCCAAAGGAATATAAATCATTCTATGGTACTTTGTAATGGCAGCCTGAACTAAGACAATAAAATTATAGTATTTTTTCTCTTCTGTTGTATACGAAAGTGTCATGATGTGTGTGCATGTACAACACACCAATACAGAACAGAAAATCCTAAAAGTAAATCCACTAAAATGTTTCGAATTGTTTATCCTCTGATGGATGCCTATAGGTTATTTTAATTTTCTTCCCGGAATTATTCAATATTTCCTAAACTTTTCATAACATAAATATATTATCCTTGAAATCAGAAAAACAGGGACTAAAAAGTGAAACTATTTATATTCATACTTCTATACACATATATATGCAGTTTCTAATGAAATATTAACTTGGCAATAGTATAAGCAAGTCTTTATGTCCCCAAAGTAATTCATCACAGTAAATGATTCTGAAAGTACGTGTCAGAAAACCTATTAGTATTTCCTGCTCTGCTATTTGTTCATGTCTTCTCATTTAACCATAACTGAGGGAACTCTCAAACATAGCCAGCTCATATTCCTATTACACAGAAATGTATTACCTATGGTACAATAAATTCTCGCAAAACTATATCTGACAACAAACAATACAAAATGTCAAAAGGAGCTCATTTTTATGCTATTACTGTCATTTCTGTGGCAGAAAGTTGATTTACTTGTACTCTTCACCTAATAGTGGATGATTATCTGTTTTTAACTTTTTTTCCAAACCCAACTATTATCTCTCTCCCATTCTATTAGTCACCCGCTTCAAATGTTTCAACCGTATCCCTAAATATATTGACCCTTTGAAAATATGTGGTATATTTTGCATGGTTGTGGGGTTTGTTAAATTTATAAAAAAGTATGCTGTATATCATGTTTTGTTTCTTTTCATTAATATTTCTGAGACATATCCATATTTTGTGATTGACTCATCGTATCCCATTGTGCCTGATTCTGCCACATTTTGCTTATCCACTTCCTTATTGATGGATTCCTAGGTTGCTTTCTAATTTCTATCCCCTAGGGAAACACCTGGAAGAGGAGAAGCTAGTTAAAGCCCTGAGCCAGAGTTTCTCTGGGATGTTAACTCAGGAGTGGGATTGCAGTCTCATACACACTTGGTTATATCACCAAATACTGCCAGACTTCATTCTAGAATGACTGTGCCAGTTTACATTGTAAACAAGAGTTACTAATTTAATTTTTAAAGTTGCAACTATTTTCTCATTTATGCGAGGCAGAAAAATTTGTTTTTTCAAAACAAATTTGTTTGAAAATCGCTTTAATGTGTCTTCTGGGCTTAGCTAATAGCTAATAGACACACATAACTAGTCTGCAAAGGAAAGCTGGAGACAGAGAAGAGCTAAATTGGTCTGCCTGCTAATGGTAAAGGCCTTTCAGTTTAGCAAGGGAAACCTTTGTGGATGTTGATGTTTTTAGAAAAAAATCCATATTTTTAATATGGACAAAGACTATGCTATTTCAGAGAACTATTATTTGCTCTTGGCATGTGTTTGAATTGCTAACCTAGGAGAAAAGAAATAGACGCAAGAGAGCTAGACGCAGAATGAGGAAGCCTATGTTTTTCTTCTTTTATAACAGATCTAAAGCTGGCTAGACTTGAAATGCCAAAGCCCAGTAGAGAAATTCTACTGAACCTCTAACTTGACTGGTGTGATTCCACATCGAATTGCACTGACTATGGAAATAAGCCTCTATGATTCTTGTATAACTATTGTGCCCAAGTGGTGGTGTTCTGTTGGAGGTAGAAGCAGATCACTGGAAGCTTCTGTTTGGAACACAACAGTGAAGGGAGGTGTGGCCTTTTTGTAGAGACCATTTTGAAACAACAAGGTTGCAGGTAACAGAAATCCCGTTGCGCTTAAATCACAGGTGTATATTGGTACACGTATCAGAAAAGTCAAGGGATGGGCTATGCACAGCCGAATTAAGAACTTGGACACTGTTTCTATTTATCCATATTTTCACTTCTCAATATTGGGCTACATGTGAGAAATGTAGCAAACAGCAGTGACAGCTTTAGTTTTTACATTATCTTACATTCCAGGTCCAATAGGAAAGAATGAGTTTTTCTCTTTGAAAAATTTTAGCAAGAGTCCTCATTGCATCTCATTGGATCTAGTTAGACCACATGTTCATTCTTGAACCAACGATGTAACTAGGATCCAAACAGAGTCTCTGCCAGTTTCTGAAGGAGAGAGTCAAATTCGTCAGTAATATCTGGGCTGAGAATAGGGAAGGAGTAATAATCTGAAATCTAAATCCAATCTGAGTATTGTGTGCACAAATGCCAAGGAAGCAACACAATAAGGGCTTTACACAACTTTATTTTCTCAGTAAAAGCTTGCCAGTTCTTGGGCCGGGTGCGGTGGCTGATGCCTGTAATCCCAGAACTTTAGGAGGCCAAAGCAGGTGGATCACCTGAGGTCAGGAGCTCGAGACCAGGCTGGCCAACATGGAGAAACCCCATCTCTACTAAAAATACAAAATTAGTCGATTGTGGCCAGAGGGGGCTGGGGCACCTGTAATCCCAGCTACTCGGGAGGCTGAGGTGGGAGAATCCCTTGAACCCAGGAGGTGGAAGTTGCAGTGAGCCGAGATCAGGCCACTGCACTCCAGCCTGGGGGACAGAGGGAGGCTTCGTCTCAAAAAAATAAGCTTGCCAGTTATCATGCTCCTTCATCATACGTGAAGACACAAAACAGATATTCCAGGGAGCACCATACAGGTACTTAAAGACAAAGGTATTTATCTTATAAATTGGACACACAGAAATATTATTTTCTTGTACTGAACTTTTCATAAGGTAGTACATATAACCTTGTGGAGGAGGGGCGGAGCAAGATGGCCGAATAGGAACAGCTCCAGTCTCCAACTCCCAGCGCGAGCCACACAGAAGACCGGTGATTTCTGCATTTTCAACTGAGGTACTGGGTTCATCTCACTGGGGAGTGCCGGACGATCGGTGCTGGTCAGCTGCTGCAGCCCGACCAGCGAGAGCTGAAACAGGGTGAGGCATCGCCTCACCTGGGAAGCGCAAGGGGGAAGGGAATCCCTTTTCCTAGCCAGGGGAACTGAGACACACAACACCTGGAAAAGCGGGTAACTCCCACCCCAATACAGCGCTTTAAGCAAACAGGCACACCAGGAGATCATATCCCACACCTGGCCGGGAGGGTCCCACGCCCACGGAGCCTCCCTCATTGCTAGCACAGCAGTCTGTGATCTACCGGCAAGGCAGCAGCCAGGCTGGGGGAGGGATGCCCGCCATTGCTGAGGCTTAAGTAGGTAAACAAAGCTGCTGGGAAGCTCGAACTGGGTGGAGCTCACAGCAGCTCAAGGAAACCTGCCTGTCTCTGTAGACTCCACCTCTGGGGACAGGGCACAGTAAACAATAACAAACATAGCAGAAGCCTCTGGAGACGCAAACGACTCTGTCTGACAGCTTTGAAGAGAGCAGTGGATCTCCCAACACGGAGGTTGAGATCTGAGAAGGGACAGACTCCCTGCTCAAGTGGGTCCCTGACCCCTGAGTAGCCTAACTGGGAGACATCCCCCACTAGGGGCAGTCTGACACCCCACACCTCACAGGGTGGAGTACACCCCTGAGAGGAAGCTTCCAAAGCAAGAATCAGACAGGTACACTTGCTGTTCAGAAATATTCTATCTTCTGCAGCCTCTGCTGCTGATACCCAGGCAAACAGGGTCTGGAGTGGACCTCAAGCAATCTCCAGCAGACCTACAGCTGAGGGTCCTGACTGTTAGAAGGAAAACTATCAAACAGGAAGGACACCTATACCAAAACCCCATCAGTACATCACCATCATCAAAGACCAGAGGCAGATAAAACCACAAAGATGGGGAAAAAGCAGGGCAGAAAAGCTGGAAATTCAAAAAATAAGAGTGCATCTCCCCCGGCAAAGGAGCGCAGCTCATCGCCAGCAACGGATCAAAGCTGGAAGGAGAATGACTTTGACGAGATGAGAGAAGAAGGCTTCAGTCCATCAAATTTCTCAGAGCTAAAGGAGGAATTACGTACCCAGCGTAAAGAAACTAAAAATCTTGAAAAAAAAGTGGAAGAATTGATGGCTAGAGTAATTAATGCAGAGAAGGTCCTAAACGAAATGAAAGAGATGAAAACCATGACACGAGAAATACGTGACAAATGCACAAGCTTCAGTAACCGACTCGATCAACTGGAAGAAAGAGTATCAGCGATTGAGGATCAAATGAATGAAATGAAGCGAGAAGAGAAACCAAAAGAAAAAAGAAGAAAAAGAAATGAACAAAGCCTGCAAAAAGTATGGGATTATGTAAAAAGACCAAATCTACGTCTGATTGGGGTGCCTGAAAGTGAGGGGGAAAATGGAACCAAGTTGGAAAACACTCTTCAGGATATCATCCAGGAGAACTTCCCCAACCTAGTAGGGCAGGCCAACATTCAAATCCAGGAAATGCAGAGAACGCCACAAAGATACTCCTCGAGAAGAGCAACTCCAAGACACATAATTGCCAGATTCACCAAAGTTGAAATGAAGGAAAAAATCTTAAGGGCAGCCAGAGAGAAAGGTCGGGTTACCCACAAAGGGAAGCCCATCAGACTAACAGCAGATCTCTCGGCAGAAACTCTCCAAGCCAGAAGAGAGTGGGGGCCAATATTCAACATTCTTAAAGAAAAGAATTTTAAACCCAGAATTTCATATCCAGCCAAACTAAGTTTCATAAGTGAAGGAGAAATACAATCCTTTACAGATAAGCAAACGCTTAGAGATTTTGTCACCACTAGGCCTGCCTTACAAGAGACCCTGAAGGAAGCACTAAACATGGAAAGGAACAACCGGTACCAGCCATTGCAAAAACATGCCAAAATGTAAAGACCATCCAGGCTAGGAAGAAACTGCATCAACTAATGAGCAAAATAACCAGTTAATATAATGGCAGGATCAAGTTCACACATAACAATCTTAACCTTAAATGTAAATGGACTAAATGCTCCAATTAAAAGACACAGACTGGCAAACTGGATAAAGAGTCAAGACCCATCAGTCTGCTGTATTCAGGAGACCCATCTCACACGCAGAGACATACATAGGCTCAAAATAAAGGGATGGAGGAAGATTTACCAAGCAAATGGAGAACAAAAAAAAGCGGGGGTTGCAATACTAGTCTCTGATAAAACAGACTTTAAACCATCAAAGATCAAAAGAGACAAAGAAGGCCATTACATAATGGTAAAGGGATCAATTCAACAGGAAGAGCTAACTATCCTAAATATATATGCACCCAATACAGGAGCACCCAGATTCATCAAGCAAGTCCTTAGAGACTTACCAAGAGACTTAGACTCCCATACAATAATAATGGGAGACTTCAACACTCCACTGTCAACATTAGACAGATCAACGAGACAGAAAGTTAACAAGGATATCCAGGAATTGAACTCATCTCTGCAGCAAGCAGACCTAATAGACATCTATAGAACTTTCCACCCCAAATCAACAGAATATACATTCTTCTCAGCACCACATCGTACTTACTCCAAAATTGACCAAGTAATTGGAAGTAAAGCACTCCTCAGCAAATGTACAAGAACAGAAATTATAACAAACTGTCTCTCAGACCACAGTGCAATCAAACTAGAACTCAGGACTAAGAAACTCAATCAAAACCGCTCAACTACATGGAAACTGAATAACCTGCTCCTGAATGACTACTGGGTACATAACGAAATGAAGGCAGAAATAAAGATGTTCTTTGAAACCAATGAGAACAAAGATACAACATACCAGAATCTCTGGGACACATTTAAAGCAGTGTGTAGAGGGAAATTTATAGCACTAAACGCCCACAAGAGAAAGCAGGAAAGATCTAAAATTGACACTCTAACATCGCAATTAAAAGAACTAGAGAAGCAAGAGCAAACACATTCGAAAGCTAGCAGAAGGCAAGAAATAACCAAGATCAGAGCAGAACTGAAGGAGATAGAGAAACAAAAAACCCTCCAAAAAATCAATGAATCCAGGAGTTGGTTTTTTGAAAAGATCAACAAAATTGACAGACCACTAGCAAGACTAATAAAGAAGAAAAGAGAGAAGAATCAAATCGACGCAATTAAAAATGATAAAGGGGATATCACCACCGACCCCACAGAAATACAAACTACCATCAGAGAATACTATAAACACCTCTATGCAAATAAACTGGAAAATCTAGAAGAAATGGATAATTTCCTGGACACTTACACTCTTCCAAGACTAAACCAGGAAGAAGTTGAATCCCTGAATAGACCAATAGCAGGCTCTGAAATTGAGGCAATAATTAACAGCCTACCAACCAAAAAAAGTCCAGGACCAGATGGATTCACAGCTGAATTCTACCAGAGGTACAAGGAGGAGTTGGTACCATTCCTTCTGAAACTATTCCAATCAATAGAAAAAGAGGGAATCCTCCCTAACTCATTTTAGGAGGCCAACATCATCCTGATACCAAAGCCTGGCAGAGACACAACAAAAAAAGAGAATTTTAGACCAATATCCCTGATGAACATCGATGCAAAAATCCTCAATAAAATACTGGCAAACCGGATTCAGCAACACATCAAAAAGCTTATCCACCATGATCAAGTGGGCTTCATCCCTGGGATGCAAGGCTGGTTCAACATTCGCAAATCAATAAACATAATCCAGCATATAAACAGAACCAAAGAAAAGAACCACATGATTATCTCAATAGATGCAGAAAAGGCTTTTGACAAAATTCAACAGCCCTTCATTCTAAAAACGCTCAATAAATTCGGTATTGATGGAATGTACCTCAAAATAATAAGAGCTCTTTATGACAAACCCACAGCCAATATCATACTGAATGGGCAAAAACTGGAAACATTCCCTTTGAAAACTGGCACAAGACAGGGATGCCCTCTCTCACCACTCCTATTCAACATAGTGTTGGAAGTTCTGGCTAGGGCAATTAGGCAAGAGAAAGAAATCAAGGGTATTCAGTTAGGAAAAGAAGAAGTCAAATTGTCCCTGTTTGCAGATGACATGATTGTATATTTAGAAAACCTCATTGTCTCAGCCCAAAATCTCCTTAAGCTGATAAGCAACTTCAGCAAAGTCTCAGGATACAAAATTAATGTGCAAAAATCACAAGCATTCTTATACACCAGTAACAGACAAACAGAGAGCCAAATCAGGAATGAACTTCCATTCACAATTGCTTCACAGAGAATAAAATACCTAGGAATCCAACTTACAAGGGATGTAAAGGACCTCTTCAAGGACAACTACAAACCACTGCTCAGTGAAATAAAAGAGGACACAAACAAATGGAAGAACATACCATGCTCATGGATAGGAAGAATCAATATCGTGAAAATGGCCATACTGCCCAAGGTAATTTATAGATTCAATGCCATCCCCATCAAGCTACCAATGAGTTTCTTCACAGAATTGGAAAAAACTGCTTTAAAATTCATATGGAACCAAAAGAGAGCCCGCATCTCCAAGACAATCCTAAGTCAAAAGAACAAAGCTGGAGGCATCACGCTACCTGACTTCAAACTATACTACAAGGCTACAGTAACCAAAACAGCATGGTACTGGTACCAAAACAGAGCTATAAAGCAATGGAACAGAACAGAGTCCTCAGAAATAATACCACACATCTACAGCCATCTGATCTTTGACAAACCTGAGAGAAACAAGAAATGGGGAAAGGATTCCCTATTTAATAAATGGTGCTGGGAAAATTGGCTAGCCATAAGTAGAAAGCTGAAACTGGATCCTTTCCTTACTCCTTATATGAAAATTAATTCAAGATGGATTAGAGACTTAAATGTTAGACCTAATACCATAAAAATCCTAGAGGAAAACCTAGGTAGTACCATTCAGGACATAGGCATGGGCAAAGACTTCATGTCTAAAACACCAAAAGCAACAGCAGCAAAAGCCAAAATTGACAAATGGGATCTCATTAAACTAAAGAGCTTCTGCACAGCAAAAGAAACTACCATCAGAGTGAACAGGCAACCTACAGAATGGGAGAAAATTTTTGCAATCTACTCATCTGACAAAGGGCTAATATCCAGAACCTACAAAGAACTCAAACAAATTTACAAGAAAAAAACAAACAACCCCATCAAAAAGTGGGCAAAGGATATGAACAGACATTTCTCAAAAGAAGACATTCATACAGCCAACAGACACATGAAAAAATGCTCATCATCACTGGCCATCAGAGAAATGCAAATCAAAACCACAATGAGATACCATCTCACACCAGTTAGAATGGCCATCATTAAAAAGTCAGGAAACAACAGGTGCTGGAGAGGATGTGGAGAAATAGGAACGCTTTTACACTGTTGGTGGGATTGTAAACTAGTTCAAACTTTATGGAAAACAGTATGGCGATTCCTCAAGGATCTAGAACTAGATGTACCATATGACCCAGTCATCCTATTACTGGGTATATACCCAAAGGATTATAAATTATGCTGCTATAAAGACACATGCACACGTATGTTTATTGCAGCACTATTCACAATAGCAAAGACTTGGAATCAACCCAAATGTCCATCAGTGACAGATTGGATTAAGAAAATGTGGCACATATACACCATGGAATACTATGCAGCCATCAAAAAGGATGAGTTTGTGTCCTTTGTAGGGACATGGATGCAGCTGGAAACCATCATTCTTAGCAAACTATCACAAGAACAGAAAACCAAACACCGCATGTTCTCACTCATAGGTGGGAACTGAACAATGAGATTGCTTGGACTCAGGAAGGGGAACATCACACACCGGGGCCTATCATGGGGAGGGGGGAGGGGGGAGGGATTGCATTGGGAGTTATACCTGATGTAAATGACGAGTTGATGGGTGCAGCACACCAACATGGCACAAGTATACATATGTAACAAACCTGCACGTTATGCACATGTACCCTACAACTTAAAGTATAATAATAATAAATAAATTAAAAAAAAAAAAAAAACCTTGTGGAACATGAATATTCAGTAGCTTCTGTGGTACAAATTTTCATGAGGTAATTTACGAAAAAAATATTTCTCGTACAAATTTTCATAAGGTAATTTATGAAAAGCTACAAGAAGGTAGCTTCTTGTACAAATAATATTAGAAATATTATTTTCAGACTGTGTGTCCATGAAAGATTTTTCTGCCTAAGAATGTTCATGCCTTAATACTCGGGCCTTTCTTCCTTTTCGTCTTCAACATTATTTTACAGCTAGAGGATCCTCTATACACAAAAATTAACTGAGTTACTAAATAAAATTATGATTCTTTTCCATATGTTTTCCTAATGAAAGTACCATATTGTATATCTAGGTCATGAAAAGGTTAATAAATGTCCTAATTATCCTAATATTTCCCATGTAAATTAGAAGTAACTGAAAGGAAATACCACTCATTCGTCACACAAATCTGTAGCTAGGAAGTAATAGCTAGTCATTAGGAGCATCTCACATGTGTGATAAAATTATACTTTCTGCTTAGAGTAATGGAAAGATTTGCCTAAGGCCAAAAGAGAAACACACAGTCTCCTTCTGTTCCTCCAAACAGTTTGCACATAAAAATATATTGCTTATTTGCTGCTATTATAATCTAAACTGGGAAGGAAATCAAATGTGATGTATTTTTCATTCCAAGTAGGAAGGATTTTTAGACAATATAGCCCAGAACATGTAAATTAAGGACTCTGGTTAACAAGCAGTTGTTTGGGTGACTATTTTTCTAATAAGTTTCTTAGGGGATCATCTAAATGAAATCAGAGTTTGCACAATGCTTTTTGAAAAAAGTGTTACTGCTACAGGATAGTAGATATCAAACTCTGTACTGCGTCTTCTTGAAGACCGATACAATTAATCTCTATTCAAAAATGTCTCTGCGTAACATGGTTCCTTACTACACTAAAGAGTTAGCATATAAGATCATTCTTGATGTTGAGTCTGGGAGCAAGGTTTTAAGGAAGAAAATAAAATGAATCACTGACTGAATCCTTATTCGGTGTCCGGCATGCTGGCAGGGACCTTGCAGGTAGTGTATCACAGTAGGTATAATGAATCCCTGTTTTGCATGTGAGAAAACTAAACTTCAGACAGTAACACCAAAGTAGAGTAAACTCATTTCATTGTGCATAAATTGATTAAATATGTGGCTTAATCAGTCAATGTCACTCTGTGGTGGGTGATAGGGGAAAGAGGCTGAAAATTAAATTGCATTTAGCACATAATAATGTGTCAGACATGATACAAGATGATTTACATGTAAGATCTCTTTAAATATCCAACTGTGCAGGGTAGGTTTTAACTAAGATAATGGAGGTAATATATTAGCAAAATAACTGGCACATAAGAAGTTTTCAATATGTGTTTATTATTTTGTTATTTTTATTTACATCTTCCAGGTGGGGAAACAGGTTTACACAAGTTTCATAAATTGTCTGGGGTTACAGAAAGCCATTAAGTGGAAGAATTTGTGTATATGACTCCACAGACCACATTATTCCAACTGCACTGACTGATATCGAAATTTTAAGTATAAAACATTTGGTACAGTAGACTAAAAAATGGCTATTATTCTAGCATGTGCTTATAGCTAGGATATATTGAAAATTTACTTTATACCAGGAACTAGCATGTACTTCACAAACACTGTCATATTTAAGCCTCACTAATACTGAGTTTGCAAATGAAGAAAGCAAGGCAGAGAAAAGGGGAGGGACTTGTCCAAGGTCACAAAATAAAGAGGTATGATTGGGAAGACTCTTTCATTATAGAGACCATGCCTTTAATCCTATACTACATTGTGCTAAAAACATCATCCTCCAGCTCAGGATTTATGTCTGAAGTGTAATAATAGACTCTTATCTTTACACTTTCCACTATGCCTCAACATTTAGTGGTCCATAAAATAAAATATGAGCTTAATATATCGATCATCTGACTAAAATCATCAGACAACGAAGAGATGCTTTGGATACCTTAGTCATAAACCCAGTAACAATTCATTATCATTCACTTATAACATTGAAGAACACCTTATCAATTAAAACATGATCCTTTTAATTTGATTATTTTAGTCAATATCATGCTGTCTGGAATGATATGGCTACATAGTCCTTTAACATTTTTATTTATGATTCACTTCAAAAGACTTAAAATGGGCACAGATCTTGTGGTATCTACTTCAGGAGAGCATTTTACATAATTGTAAAGATAAAAACAGAAGGAAAGTGCCATCATTAAGTTACAGATAAACAGAGAGAAAACAATAGAGGACATCATTCCATATCTCTTACACATTGGCTCATGTAACCTTGTGGAACACGAATATTCAGTAGCTTCTGTGGTTTTTAATGAACATAGAAGCTAGTATGGTGTTCTACAGATAGTACTGTATTTACAAGTAGAAAGTCTGAGTCTAGTCCTAGCTTTTGTTCTTATAGATGAAGTTGTGTGATCTTTACCTCTTGGAATATTAACTTTTTCATTTGAAAATTAGAGGCCATGATATCTGTCTTCCTCATAGGTTTAGTTTGAAAATCAATTGGATTAAGTATGTTAAAGTATATGGATATAAGGAACTATTTTCAGAATCAGAGGAAAAGAATAAAGTGAAAGTTCAGAATAGATGAAGCAAGACATGGAAAACTGGAAAAAAAATAGGTTTAGACATAACTTGAAGCTCTATTTATCTATGGAGAATAAATATGTGCATGACCCCAAGAAATAGTCTCTTGCATATCTCTGAGACCCACCACAGGGATAAAATTCTTTGACCCAAGCAAATAGTTGTCTAAGGTTGTAGAAACTAAAACTTGTGAAAGAGTATTTAACTATCAATAACCCAAACCCAAGTACCCTAGAAGACCTTTAAAAAATTCCAGTTATGGAGGTAAAACCCTCTGATACTCAATAGACAATTTTAATCATCTCCCTCCACTAAAGAAGGCAAAAAAATGTGACTGTTCTCTATAATTAGTGGTCAAATGCTTAAGAAGAAACATGAAACATGTATAACCCCAAAGTATACCCTGAAAATATTTACTATTACGCTAGTGATTTAACATATATCCACAAATCTCTTGATGTTTCTTCCTCCAGTAGGTAAAGCTTAACTTCCCTATTCTTGAGTAAGATCTGGACTTTGTGACTCACTTCTGATGAACCAAACATGGGGAGAGAAAGATAAAAACTTTATAGCAGAGAAGCCTGACAAAAAGCCACCTTAGCCAAATGATAAGGATTGGTCATATGTATTGATATCCTCTAGCCCTTGACACAATGGAATGAGAAGGGCATATTGCTTATCTGGAATTCTTTCCCCAAGTTCAGAGTCTCAGTTTAATCATGAAAAAGCATCATACAAACCCAAGTTAATGGGCATTTTTAAAAACACCTGACCAATTATCTTTAAAAGTATCAAGACATAAATTAGAATGAAAGATTGAAGAACTGCCACAGAGTGGTAGAAATAAGGGCATATAACAATGTGAAATCCTAGATTAGAAAAGAAAAAATAATAATAATGGAAAAGTTGAAGAATTCTGAATGAAGTTTGCAGTTTAGTTAACAGCATTATACCAGTGTTAATTATTAGTTTTGATCATCATACCATGTTTATGTAAGATATTAACGTTAGGGGAAGCTGGATGAGTGGTAGATGAAGGCTGTCTGTGCTATATGTGCAACTTTTCTGTAAGTAAAAAATTACTTTAAAACACAAAGTAAAAAATATGAAATAGCAAAATTAGATATTAGTGGATGTTGATATTGCAGCACACTGCTTATAATCTGCAAAAATGTGGGTTTTCCAATTCTCGGCTTCTAAATAGAATAAACTAAGTGTCAGCCAGCTGCTTCCTATAAAATTCTGATTTACAAGACAAAGAGTAGTAAAATAAGATTTGTTAAGCCTACTCAATTTTTCACTTCAAACTCAACAATTATTTTAAATCTTCTAAGGTAAAAACTGAGGTTGCAAAAAAGAGGCAAGGAACAATGTGCTCATAAAGTTCTTATCACAAAGGAGGAGTATTAGTAACAGGAAAGAATTCCTCTAACCACAGCCATAATCTTCAACTCTATTGCAAAAAAAAGAATTTCTATTAAAGACACTAAAACGATGAAACTGGGGTAATAAGTGAATAGTGTTGCTAATAAACTACACATAAGGAATTGAGTACCATATGAAGAATAAATAACGTTGGAACTCTAAACCATACCAAACCAAAAATTCTACTTCAAAGGGAATCAAAAGTTCAGGATACGATTTGAAGGATATTGCAAGCATTTGAAAAGGCAACGATATCTGAGTTGATATTAAAATGCCTTTTGACCAAGTTGCTTATATTTTAAAATGTCATTTCTTTTAGAAAAATTGATGGTTTACAAAGAAAAGGAAAGAAAATTCCAGTTGCACTGTGGCAATGTGAGACTATTATGATATATCCCTCCCAGTGATTGAAACTAAAATTACTGGGGAAAAAAATACAAAAAAACACAACTATTGGAGAATTCTATAAAATACACAAAAGCAGGCAGAATATGAGAGCAGTCAGAAGTTAAAGGAGTAAGTGCATGGTGAAGTATCTCCTAGACCTTTCTTTTTCTCTCATGGATTTGCCTCAAGGGTAGGCTTCAGTAGTTGAGTGGCTAAAAGGCCAATAGAACACACATGATTCTATACAAAGGCTCAGGAAAAGATGACACAGAATATGTTGGGGTATCCCTGGAAAGGAGAAAGCTGGAGAGAGGATCACCTAATTTTCTGTATGAATCTGCAAAAATCTCAGCCTAATTGCATGATATATATGCATGGGATAGACCCAATGAGCATAGAAAAATCTAAAGGAATGCAAAATGAGATTTTGATAACTACCTACAGAAGCTTATATAGAGCTTATGCTCTGTTCATATATTTTCCATTTGATTTCCTGCTAAATCAAAAACATCTCCATTACATTATAATAGGACCCAGGGTCTACACAACATACGAATTCCAAAATTGGTTGGCATACGAAGAATCAGGAAACTGAAACCAATAACCCAAAGAAAATACAATCAACAAATCAGCGTCACACATCAGAGGTAACCCAGATGTTGAAACTGTCAAAAGGAGACTATAAAGCAGTTACTAAAACTTTTTTCATAAGGCAAAAGGAAATATATAGCAAATAAATGAAAATATAATTATTCTTAGCACAGAGAGAGAAACAATGAAAATAACCAACTGGAAATTTTAAGCTTTAAAAAATGCAATATTTTAAATAAGAAGGTCACTGAATAAGCTCAATTACAGAAGACAGATGACAGAGAGTGAAGATAAAAAAAGATCAACAATAATTATTCAATTAAAAATACAGAGAAGAAACAATAAAATATAATGAGCAGAATCTCAGATATCTGTGAGAAAATATAAGATAAAAATCAAACACACATGTCTTTGGAGTTTCAGAAAGAGAAAAATATTTGAAAATATGATAAAGATTTTTCAAATTTGGTGAAACACATCCACTTATAGTTTTGAGAAATCAAGTGAGCCACAAAAAAAGGTAAACACAAAGACAACCACACCTAGACATACATAAATCAAATAGCTGATAAAATAAACCTTTTGAAAGCTGCTACAGAAAAATGGCATATAACGTATTGAGGAACAATAATTTTAGTGAGTACTGATTTTTCATCAAAATCCATGGAGACTAGACAGATAGATATTCTCTGATGAAGGGAAACTGAAGGAAATCATCATTAACAAATGTGCTCTAAAATAAATGCTAAGGGAAGCTTCATGAGCTCAAAATAACTACTTCTAGAGGGAAACTTGAAGTTTCAGGAATAAAGGAAGTTCAACAGAAATATTGAATAGCTAAGTAAAAATAAAAGACAATTTTTTCCTCTTAAGTTGCTTAATACAGTTTTAAAATGTAGATTTTATTATTATGTAAGATGTGATGAGACGAAAATATCAGATGACTGCTATTGAAAAATAGTTTGGGGCCGGGTGCGGTGGCTCAAGCCTGTAATCCCAGCACTTTGGGAGGCCGAGACGGGCGGATCACGAGTTCAGGAGATCGAGACCATCCTGGCTAACACGGTGAAACCCCGTCTCTACTAAAATACAAAAAAAATTAGCCGGGCGAGGTGGCGGGCGCCTGTAGTCCCAGCTACTCGGGAGGCTGAGGCAGGAGAATGGCGTGAACCCAGGAGGCGGGGCTTGCAGTGAGCTGAGATCCGGCCACTGCACTCCAGCCTGGGCAAGAGAGCTAGACTCCGTCTCAAAAAAAAAAAAAAAAAAGAAAAGAAAAAAAAAAGAAAAAATAGTTTGGTCACAGTTCTCAAGAGAAGAGGGCACCTCAGCTACAAAGAGACATACGGGGAAGTACCAGTGTTAGTCAGGATGCAGGAGAGACTGGAAAACATGGGCAGAAGCCTGTGTTGTGGTTTTCATGGGAAGGAAGGAGCAAGGCACAGTAAGCAGGCCAAGCAGGTTTAGGATTGGCTGATTTGAATAACTTCAGTGAGCTCTGGAGTATAGGGATGTCCCTAGTTGTCTAGTACCTGGTCCTGGGATGATTCAGGTAGGGAAAGAGTGGCCAGAGTATGAAAACCCTGTGAAAGGCCAATAAAGGAAGTGATGGGGGCATGGGTTTCTCTTGGGTTGGTTTGCATATGAAAAGTGCACTCACAGGCAAGTTGTTTACTATCTCAAGGAACTGGATGGCCATGAATTGGAGGTTTCCCAGGGTCAGTAAGACCCCAGACACCAAAATAACAGAATAAATGACATGCTTAATACTACAAAATGTAGTATTTTGAAAGCAAAAGTTCTAACATTGTCTGATAGAGCTCCAGTGTTTATAGATATAATTTGTCCGACAACCGTAACATAAAGGTCTGTCGGAAAGGGATATTAAAAGGTCTATAGCTGCAAGGTTTCTATATTTTATGGAAAGTATTTCAACGTTAAGTAGATTTTGAAAATTTGAACATGTATTATATAATCTAAAGAGCAATTATTAAAAATATAATACGATATAGCCAAAAATCCAATAATAATATGAGAATTTGAAAAAGTGTCAATTCATCATAAAGAAAACAGAAAAAATGAAGCAGATAAATTTTTTAAAAAAGTAGACAAGTAGAAAATAAAAATAAAATGGCTGATATAAATTAAACCATATTCATAATTATACTACATGTTAATAGCCTAAACCATGGGTCAGCAAAACTACTACTCATGGACCAAATTCAGCCGACTGCTCATTTTTTTTGTAAACAAAGTTTAATTGGAACACAGCTATACCCATTTATTTATGTATTGTCTAAACTGAATATTGTTTACATCATTACATCTACACTGAAACTACAGACATTGTTGATCGAAACTAAAGAAGGCTCAAATACATGGAGAGAGATACCATGTTCATAGGCTGAAAAACTGAATGTCATTAAGATTATAATTCTCCTCAAACTGATCTACCTATTAAATGCAATTCCAATATTGTACCAATTTGATAAGCTGATTCTACAACATGTGAAAATGCAAAGGAACTAGAATAATAAAAGCAATTTAAGAAAAAAAGAGTTTGGATTTATTATGAAGACATCGCAATCAATAGAGTTTAGTATTAGTGAAAAGATAGGCATATAAATCAATGAAGTGAAATAGTCTAGAATTGTACCCACACATGTAATTTCAGCTGATTTTTAACAGTGCTCAGGCAATTCAGTGAAAAAAGGAACATCTTTTCCACATATGTTGTTATGCTGATAGAATATCTGTATGGGGAAAAAAATAAGCCTAAGTCCTTACTTCACACCATGTATAGACATAAAGTGAAAGCAAACCACAGATCTAAAAAATGAAACTATAAAACTAGAGGAAAACAGAAATAAGTCTTTGCAATTTGGTAACAGGCAAATGTTTCTTAACTAGAAAACAAACAAAAAATACACAATATGAAAAGAAACCCTGATTAATTGAATGTCACCAAATTAAGATAATTTTACTCAGGAAAACACCACAAATAGGAAGAAAATATATTCAAAGCACATATCAGACAAAAGGCTTGTCTCCAAAAATATAAGAGACTCTTTCAACTCAGTAATAAGATAACCCAATAAAAAATGGAGAAAATATTTGAAGAGATATTTTACAAAAGTATATATGCAAATACATAAGCATATGAAAAGATGCTCGAAATCATAAATCACAAAGGATACATAAATCTAAAATCACAATGAGTTGCCACTGCATAAGAAGACCTTAAAAAATAGTAATAATAAAATATGACAGTACCAAGCATTGGTGAGAATGCAAAACAACTATCACTCTCATAGATTACAGAAAGAATGCCAAATGGTACAGCCACTCTAGATAATAGTTTTGGGATTATTATAAAGTTAAACATATATTTGTCATATGACCCAGTCATCCACTCTTGAGTATTAGAAATGCAAGTTTATGTATCACCATAGACTTGCACATGTATGTTCATTGTGGCTTCATTGGTAATTGTACAAAACTGAAAACAAACCAAATATCCACTAGCAGGTGAATAGAGAAACAAATTGTGGCATATTCATACAATGGAATACTACTCAGCAAGAAAAGGGAGAAAACTGTAGATACACACAACAACATGGATAAATCTGAAAATCATTATAATGAATGTAAAGAAGCCTGTCAAAAAATGATGTATACTATATGATGCCATTTCTATAAAATTCTCAAAACTAATCTACAGTTACCAATCTACTAGTGATTGCCTGAGGATGGGGATGGAGAAGAGGATGGTTGATAGAGGGAGACCAGGAAACTTTGTGGATTGATAAAAATGTTTACTATCCTGATTATGGTGATTGTTTCAAAGCCTTATGCATATGTCAAAACCAATCAAATTGGATATTTTAAATATGAATACAGTATAATATTTCCAGTATATCTCAATAAAGTTATAAAACCACAAAAAGGATGAAAGGGAAAATTATTTATTTCTGTTTGAAAGTGTCACACAGTAATATTTATTCTGTTGCCTTCCAGAAATCTGACATCTCAGTATGGCATAACAACTTGTAACTTTAAACAACTACAGGAGGATAAGAACACTTTCCTTTGGTAAGCAGAGGTAGTCAAAAGGATAGAAAACACTTGTGTGCCTTGCTTTGCCTATCAGTATTCCATACAATTCCACGCCTAGAAATGTACTATTTCCTTCCTTGATACTTACAAACATGGACATGTTAAGCTATATTAACACACTGCCCTGTATGACTAACACTGTCATAGGAACAACTGCCACAAAATTAGTTAGACTTGTGCTTCACAATTACCAATTTTTTTTTCACATAACAATTCTTGAAATTACCAATATAAATCCATTTTCTTTAACAACAGTAAATGATTCAGGACTGTCATCTCTGTGTCAACAGATTTTCTCCAGTTCGATTTTCCTGTTTTTCTATGACTCTTTTAACACAATACTGCTTCTTTTTTCCTCCCTGCACTGAAGTTATATTAATTGGTGCTGAAAGCCAGTAAGTTATTACATGAACTGTCTAGTGTCAACTCAGCTCCTTGTTTTGAAGCTCTACTTAATTTTGGGATGGTGGAAACATTTAAGTCACTAATAAAAACTGTACAGAAACTGAACGGATCATTTGTCTATAAGAGTATCATTTTTGAGGAGACAAGTTTAGTTAATTAGTTAATTACTTGGTATGAAAGATAAAAGTCACTTCTGCTTTTATGGTATTTACTCTGGTAATAAACAGAAAGTTTCTGTACTTAATGTTTATTCACTTTCTGGCAGCTTTCCTAAGTACCAAAACATAGTTGCATTTAAAGTGCCAAAGACTTACTGGCAGTAAAAGTCAAATACTTCCAGTAACGATCTTATAAAACTTGGTATTTGAAGTAATTACACATCACTGGAGATGACTCTCATGGCTTTAGAGCTGGAGTAGCTACAGATATTACTCCATCCAGCCGCCTGATTTCTCGGGTGCGTTAACTGCAGCCCAGGTAGCTAGCAACTTATCTCAATCGACAAACTGAGTCATTTATTCTTCTCTTCATTTAATTGTATAACTTCTTACTCCATCACTTGATCTAATAATTTATTAAAGAAATAAATTCTATAATACTACAAAAGAGCAAAGTAACTTATTTTAAGATATGATATTTGTACTTTGACTACCCCAAGAAATAGAGGTATGTAATGACAGATTGAAAAATAATCATACTCTCTCTATAACTATCCTCCAATCCAATATCATAAGTAAATTACTGTTTCCACTTTCTCTAATCTTACCCAAATATACTCAGGATTTTAGTATCTTCAAGCTCCTGAATAAATAAAGGTCAACTTCCTCATACATTATACATTCCCCATTTTCTTGTTCAAGAAAACACTAAGTACAAGACACGAACATTTCCTGCTTGAACGTGGTAGATTCTAATTTAAGTTTTATTAGGTTGGTACAAAAGTAATCACTGTTTTTGCAACATTTTTAGTGTTTTTTGCCATGATTACTTTTGCACCAACTTAATACAAAGCTTGTAGTCACTTCCGTGTGAAGAGTAAATTGTAGATGTGGCATGAGTAGAAATAAAGATGTAAGATAGGTGTCTACTGCCTTCATGTGTCGTGAAGTGGAATAGGCTGATAGCAAAGAGGTAAACATATCTGGATGGTATTCTGAATGTCAAGTTGACAGTCAGCTCATGCATGGTAAGGAAATGAGAGAAATTATGATGGCTTCTAGGTTTGCATCTTAGATGGCTGAATGGATGATGGCATAATTGAATTAAATGTATAATATGGGGAAAGGTATAAATAGGTGGATATGGAGGATACCATTATAATTAATTTAATTTTGGAAATAAATTCAAGGTACAAACTGAATGAAAAGAAGTCAAGTAGGTAGAAAAGTTCAGTGTTGAAAGTAAAAGTGTGGGAGTAATCAGCATGTAAATGGTATTTACACACACATAGAACAAGATCACCTAGGGAGAGAATATAGGTAGAACTGTTAACATTCCAAAATTTAGAGTTTGGGTGTAAGAGGAATCAGCAGTGAGACTGAGGAGGGGCAGCTGGCAAAGTTGAAGGAAACTTTTGGATTTTGGGGGGATTTTTTTTTTTGAGACTCTATCTATCAGAGCAGTTTTAGGTTCACAGCAAAATTGAGTGGAAAGTAGAGCGTTCTCATATACTCTCTGACTCCACATGTGCACAGCTTCTCCTATTATCAACATCGCCCATCAGAGTGGGCATTTGTTATAATAGATGAACTTACAATGACACGCCATTATCACTCAACGTCCATAGTTTATATTAGGGTTCACTGTAGTTGTTGTTCATTCTGTGGGTTTCAATAAAAGTATGATGACATATATGCACCATTATAGAATCATACAGAATAGTTTCATTGCCCTAATAGTGTGGACTAATCTTTTGTTTATAACATTTTCCCTCTTATCAGCACCAGTATTACTCTTCCTTATGTTTGTAATAATTATGGCATGGTTTTCGGTTACTTGTGGGTGTAACCAAGAACCTGTGCCCTGAATCTAGTTTGCAATTACTGTGACTTTTGCCCAATAATATGCAACAGAGGTGTGGTGGCTTGTGAAACGGGAAGGAAATAACAGTACAATCACATCTCATTCTTTTAAGCTGCCTATAGAAAATTTTTCTGTCATGAAACAATAGATTAGCAATCAGGAAAATAAATGCCAAAACCACAATGATATACCACTGTATATCCACTAGGATAGTTATAATTAAACAGAGAAATAAACACAGGAATGATGATGTGAAAAAATTGGAACCTTCATAAGTTACTTGTGAAAATGTACAATAATGAAGCCACTTTTGAAAAAAGTCTGCCAATTTCTCAAAAGGTTAAATATTGAGTTACCATTTGACTCAAAAATTCCGTTGTTAGGTATATACCCAAGAGAAATGAAAGCATATGTCCACACAAAAATTTGTACATAAGTGTTCATAGCAATATTAATCACAATGGCTCCAGACCGGGAACAATGCAAATGTCCACCAACTGATGAATGAATTAATAAATGTGGCACATCCATACAATGAAATATTATTCAGCAATAAAAAGGAATGAAGTACCTATATATGCTATAACAAGGGTGAACCTTAAAAACATGCTAATGAAAGAGGCTGGTCACAAAGGACTATATAGTGCATGATTTCATTTATATGAAATGTCTAGAATAGGCAAACCAAAAAAAATCAGGAAGTATATCAGTAAGCAGTTGCCTAATTGGTGGGGTGCAGGGGGTGTGCAGAGAATGGGGAGTGAATGGGTATGGGTTTCTTTTGGGGATTATGAAACTATTTTAAATCTTACTGTGGTGATGTTTGTGAAACTTGGTGAAAATACTAAAATACTAAAAACTATTGAATTGTGTACTATAAATAGATGAATTATAATTATATAAATTATATATTAATCAATTAGATTTTTTTAAAAGCAAAGAGTTTTATGATGGCAGAGTGTTTATGCTGAATATTATCAAGAATGATGAATTCCCAATTGTTTTCAGCAAGAAGGATGTCAGTCATGATTTGACAAAAGAGTCGGGAATGAGAATCCACCTAGAATAAACAGAAAATGTGAATCAAGTGAAAACAGTAACTTCAGGCAACACTTTAGAGTGATTTACTATGAAAAGATTCAGAGAAATCGTGTTATAGCTGGAAGTCAGGGTATAGTTTTTTTGTTTGATTTAATATGAGTGAGATTAAATCATGTTTTTATGAACATGTGTAGAATCCAGACAGAAAATGTGAATTTATAATCCGAGAAAAAGTAGTAATTGCAGAAATTCCTGCGTGGTTAAGATGACATTGACTATTGAATCTTGTGGAAAGAAAAGGAGGTGGCCTTTGATAGAAGCAAGCACTTCTTCCATTTTAATAGGAGGTAAGGCAAAAAATATGGATTCAGGTTCAGGTTTGTTGGTAGATTTGCTGATGAGAAAATGAGAAAATTTCTGACATAACAATGTTTCACTATATTATTTCTAATGTAGTTAAATAGTAGGCTAGAAGATTAACTTAAGTATAGAGGAGGGGAAGGTGCTTCAGAGTGATGAGATGTAAAATATTCATTTGGAGAATTATAAAAATCTGTAAATAAGTTTTGCTCATTGAACTTTGGGACCAGAAATTTAAATTGCAATTGACGTGAATTTTTTTCAATAATGTTAAATCACTGCAGTGTAGGCAAATAGTAAGTAAATACTTGGTTTTAAACATATTTTGGGTCCTTTTCACATGCTTTCACAATGGAGAAAGCAAAGAGCAAGTAGACATATTTTGTGATGATAATTTCAGACCATGGCAGGTAAGAAAGGAAAGAGAGAAATTAGATGCATTTTCAACTAAAAA
Source organism: Macaca nemestrina (assembly GCF_043159975.1). Taxonomy (NCBI): domain Eukaryota; kingdom Metazoa; phylum Chordata; class Mammalia; order Primates; family Cercopithecidae; genus Macaca; species Macaca nemestrina. The sequence goes on along the minus strand of NC_092132.1, from coordinate 66,342,126 downwards.
AGAGATATAAAATCAGTCAAGAGAAATCTCAATTAGAAAAAAAACGTATTTGTAGCATTGAAGTATTTTTTTTTTTAAATGAGGCAAAAATATACTTGGTGGCTTGCTCTGAGAATGACTTGTTTTCAAAGAAGATTTTTGAGTCCCTGAGTTATTAGAGGTAGAAATTCTAGGGTACCACTGTGAAGGTATGTAGCTAAAGTGGAGTAGATAAAGCTGACCGGAGTGGAAGTCAAGAATGTGAAAGGCAAGGTGTTGGATGAATCATTCACAAATAATTAAAGTCACAAAAATTGGTACAAGAATAGTGGGGGAAGAGAGTGAACGAGTCAGCTTTAAAATCTCAAGGGAATGTAGGACGAGTAACCCGAAGGTTGATAGATGGTTGCGATAAGGAAAGAGAACAAGTAACATAATGTGATGACATGCGCTGCAAAGAATCTGCATCTTCTGGGAGTGGCGGGAGGAGAAATGATCTAGAGTGGCCATAAAAAGCAAAAGGTGTCTTCATCATGAAATCTTTACCCATTCCAATGTCCAGAATGATATTGACTAGGTTATATTCCAGAGTTTTTAGAGTTTTGGGTTTTACATTAAGTGTTTAACCCATCTTGAGTTGATTTCTGTATACCGTGTAAGAAAGGGTTCCAGTTTCAATCTTCTGCATATGGCTAGCCAGTTACATCAGCACCATTTATTGAATAGGGAGTCCTGTCTGCATTGCTTTTTATTGTCAGTTTTGTCAAAGATTGGATAGTTGTGGGTGTGTGGTCTCATTTCTGGGTTCTCTATTCTGTTCCATTGGTCTATGTGTCTGTCTTTGTACCACTACTGTGCTGTTTCAGTAACTGTTGTCCTGTAGTATAGTTTGAAGTCAGGTAGCATGATGCCTCCAGCTTTATTCTTTTTACTTAGATGGCCTTGTTTATTAGGGCTCTTTTCGGGTTTCATATTAATTTTAAAATAGTTTTTTTGTTCTATTTCTGTGAAGAATGTCATTTGTAGTTTGATAGGACTAATATTGAATCTATAAATTGCTTTGGGCACTATGAGCATCTTAAAATCGATTCTTCTTATCCATGAGCATGGAATGTTTTTCCATTTGTTTGTGTCATTTCTGATTCCTTTGAGTAGTTTTTAATAGTTAACCTTGTAGGGATCTTTCACCTTCTTGGATAGCTGTATTCCTAGGTATTTTCTTCTTTTTGTGGCAATTGTGAATGGGATTGTGTTCCTGATTTGGCTTCAGCTTAACAGTTGTTAGGGTATAGGAATGCCATCAATTTTTACACATTGATTTTGTATCCTGAGACTTTGCTCAAGTTGTTTATCTAACCAAGGAGCTTTTTGGATGAGACAATGGGGTTTTCTAGATATATGATAATGTCACCTGCAAACAAAGATAGTTTGACTTCTTCTCTTCTTATTTGGATGACTTTTATTTGTTCTCTTACCTGATCGTTCTGACCAGGGCTTCCAATACTGTGGTGAATAGGCATGGTGAGAGAGGGCATCCTTGTCTTGTGTTGGTTTCCTAGGGGAATGCTACTAGCTTTTGCCCATTCAATATGATGTTGGCTGTCGGTTTGTCATAGATGGCTCTTATTATTTTGAGGTATGTTCCTTCAATACCTAGTTTATTGAGAGTTTTAACATTAAGGGGTCTTGAGTTTTATCAAAAACCTTGACTGCATCTGTTGAGAGATTCATGTGGTTTTTGTCTTTAGTTCTATTTATGTGATGAGTCACATTTATTGATTTGTGTATGTTAAACCAACCTTGTATACCAGGGATAAAGCCTAGTTGATTGTGATGGACAGGCTTTTGGTTGTGCTGCTGGATTTGATTTGTAAGTGCTTTGTTGAGAATTTTTGCATTGATATTCAACAAGTGTATTGGCCTGCAGTTTTCTTTTTCGTTGTTTCTCTGCTACGTTTTGCTATTGGGATGATGCTAACCTCCAAGTTAGGGAGGAGTCACTCCTTCTCAGTGTTTTGGAATGGTTTCAGTAGGAATGGTACCAGCTCTTCATTGCACATTGGGTAGAATTTGACTGTGAAATCACCTGGCCCTGCACTTCTTTTTGGTTGGTGGGCTATTTAATATTGATTCAAATTCAGAGGTCATTATTAGTCTGTTCAGAGATTTAATTTCTTCCTGACTCAGTCTTGGGAAGGTGTATGAATCCAGGATTGTATCTATTTCTTTTAGATTTTCCAGCTTGTGGAGGTGTTCATAATATCCTTTGATAGTTATTTTTATTTCTGTGGGGTCAGTGGCAATACCCTCTTTGTCGTTTTTAATTGTATTTATTTGAGTTTTCTCTCTTTTCTTCTTTACTAGTCTAGCTAGTGGTCTATTTTATTAACACTTTCAGAAAACAAACTACTGGGTTTTTTTTATCTTTTGAATGGTTTTTCATGTCTCAATCTTCAGTTGCAACAAAAGCAAAAATTGACAAATGGGATTTGATTAAACTAAAGAGCTTCTGCACAGCAAAAGAAACTATCAACAGAATGAACAGATAACCTACAGAATGGAAGAAATTTTTACAAACTCTGCATCTGACAAAGGTCTAATATCCAGCATCTAAAAGGAACTTAAACAAATTTACAAGAAAAATCCAAAGAACTCCATTAAAAAGTGGGCAAAGTACATAAAAAGACAGTTTTCAAAACAAGACATACATGTGGCCAACAAGCACATGAAAAAAAGCTCGACATCACTGATCATTAGAGAAATCCAATTCAAAACCACAATAAGATACAATCTCACACCAGTCAGAATGGCTATTTTCAAAGTGTCAAAAAATAACAGATGCTGGTGAGGTTGTGGAGAAAAAGGAACACTTATACACTGTTGTCAGGGGTGCAAATTAGTTCAAACATTGTAGAAAACAGTGTGGCGATTCCTCAAAGTCCTAAAAACAGAACTACCATTCAACCCAGAATCCCATTACTAGGTACATATTCACAGGAATGTACATTGTTCTATCATAAATTGTTCTATCATGAAGACCCATGGCTGTATATGTTTACTGCAGCACTAATCACAATAGCAAAGATGTGAAATCAAGGTAGATGCCCACTAATGATAGACTTGATGAAGAAAATGTGGTACATATATACCATGGAATATGATACAGCCATAAAAAAGAGTGCGATCATGGCCTTTGCAGAAACACGTATGGGGCTGGAGGCCTATCCTTAGCAAACTAACTCAGAAACAGAAAAGCAAATACCACATGTTCTCACTTACAAGTGGGAGTTACCTCATGAGAACACATGGACACACAGAGGTGAACAACAGATAAGCGGCCTATCGAATGGTGGATGGTGGGAGGAGAGAGGGGATCAGGAAAAATAACTTATGAGTTCTATGCTTAATACCTGGGTGATGAAATACTTTGTACACCAAACCCCTGTGACATGCAATTCACCTATATAGCAAACCTGCACATGTGCCTCTGACCTTAAAGTTAAAAAGAAAAGCGAGCAAAAGGAACTCTTGCTTTATCTCAGGTTTGCCCAGAAATTTGCTAATGGTAAATATTCATTTCCAGAAAAATAGAGGAAAGATTTGGGAGGTACAGAATGAGTCATTAAGTGGTTTGGGATTATGATTTTCAGTGATGATCAATCAGTGTGGAGCCATGACTTTGAACTCAGTGGATGAGGTAAGCACGATGTTATTGTTCTTAGCTCACAATGGTTTAACAGTTCTCTTTTGTAGTCCTTAGGCTTTTGCTGGAAGTCATAGACCAGCTTTGTTATTCTTCACTCCTGCAGTTTAGAGTGAAAAGCCAACCAAAATTAAAAATTTGCCACTATATATCAGCAAAGTGAGAGAAAAGATTAAATAAAATCCTCCAAGTTTATTTTCCTGTCAATAAGCCTCTTGGTCAGATTCAGCAGTCTAATTAGTTTCCTCTCCTTGAATTATTTTCTCATTCCTCTCCTTCTCCTTCTTCTATTTTTGGCCTCTTCTACCCCTGCCTCCTCTTCTTCTTTTAACATTAGCCTAATTAATAAGCAATTTGAAAATCTGAGATTAGTTTTTTTCTTTAAAAATCTGATAAAATTTCCATGTTTGAAACTTTCTCCAAAATCATATACCTAAGGTTGGGTATATTATACTTGAATATTTATATTGAAGAATCAAAGTAAAATTGTATTATATTAATAATTAAACTTAGTGTTAAACAACGTTTTTCAGTGGAAAAGTTGTTTAGTGCTTTTTGATGGCTTTTGGCTACTTCTAGCCAACTTGATTTTTAAAAAATGTGAGTTATATGCAGAGAACAATCATAAAAGTTATAAAAATGCATATAAATGAGTTATAAAAATAAGTTATCTTTATAGACTAATGACCTAAAACATTCTTAGCATTAGGGGCAAAAAGCAAAAGACTTAAAATGAAAATACAGCTTTAAACCAAAGTATTCTGATAGACAATTACAGAAGTTCTTAAATGTCATTATTTATATTCAGTTTCTTGACCTTAATTACAGCCGCCTCATGGGGTGGCAGCAGAGTATTGAGACCACACTTTTTACAACAGAAAAACAATATTGGGATTGACTTTTGGATGGGGACAAAAATACTTTATTGCTCATCTAAAAGACAACTAATTGATTTTTTTTTAAGATTTCCAAATTGTTGGCCAAAGAACTATTCACATTATTCTCCATGGTGTAAAGAAATGTTCTGTTCCCAATGCCAAAGAAATTTGAATAAAACTGCTTTTTTTTCTTTTCCTTTTGTCCTATGAATAATCATACCCATTTGCTCTTGCCTATTCTATTTTCCCCTACTTTATAAGACTGAGTACTTTATATGTTTGATGTAGAAATTGTGACAGAATTTTAAGGACATAAAGGTTAATACTGGATTTTATATTTCTCTTTGACCTTCCTAATTTATCAGTGTAAATATGGTCCACTGCTAAAACAATTGGAGTCTTGTTGTGACAAATCTTATCAAAGATAATTGCATTTAAAATAAATTCAATTCAATATATCTTTTTACCAGAATATTCTCTACAGGTACGTCAGGAATTGAGATACATGAGATCCTAAGTGTCAAAGCACTTGCATTCTAGTTAGGGATAAAGATAGTTAAAGATTAAACAAACACAAAATGTTATTTCTGATTGTGACACGTACCAGGAAAGAAACAAATAAGGTTACGGGAGTAACCAATACATGTTACCAGATGGGGAAATCAAGAAAGGCACTCTGGGGAGTAATAGCTTAGTGTTATTAAAGCAAAGTGGAACGAATTATGAAAATGTCTTGGAGAAGCATGGTCTAGGCAAGGGAAGAACAAAAGCCAAGTTAAGAGCCAGTAATGAGCTTGGCATGTTTGATAAACAACAAGGTGACTAAATTGTCAAACCACTGTGACCAAGAAAGATAATGGTAAAAAATGAGATCAGAGAGTTAGGTAAGGACCTGATTACATAGAGCATTGAGGACAATATTAGGGAATTTGGAGTTTGTTCAATTTGTGATATGAAACCATTGCACCAGTGCTTGTGTTTTGATGAGGGGAAGAGCATGATTTGCTTTATGTTTTAAATAGATCATTCTAACTTCTGTGTGGAAAATAGAGTATGGGCAGAGTGGGAAATAAGGAAACCAAACAGTAAATTCATTGCAGTATCCTAGACAAAATATCACGGGTTGGATTAGGAGGGTAACAGGCAGGGATGGTGAGAAGCAGCTCCAAGATAAAATGTGGAAATTAGTGCTGGTATGATTTTCTTATTAATTGCAAGTGGGATATGCAATAGAATGAGAAGAATCAAGTGTGATTCTGGGTGTTTGGCCTGGTAAAATAAATGAAAAGAAGATTGTGTTAAAATAAATAAGAAAATATTTATCTCAAAGGTAAAACCTTGTCATTGAAGTAAGTTTGGTCAACATTAGCTAATAGTGAAGTTGTTTGGGATATGTATGTAGTCAGTGCATATTTTTGAGCACCTAAAGTGACAGCTCAAGTACTATGTGAGGCACTTGACAGACAGAGATAAAGAATAACTTATTTCCATTCATACATAATTCATAAGTTATTTTAAGAGTATCATATATTTCAGAAGATTGAGATCCCTAGCTCTGGTTTACATTTTTAAAAAAAGCAGAAACAAAATCAATGTAACTTCAATCTTCTAACTAACTTAAAATGTTTTAGCTGACCACATATTTTCTGGACTTCTCTCCCAAGAGCAATAGCACAGAAAGTTATTTGGCTTTGAATAGAAATCCAACCTAAACATATTTATGAACTTTTCTTTTTTATGGTTTATTGACATAAATTATGGATTTGTGTACTCCAATGCCTAATTTCTAACCTGGTATGAAGAAATGGGAAATAATGAAAACAGAAAGTTGTCTATACTGTGTTCTATCTCTATCACTCAGCATTAGATGGGCGGGAGATGACCCTATACATAATACTCTATGTAGAATAGAGAAGCAGCTTATACCAGAGAACAATAGTAATCGGACAAGATGTATGTCCGTCCAATAGCAAAACAAAACTGTGTCACTGAAAAAAATATTCCACCAAGTGGATTTCGATCTGTCTTCACTAAAAGAAAAGGGCCAGATTTCTAGAAATGCAAATTCAATCCTGATGATGCAAACAAGTGACCCTTTGGTTAAATACAGCCTAAAGACATGTTCTCTTTACCTACCAAATGTTTTTTTCTTTTTAATGACTTTTTTAATTGGTTGCCAACACTTGAGAATTTAAAAATTTTACATTCTTCTTTTGAAAATCAAAAAAATCTGGCAACATGGGAAATTAGATCTATATTCTTGTAAAGCAGCTGGCTGGAGCTGAATACATGCCATGACTATAAACTTAGCAGTTTGCCACATTCCCGGATACTCACTGTTTAAATGTCCCAAATGCCTTCATGTTGTCCTTAGAATAAAATCCAGACTAACTTAAGGTTCTGTCTGATTTTTAGAGCTGGGAATATTCTATCAATAAATATAATTTACGTGACTTTAGTATTCATTTTTAGTAAATGGTACTCTGTGAACCTAACCTAGAATGGTTACTGTGTAATTTACTGTTGATATAAAAAATTAGAGACCTTTATATAATGCCTATGTATTGCAACTTTTTGTTTGGTATATTTTAAACAAATTTAGAGATCTGCTTTTATTGGCACTGTAAGGGAAATTTTCATTTTATTTTAAATTATATAATCTAGGGTATATCAATACTGTTATTAGAAATAATTTTTGAGTTATCTAACAAGCTGTTTATTTTTAATAAAAAGAAATTCTTCATATGGGAGACTGTAAATTCTTGGAATCGAAATTATCTAACTCCTCAAAGAAAGTTATAATCTATTCTTTAATACTGCTGTTGATTTTAACATAGTTTCAAATTAGAGCATAGCATTTCAAGTATTGACTGAAATTTCAACCATGTGACTTCCACTAAAGACAATTAATGGAATAGATACTTCCCAAAATAATTCCTTGGAAATTTTCTAGGCTTGTATGGGTGCCAGAAAGTGCAAGAAGTTGAGGATCTGGTAATATCTTGTTTTTCTTCATCTTTTTGTCAAAGTAGGAGCTCTAGTAAAGGAGGCATTTTTTTCCCAAGGGTGAGAGGTCATCATTCAGAGGAAGTAATGAAAGTGTATAAGAATTACAGCCTCGTGATTAGTTGCCTTTCCATCTGCCTGCCTCTTCCACATATCTATACAAAGCTAAAGAAACAAAGTTTCTCCTGAGTAGTTAGTTACAAGTGCAGAAAAAAAAAATTAAGATCCCAAGTGGCAGAGCCCCAGTCATTTATTACATTTCAGTTAATGCCCTCTATGTATAATGACTTAGGATTATGCATTTAGAGTTTATACATTTCTCTTAGTTTGTTTACAAGGAATTATTTTGGGAACTATCTATTCATTTATTGTCTTTTCTGGAAGTCACATGGTTGAAATTTCAGCCGATACCTGAAATGCTATGCTGTAATTTGAAACTATTTTAAAATCAACAATAGTATTAAAGACTAGATTATAATTATACTTGGGGAATTAGATAACTTCCATTTCAGTAATTTACTGTCTCCCATTAAAAAAATTATTTTTATTAAAAATAAATATTTAATAGCTTCTTAGAGAAATGTTCACATTTTGTTTGCTACCCCACCACAGTAGCAATAAGAGTCATTATAGATTTTTATACTGCTCTTCTGATATATAATCACTGAATGATAACTTTTATTCATCTTTAAAGTGAGAACAAATAACTCCCAGTTATCATATAGGATTATTGTGATGGTCAAATGAAAAGATGCAGGCAAAGCATTTTTTAAACTACCCAGTTAGGAAAACATTATTACTCTGTCTTTATCAAGCATTGATTTTCAAAAATGCTTTAGAATAATAAGCAACCAATATAAACATTGTTTTCCCAATGATTATTTAATTTATTTTATTTTCAAAAAAAATCTAGTCGAATTATTCTTTAAAAAGCAATCATCTGGAAGGCAGGAGAAAAATGTACTTTGAACACTATGTTCCAAAGCACAGCACTTCTAATGATAATGCTTTTCCCATAATAAATGTCTTTGGCTGCTGTGTATTTACAACCAATGGCAGAACGCCTGAAATTTTTCTCCATATGATATACAGTTGATGCAAATATCTTTCTCTTACTTATTTCTCATTTTTATGCATTCCAATGAGATACAGTTATATAATTTTCCATATCAAGGGTGAATTAAAGACAGACTCTTACACAACTTTTCTTTGTAATCTGGAATGTGTGTGTGCATATATATACACACATATATTTTTGATATATATTTGAGACATATATTCTGTAATAATATATACAGACACATAATTTTTCTAGACCTTTGTAGTATTTATCTAGACTCTGTGTGGTATTTCATATCTATGTCATAAATTATATAGATAGATATATAAGGGTGTATGTATAGATATAATATGGTATACATAAAAATTATTTTGCGACTTCTGATGATATATGCAAAAGATCTAGAGAAGTTATCAAGCAGGGTTCATGTGAGGCCAAGTCTTTTACAGGTGATATATCAATTGCACCAGAAATTCCAGTTGAAGTTGCATTTTTCATCAAAACTCCCAACATAAATGGAACCTCATGCAGTGGTAATGCAAAGATGTGGATTCAAAACATGTAGAATCCTTTAACAGCTCTGTCATTAACATGCTCTGTGGATGACAGTAAATCACTTTAAACCTTTGGTCCTTTCCATATTTCCCATGATAAGTGTATTAGTCTGTTTTCATACTGCTATAAAGAGCTTCCTGAGACTGGGTAATTTATACAAGAAAGAGGTTTAATTGACTTACAGTTCAGCATGACTGGGGAGGCCTCAGGAAACTTACCATCATGGTGGAAGATGAAGGGGAAGCAAGGCATCTTCTTCACAACTTCTTCACAAAGCAATAGGAAGAAGTGCTCAGTGAAGGTGGAAGGGCCCCTGATAAAACTATCAGACCTCATGGGAACGCACTCTCTATCATGAAAACAGCATGGTGGATACCACCCCCATGATTCAATTACCTCCACCTGGTCTCTCCCTTGACACATGGGCATTATGGGGATTATGACGATTACAATTCAAGATGAGATTTTTGTTGGAGATACAGCCAAACCATATGAATGAGAATGGAAGGTTTGGACCTGAAGATGATCTCTAAACTTTTACATTTTATAATATTAATCAGATGATCTTCAAGTCCCTCTACTTCTCAGTTGAAGTATTTATAAGTATTTATAATCTTTTTAAGTCTCAAGATACCCAGCAACAGTTTACCTGTTGTAAAATTTGTCTTTCAATTAGTATGTAGCTTTAGGACATCTTGAAGTCTACAGACTTTTTCTGTAATCCGTGGGTGGACTATAAGGTGTCTGTAAATTCCCTGACATTAGATTTCAAATATTGTACAGATGTGCTTTATTTTCTTCTTGTGGGGAGGTTTTAGAGATTTTGTCAGATTTTCACTAGTGTGTGTGTAGGCAAAGAGAGTTAAGTTATATGTCTCTAAACTGCCCCAGTGTAAGAATTTAATGGCAGTAGTACTGTCTATAAATGACATCATGAGCATGTACATATTCTGGTTGGTGCAAAAGTAATTGCAGTTTTGGGCCACGAGTTTTAAATCGTTATTAACTAGGCTCAAACACATCTTTATTAATAAAAATAGGAATCATTACAATCCACACATATTTGCTGACAAGATATAAGTTTGTTTACTCCTGTAGCATAAAAATATATGCGTTGTGATTTGATGAACTCTTGGAAAGCATTTTCTGCATCCTGCTGGTTACGGAAGCATTTTCGCTTCAAAAAGTTGTCAAAGTGTTTGAAAAAGTGGTAGTCAATTGATGAGAGGTCAGGTGAAATATGATTGATGAGGCAAAACTTCGTAGCCCAATTCACTCAACTTTGGGAGTGTTGGTTGTGCGACGTGTGGTTGGGCATTGTTGTGGAGAATAATTGGGCCCTTTCTGTTGACCAATGCTGGCTGTAGGCATTGCACTTTTTGGTGCATCTCATTGATTTGCTAAGCATACTTCTCAGATGTAATGGTTTCACCAGGATTCAGAAAGCTGTAGTGGATCAGGCCAGCAGCAGACCACCAAACAGTGACCATGACCTTTCTTTTGGTGCAAGTTTGACTTTGGGAAGTGCTTTGGAGCTTCTTCTCAGTACAGCCACTGAGTTGGCCAACACCAGTTGTCATATAAAATCCACTTGTTGTTGCACGTCACAATCCAATCGAGAAATGGTTAGTAGTTGTTGCATAAAATAAGAGAAGATGACACTTCAGAACCACAATTTTTTTTTCTCAGCTCATAAGGCACCAGCTTATCGAGCTTTCATACCTTTCCAACTAGCTTCAAATGCCGAACAACTCTAGAATGGTCAAAGTTGAGTTCTTCAGCAACTTCTTGTGTAGTTGTAAGGGGATCAGATTCGATGACTGCTCTCAATTGGTCATTGTCAACTTCCAAATACGCTGATCTTCAAGGCTCTCGTCTTCTTTGCAAAACTTCTTAAACCACCACTGCACTGTATGTTAGCAGTTCCTGGGTCAAATATTTTGCTGATGTTACAAGTTGTCTCTGCTGCTTTACAACCCATTTTGAACTTGAATAAGAAAATCACTCAAATTTGCTTTTTGTCTAACATAATTTCCATAGTCTAAAATAAATATAAAATAAACAGCAAGTAATAAGTCATTAGCCAAAAAAATCAAGTGGGAAATTCTCATTAAAATGATGTATAACATAAGCACATTTATTTAAGAATGTATTCCAATATCAAACGGCAAAGTCCAACAATGCAAAAGCCACAATTACTTTTGTACCAACCTAATATATACATGTTTTTAAATAAAGCCTATTTGGCTCTGTCTTTGGTCTCAGACCATAAGACTTTATTAAAATGAGCTCATATCAGATTAAGGCTCTTTTTTACCATAATTGTGCAAAGCAACACATTTATTATGTCAACCAGTAGTTATTGAGCATCTTACATGTGCTAAACATTCTTCTAGACTATAAGGAGTCAGTTTGAAGAACAGAAAGATAAGTTAGACAGCTGGAAAATAGTGAATGAGGGCAGTACTGGTATGCCATGAGGTCAGAGACCAAGACAATAATGTAAATATGTGGGAGATGGTGAGAAAGTTGAATTTTATTCAATTGGCAGCCAAAAGCCACTGGAGGATTTTTGAAAAGGAGATTATTAGATCTGATTTATATTTTTAGATCATTGTGTCTACTATGAAGAATATATTTTGTATGAATAAGTGTGTCAATAGATAAAAATTTTAGGAGCAAACATAATAGTTCAGAAGTCATATTGCAGCTTGGTTTAGGTGACTAGAAGAGGAGATAGAAGAATAATATATGTATGTATCAGAGCTATTTTTGAAGTAGAATAAACAGAAATTGTTGTTTGCTTAGAGACTTGAGCTTAACTGTAATAACAACACTTTCATTAGCGACAATTTTGCTTGATTTGTGTAAAAATCTATGAAGATCATAGATTTTATCTTTAAAATTAGAATTTTTTTCAGCAAATTCTGCACAAGGTAGCATAAACTAAAATTAGGTTTATGTTTCCCCAATAATTACATAAAAGAATTTGTTTTATGATTTTATTAATCTTGGGAGTCTCTAAAATTATTTCATCCAAAAAATGCCCTATTTTATCATAATACTAGGATGTTACTTGCCTTCTTCACTATATTGACATTTCCATTAAGGGTACAAAACAATGCTGGGTAAAAGTGCTGATGCCTTCCCTCCAGTCAAGGTAGTGATGTTCAAATCATCGTATTCTTCATCTTTAAACACTCATCAGAAAAGTATATATATATAAACACTATATATATAAATAAGCACATATGCATATACACACATACACACACACACATATATATAAGGCTCTTTTTTACCACAATTGTGAAAAGCAACACATTTATTATGTCAACCAGTAGTTACTGAGCATCTTATATGTGCTAAACATTCTTCTAGACTATAAGGAGTCAGTTTGAAAAACAGAAAGATCAGTAAGACAGCTGGAAAATAGTGACTTGAAGGCAGTACTGGTATACCATGAGGTCAGAGACCAAAGCAATAATGTAAATATGTGGGAGATGGCGAGAAAGTTGAATTTTATTCAACTGGCAGCCGAAAGCCACTGCAGGATTTTTGGAAAGGAGATTATTAGGTCCGATTTATTTTTTTTAGATCACTCTGTCTACTACATGTCTATGTGTGTGTGTATGTGTGTATATGCATATGTGCGTTTCACTTAAGAATACCTTTGATGACAAAGCAAATTAATAATTTTATTAAATTTCTACTCTTCTGTGCATGTATTTTTTTCACATTCTCTATGACAAAGTAGAGAGTATAATAAAAAACTTGTGTTGCATATTCAAATTTTCTGGTTATCTTGATAAAAAATAATAATGCAACTGTTTGAAATAACAACTGGCTACATTAACTGTGAAACACCACTTTTACTTAAAGAGTGAATAACAGACAAACTATGGGTATACAGACTTGGGTTTGGGGCAGCAATAAGTAAAGTAAGATTTTTACTTCAAGGAAAACAATAGACATTCTTTGCTGTCAATAATAAAATTAAAGTTTTCAAGCTAAAATAGAAATTTGGAAAATTTATGTCTACCACCATTAGCTTCACAGTTTCCTGAAGACTTTTTGTTGAGATCATTGGTGAAATTAACAAATGTGATTTAAAACAAATATGTGTGACAAAATGTATCAACATTTGGAAGATCAACATTACTAAGTGGATAAAAGTTTTCAAAATTATTAATAGATGATATTGCAAAAGAATTCATGGATAAAAGATCTTTTCAAAATTCAATATCTAGCAATAGGTTTTAATGTAACAGAGTACAAAAGTTTACTGATATGAACTCAAATTCTACATAGTAACAAACTATTAAGAAACTACTAATTGAGTTTTGATACAGTAAGCAAGAAGAACCACACTTTTCTCTACAGTCCATAAAAATATTATTCAACTCAAACAACATATCAAAAAAGATTGAATGCACAGGCAGATATGAAAAGCTAGATTATTCTACCTATTTTATATCTGCCAAACTATATATTGAAGAAATTTGAAAAATGAAAACAATGACTCTGTTCTCATTAAGTTGTTTTGCTTTGGCAAATATGGTGATTTTTCATAATATTGGGTGACAATTTAAGGTAACATGTAGTGAGTCTACCATTTTTATTTTAAATTACTATTCAATTTATTTTTTAAAAATTCAATTTTGATTTCTAGTATGGTACAAATATCTAACTATAACCCATATAAATAAAGATTTCAAGAGTAGTAAATAATTTTTAAGAGTGCAATGAGGTGGTGAGACCTAAAAGTTTGAGGCCGGCTACATTAATAAGTATGTACTAAATACCTTCTATTCACTGGGCTTCATATGAAGGAATATGAAGATAGATACAATATGACATATAGCTCCAAAGACCTTCTAGTCCAGTAGGGTGAAGAGATGTAACCATAGCAATTCAGTAAAATGTGCTTAAATGAACTTCCCAATCCGGTTTAACCCAACAAATCATGTATTGAACATATACTATGTATCGGATATCTTTATATAAAGTACTAAAGCAACCACTGCTATTTTATGTTTTCCATTTGCTTGGGAGATCTTCCTCTATTCCTTTATTTTGAGCAGGAGTTGCAATCCTAGTCTCTGATAAAACAGACTTTAAAACAACAAAGATCAAAAGAGACAAAGGAGGCCATTACATAGTGGTAAAGGGATTAATTCGACAAGAAGAGCTAACTATCCTAAATATATATGCAACCAATACAGGAGCACCCAGATTCATAAAGCAAGCCCTAAGATACCCAAAAAGAGTCTTAGACTCCCACACAATACTAATGGGAGACTTTAACACCCCACTGCCAACATTAGACAAATCAATGAGTCAGAAGGTTAACAGGGATATCCAGGACTTGAACTCAGCACTACATCAAGCAGACCTAATAGACATCTACAGAACTCTCCACCCCAAATCAACAGAATATACATTCTTCTCAGCACCACGTCACACTTATTCCGAAATTGACCACATAGTTGGAAGTAAACCACTGCTCAGCAAATGTAAAAGAAAAGAAATCATAACAAACTATCTCTCAGACCACAGTGCAATCAAATTACAACTCAGGATTAAGAAACTCACTCAAAACCACTCAATACATGGAAACTGAACAACCTGCTCCTGAATGAATACTGAGTAAATAACGAAATGAAGGCAGAAATAAAGATGTTATTTGAAACCAAAGAGAACAAAGACATAATATACCAGAATATGTGGGAAACATTTAAAGCAGTGTGTAGAGGGAAATTTATAACACTAAATGCCCACAAGAGAAAGTAGGAAAGATCTAAAATCGACACCGCAGTATCACAATTAAAAGAACTAGAGAAGCAAGAGCAAACAAATTCAAAAGCTAGCAGAAGGCAAGAAATAACTAAGATCAGAGCAGAACCGAAGGAGATAGAGACACACAAAACCCTTCAAAAAATCAACGAATCCAGGAGTTGGCTTTTTGAAAAGATTGACAAAATTGATAGACCGCTAGCAAGATTAATAAAGAAGAAAAGAGAGAAGAATCAAATAGACACAATAAATAATGATAAAGGGGACATCACCACCGATCCCACAGAAATACAAACTACCATCAGAGAATACTATAAACACCTCTACGCTAATAAACTAGAAAATCTACAAGAAATGGATAAATTCCTAGACACATACACTCTCCCAAGACTAAACCAGGAAGAAGGTGAATCACTGAATAGACCAATAACAGGTTCTGAAATTGAGGCAATAATTAATAGTCTACCAACCAAAAAAAATTCCAGGACCAGATGGATTCACAGCTGAATTCTACCAGAGGTAAAAAGAGGAGCTGGTAATATTCCTTCTGAAATGATTCCAATTAATAGAAAAAGAGGGAATCCTCCCTAACTCATTTTATGAGGCCAGCATTATCGTGATACCAAAGCCTGGCAGACACACAACAAAAAAGAGAATCTTACACCAATATCCCTGATGAACATCTATGTGAAAATCCTCAATAAAATACTAGCAAACCGAATCCAGCAGCACATCAAAAAGCTTATCCACCATGATCAAGTGGGCTTCATCCCTGGGATGCAAGACTGGTTCAACATGTGCAAATCAATAAACGTAATCCATCACATAAACAGAACCAAACACAAAAACTACCTGATTATCTCAATACATGCAGAGAAGGCCTTGGACAAAATTCAACAGCCCTTCATGCTAAAATCTCTCAAAAAATTTGGTATTGATGGAACGTATCTCAAAATCATAAGAGCTATTTAAGACAAACCCACAGTCAGTATCATACTGAATGCGCAAAAACTGGAAGCATTCCCTTTGAAAACTGGCACAAGACAGGGATGCCCTCTCTCAACACTCCTATTCAACATAGTGTTGGAAGTTCTGGCCAGAGCAATCAGGCAGGAGAAAGAAATAAAGGGTATTCAATTAGGAAAAGAGAAAGTCAAATTGTCCCTGTTTGCAGATAACATGATTGTATATTTAGAAAACCCCTTCATCTCAGCCCAAAATCTCCTTAAGCTGATAAGCAACTTCAGCAAAGTGTCAGGATACAAAATCAACGTGCAAAAATCACAAGCATTCCTATATGCCATTAACAGGCAGGAAGTCAAATCACAAGTGAACTCCCATTCACAATTGCTACAAAGGGTATAAAATACCTAGGAATCCAACTTACAAAGGATGTAAAGGACCTCTTCAAGGAGAACTACAAACCACTGCTCAGTGAAATAAAAGAGGACACAAACAAATGGAAGAACATTCCATGCTCATGGATAGGAAGAATCAGTATCATGAAAATGGCCATATTGCCCAAGGTAATTTGTAGATTCAATGCCATCCCCATCAAGCTACCAATGAGTTTCTTCACAGAATTGGAAAAAACTGCTTTAAAGTTCATATGGAACCAAAAAAGAGTCCACATTGCCAAGACAATCCTAAGTCAGAAGAACAAAGCTGGAGGCATCATGGTACCTGACTTCAAACTATACTACAAGGCTACAGTAACCAAAACAGCATGGTACTGGTACCAAAACAGAGCTATAGACCAATGGAACAGAACAGAGTCCTCAGAAATAATACCACACATCTACAGCCATCTGATCTTTGACAAACCTGACAAATACAAGAAATGGGGAAAGGATTCCCTATTTAATAAATGGTACTGGGAAAACTGGCTAGCCATAAGTAGAAAGCTGAAACTGGATCTCTTCCTTATACCTTATACAAAAATTAATTCAAGATGGATTAAAGACTTAAATGTTAGAACTAAAACCATAGAAACCCTAGAAGAAACCTTAGGCAATACCATTCAGAACATAGGCATGGGCAAGGACTTCATGACTCAAACATCAAAATCAATGGCAACAAAAGCCAAAATTGACAAATGAAATCTAATTTAACTAAAGAGCTTCTGCACAGCAAAAGAAACTACCATCAGAGTGAACAGGCAACCTACAGAATGGGAGAAAATTTTTGCAATCTATCCATCTGACAAAGGGCTAATAACCAGATCTACAAAGAACTTAAACAAATTTACAAAAAAAAAAAAAAAAGAAAGAAACAACCCCATCAAAAAGTGGGCAAAGGCTATGAATAGACACTTTTCAAAAGAAGACTTTTATGCAACCAACAGACACATGAAAAAATGCTCATCATCTCTGGCCATCAGAGAAATGCAAATCTAAATCACAATGGGATACCATCTCACACCAGTTAGAACGGCATTCATTAAAAAGTCAGGAAACAGCAGGAGCTGGAGAGGATGTGGAGAAATAGGAACATTTTTACACTGTTGGTAGGAGTATAAACTAGTTCAACCATTGCGAAAGACAGTGTGACAATCCCTCAAGAATCTAGAAGTAGAAATACCATTTGACCCAGCCATCTCATTACTGGGTATATACCCAAAGGATTATAAATTATGCTACTATAAGAACACAGGCACACATATGTTTATTGCGGCACTCTTCACAATAGCAAAGACTTGGAACCAACCCAAATGTCCATCAATGATAGAGTGGATTAAGAAAATGTGGCACATATACACCATGGAATACCATGCAGCCATGAAAAAGGATGAGTTCATGTCCTTTGTAGCAACATGGATGCAGCTGGAAACCATCATTCTGAGCAAATTATTGCAAGGACAGAAAGCCAAACACTGCACATTCTCACTCATAGGTGGGAATTGAACAATGAGAAAACTTGGACACAGGGTGGGAACATCACATACTGGGGCCTGTCGTGGGGTGAGGGAA
This sequence comes from Macaca nemestrina, assembly GCF_043159975.1. Lineage (NCBI taxonomy): Eukaryota > Metazoa > Chordata > Mammalia > Primates > Cercopithecidae > Macaca > Macaca nemestrina. The sequence goes on along the minus strand of NC_092132.1, from coordinate 66,324,180 downwards.
TAGAGGAGGGATAGCATTAGGAGAAATACCTAATGTAAATGATGCTTTAATGGGTGAAGCAAACCAACACAACACAGGTATACATATGTAACAAATCTGCACATTGTACACATGTACCCTAGAACTTAAATTATAATAAATAAAAAATAAAATAAAATAAAAGTACTAAAACAATGCTAATTCTAGTAAACTTTTTAGCATTTTTCACCTGTGATGCCTACATTTTTGCCACAAATGATTTTACAGCTATAATAACTAAAAATTCAAAAAGTTAAATAAGATATAATAATTTGATTTTACAGCAATGTAGCTTCTGATGCATATTTCATGTTTTAACCTATTTATGGTATTTTTAAACAATATTTAAACATCCTCAGTAAAGTCTCATTCATAGGGAAAATTAAAGTTTGAACGAGGGTGAAGAAATAAATGATTTTTGTTCAGTATTTCTCAAAAGATAACATTTTTACTGTTATTTTAACACTAGAGTATAAAATAAAACCAGAAATATGAATCTGGTTTTTTTTGTTAGTTTACCATTACAAAAATTATGAACTTCATTGGAACTTCCAAACTAAAGTACTTTCAAATACAATTAGTTACCGTTAGTCTCTTCAGTTGTGTAATGAATATTGGCACAGGGAAACCATTCATTTTCCACAGTGATTTTGTGTTTATATAAATTGGGCCAACTTTGTATCATGGGCAAGTTTCTCAGCCTCTCAAATCTTTGGCAATCCCATCTGTAAAATAGTAGATAATAATTATATCCCCCAGTAGGATTATTAAGAGACTACTATGAGATAATATGGGTAATACATTTAGCACAGTGCCTAGTACGTAAAAGGCATCCAACACATGTTAGCAATTCTGTGTGTGTATCAGTGTATATAACATGAAAACATGCTTTATATATATATATATAAAACAGTATATAATAATAAATGTCTCTTAATGTCTCAATATATATAAAAATGTCTCTTTATATATATAAATTTTATATATATATAAAACAGTATATAATAATAAATGTCTCTTAATGATATAAATATCTGCAAAGACAATAATTTGGTAACTAGAAATATTTTTTAATATTTTTCTCCTAAAATCCCATTAATCAGGTCTGAAACATCTGTTCCTTCCAATTGTTCACTTTAAATCAATTGCCTATTTTGATTCTACCTTCTTTAAAAGGTACAAAAACAAAACAAATCCACAATCCCAGTAGTAGAAGAATTTACAGTCTAAAATATGACTGAAACTTTTAGTCATTGTAATGCTATGGCAGAAATAATAACATGGAACTTTAACTGGGATGCTGTGCAAGCACATGAACACAGATATCTAATAGCATGGAGCAAGGGGACAAAGACGAAATGTATACTCCAGGAAATAATGTGTAATCCTGTCCTTGAAAGATGAGGAGTTGCCCTGTGAAGAAAGGGAGTAATGAGAGAAATAGCATTTCAGGCCTAGGGAAAAGAATGTCAAAAACTCAGAAGTGTAAGTGAGCCAGGTAGGCAGCCAGGACCTTCCATCAGCACACTGTTACTAGAATAGTAGTGTGACATTAACTGAAATTTTAAAGAAATGTGTCTGGGCTCAATCTCATACGTGATGCTTTGGTGGGGGCTGTGTGCATGTGTGTATATTTGTGTTTAAATTCCACAGCGCATATTGCTGCACAACCCTTGTGGAGGATTTGGTTGGGGTAAGTTTGGGACAGTTGCAGTGATTCTGGGGAGACAAAAAATGACAGATCATAGTTTATCTCCTCAGTCATGTAACAAACTAAAACTCTATCCTGTAGGTAACAAGATATCAATGACAGCTTTAAGCAGGAGGTTAATACTGTCAGATTTTCATTTCAAATATATCACTTTCACATCAGAAAGGAAAATGAATTTGAGCTAGATTTGAGGTAGAGGACACAGATGTTAGATATAGTAAGTTTGTCTTCAAAGCTTTAATTTCTGACTTCCTTGTTCTTTGTTCTTAAGATCATATTCCTTGTCCCTTCTCCTAAGCTACCTGCTCTGTAAACAACTTCTCCCGCCAGTCCCAATCTGTAACTCACATCTCTTCCTTATTTGGAAAGAGTCCTCTTTACTCCTGGTTACCTATTCTGCAAACTGTGCCTCCCACTGAAACTACCCTTCCTGCCTTTGCCATGCCCTGATAGGCCCAAACATGCCTTGTACCATAACAGCCTCTCTCTTCCTACCTAATTAGCCAGATTCAATTTTAAACAGTAGCCAATCGGGTCAGTTTAGATTTTGCCCTCGGACTCCAGCCCATGGGGACAGGACAGAGAAGCAGTGACTAACCACGTTAAGGATAAAAATCCCTTCCCTCCTTAGTTCGGTGTGCTCTTGCAGCTGTGACTGATGCAGGCAGCACCCTTCTGCAGAAGTAAATTTGCCTTGCTAAGAAGTATTTTGTTTGAGTGCTCATTTTCTTTGTGACTCCAAACTCCTGTTCCTAACACAGAGAACAAATGATTTTAGCAGATTAGCCAAAAATGATTAGGATCTAACCTAGAGCAATGAAGGTGGAGATGGAGAAAGGCAAAACTGACAGAAACTGATGACTGAGTCCATATGATGAAGTGTTTAAAAGCAAAAGAAATTGTAAACTTTAATTTGGATATTTAATTGTTCTGGGAAGTGAATTAATACAGCACTTTATTGTGTTGGGTTCCTGGGTTGTGTTCAGGAAGTCTTAGGTAAGGAAATGGACAATGTCTGAAACTGCTTTGCAAGAGATAATATGTATTGATCAAATCAATTTTGAAATATTAGCCTGCTATCAAAATTATGGCACCACCAAGAGAGCTTTGACAATGTGGTCTATGTACCTCACTTTATGAAGAACTCGTTTAGAGGAATGGATATATGACATATTCATTAGGCTCAAAAAATTGATATTTTCAGAGACATTTTGGCAATTGCTTCATTGCAATCAAGTCCTGGCTGGAGAGGAGATAGCCTCATTTCTTTGTTAAAGAAGAATTGATGTGCTTTGCAAGAGCTAAAACTGACCTTCTGTTGTGTAAATTAAGGAGCCCAATTTGTAAGGGTTATATTACTGACACCTACTGTGGACTGGAAAGGTGTTGGAAATAGGGGCACATATATATGTGTGTGTGTGTGTGTGTGTGTGTGTGTGTGTGTGTGTGTGTGTTTTTATATATTTGAATTCTAAGATGTACTTCATTCCTCTTTCTGCCTGGCCAAATTTTGCTCATCTTCAAGACTGAGATAAGGTGCCATCTTTCACAGGAAGTCTTCCTTAATTAGACATTGCCTCCAGCTTAGATTAGGCACTTCTGTTTCACGCTCCTGTAGTACAACATGGATGTCACAGCAAATTACAATGGTCTGTTTACTTATATATCTTCATCTCTAGACTGTTGATGGCAAGGAATGTCTAAGTCAATAGCATATAGCAAATGCCTAGCACATGGATGAAATTCCATCTATATCCTGCCCTTGGCAATCCTAATTTCCTTTACTCTGTTATTTGCCCAATAGCACTTATCATATTTAATGTAAGACATAGTTTTCTTACATTTTAGTGCTTAATTTTTATTATCTATTTACTATAGCAAAATGTAAGCTTCTCAGAGATAAGAATTCTTGTCTTTTATGTTTCACAGAACTCAGTACTTGGTACATAATAATTTCTCAGTAAAAAATTCATCATTTGAATGAATGAACTCATTACAAGTTTGTTTATATACAAGGAAATATCACGGTAAAAGGAACTGTCATACCAATTCATTAAATATTTACTAAATAAGTATGAAACTTCAAATTCCTGTATTATAGATATTAGAATAACAATTTTTTTATTATACTTTAAGTTCTAGGGTACATGTGCACAATGTGCAGGTTTGTTACATATGTATACTTGTGCCATGTTGGTGTGCTGCATCCATCAACTCATCAGCACCCATCAACTCATCATTTACATCAGGCATAACTCCCAGTGCAATCCCTTCCCCCTCCCCCCTCCCCCCTCCCCATGATAGGCCCCAGTATGTGATGTTCCCCTTCCCGAGTCCAAGCGATCTCATTGTTCAGTTCCCAACTATGAGCGAGAAAATGCGGTGTTTGGTTTTCTGTTCTTGCGATAGTTTGCTAAGAATGATGGTTTCCAGCTGCATCCATGTCCCTACAAAGGACACAAACTCATCCTTTTTTATGGCTGCATAGTATTCCATGGTGTATATGTGCCACATTTTCTTAATCCAGTCTGTCACTGATGGACATTTGGGTTGATTCCAAGTCTTTGCTATTGTGAATAGTGCTGCAATGAACATACGTGTGCACGTGTCTTTATAGCAGCATGATTTATAATCCTTTGGGTATATACCCAGTAATGGGATGACTGGATCATATGGTACTTCTAGTTCTAGATCCTTGGGGAATCGCCATACTGTTTTCCATAATGGTTGAACTGGTTTACAATCCCATCAACAGTGTAAAAGTGTTCCTATTTCTCCACATCCTCTCCAGCACCTGTTGTTTCCTGACTTTTTAATGATTGCCATTCTAACTGGTGTGAGATGGTATCTCATTGTGGTTTTGATTTACATTTCTCTGATGGCCAGTGGTGACAAGCATTTCTTCATGTGTCTGTTGGCTGTATACATGTCTTCTTTTGAGAAATGTCTGTTCATATCCTTTGCCCACTTTTTGATGGGGTTGTTTGTTTTTTTCTTGTAAATTTGTTTGAGTTCTTTGTAAGTTCTGGATATTAGCCCTTTGTCAGATGAGTATATTGTAAAAATTTTCTCCCATTCTGTAGGTTGCCTGTTCACTCTGATGGTAGTTTCTTTTGCTGTGCAGAAACTCTTTAGTTTAATTAGATCCCATTTGTCAATTTTGGCTTTCGTTGCCATTGCTTTTGGTGTTTTAGACATGAAGTCCGTGCCCATGCCTATGCCCTGAATGGTATTACCTAGGTTTTCTTCTAGGGTTTTTATGGTATTAGGTCTAACATTTAAGTCTCTAATCCATCTTGAATTAATTTCATATAACGAGTAAGGAAAGGATCCAGTTTCAGCATTCTATTTATGGCCAGCTAATTTTCCCAGCACCATTTATTAAATAGGGAATCCTTTCCCCATTTCTTGTTTTTCTCAGGTTTGTCAAAGATCAGATGGCTGTAGATGTGTGGTATTATTTCTGAGGACTCCGTTCTGTTCCATTGGTCTATAGCTCTGTTTTGGTACCAGTACCATGCTGTTTTGGTTACTGTAACCTTGTAGTATAGTTTGAAGTCAGATAGCGTGATGCCTCCAGCTTTGTTCTTTTGAATTAGGATTGTCTTGGCAATGCGGACTTTTTTTTGGTTCCATATGAACTTTAAAGCAGTTTTTTCCAATTCTGTGAAGAAACTCATTGGTAGCTTGATGGGGATGGCATTGAATCTATAAATTACCTTGGGCAGTATGGCCATTTTCACGATATTGATTCTTCCTATCCATGAGCATGGAATGTTCTTCCATTTGTTTGTGTCCTCTTTTATTTCACTGAGCAGTGGTTTGTAGTTGTCCTTGAAGAGGTCCTTTACATCCCTTGTAAGTTGGATTCCTAGGTATTTTATTCTCTTTGAAGCAATTGTGAATGGAATTTCATTCATGATTTGGCTCTTTGTCTGTTACTGGTGCATAAGAATGCTTGTGGTTTTTGCACATTAATTTTGTATCCTGAGACTTTGTAGTAGTTGCTTATCAGCTTAAGAAGATTTTGGGCTGAGATAATGGGGTTTTCTAAATATACAATCATGTTATCTGCAAACAGGGACAATTTGACTTCTTCTTTTCCTAACTGAATACCCTTGATTTCTTTCTCTTGCCTGATTGCCCTAGCCAGAACTTCCAACACTATGTTGAATAGGAGTGGTGAGAGAGGGCATCCCTGTCTTGTGCCAGTTTTCAAAGGGAATGCTTCCAGTTTTTGCCCATTCAGTATGATATTGGCTGTGGGTTTGTCATAAATAGCTCTTATTATTTTGAGATATGTTCCATCAATACCTAGTTTATTGAGAGTTTTTAGCATGAAGGGCTGTTGAATTTTGTCAAATGCTTTTTCTGCAACTATTGAGATAATCATGTGGTTTTCGTCTTTGGTTCTGTTTATATGCTGGATTACATTTATTGATTTGCATATGTTGAACCAGCCTTGCATCCCAGGGATGAAGCCCACTTGATCATGGTGGATAAGCTTTTTGATGTGCTGCTGGATTCGGTTTGCCAGTATTTTATTGAGGATTTTCGCATAGATGTTCATCAGGGATATTGGTCTAAAATTCTCTTTTTTTATTGTGTCTCTGCCAGGCTTTGGTATCAGGATGATGTTGGGCTCATAAAATGAGTTAGGGAGGATTCCCTCTTTTTCTATTGATTGGAATAGTTTCAGAAGGAATGGTACCAGCTCCTTCTTGTAACTTTGGTAGAATTCAGCTGTGAACCCATCTGGTCATGGACTTTTTTGGTTGGTAGGCTACTAATTATTGCCTCAATTTCAGAGCCTGCTATTGGTCTGTTCAGGGATTCAAATTCTTCCTGGTTTAGTCTTGGGAGAGTGTAAGTGTCCAGGAAATTATCCATTTCTTCTAGATTTTCTAGTTTATTTGCGTAGAGGCGTTTATAGTATTCTCTGATGGTAGTTTGTATTTCTTTGGGGTCAGTGGTGATATCCCCTTTATCATTTTTTATTATGTCTATTTCATTCTTCTCTCTTTTCTTCTTTATTAGTCTTGCTAGTGGTCTATCAATTTTGTTTATCTTTTCAAAAAACCAACTCCTGGATTCATTGATTTGTTGGAGAGTTTTTTGTTTCTCTATCTCCTTCGGTTCTGCTCTGATCTTAGTTATTTCTTGCCTTCTGCTAGCTTTTGAATTTGTTTGCTCTTGCTTCTCTAGTTCTTTTAATTGTTATGTTAGGGTGTCAATTTTAGATCTTTCCTGCTTTCTCTTGTGGGCATTTAGTGCTATAAATTTCCCTCTACACACTGCTTTACATGTGTCCCAGAGATTCTGGTATGTTGTATCTTTGTTCTCATTGGTTTCAAAGAACATCTTTATTTCTGCCTTCATTTTTTTATGTACCCAGTAGTCATTCAGGAGCAGGTTGTTCAGTTTCCATGTAGTTGAGCGGTTTTGATTGAGTTTCTTAGTCCTGAGTTCTAGTTGGATTGCACTGTCGTCTGAGAGACAGTTTGTTAAAATTTCTGTTCTTGTACATTTGCTGAGGAGTGCTTTACTTCCAATTATGTGGTCAATTTTGGAATAAGTGTGATGTGGTGCTGAGAAGAATGTATATTCTGTTGATTTGGGGTGCCGAGTTCTGTAGATGTCTATAAATTCCGCTTGGTGCAGAGTTGAGTTCAGTTCCTGGATATCCTTGTCAACTTTCTGTCTCGTTGATCTGTCTAATGTTGACAGTGAAGTGTTGAAGTCTCCCATTATTATTGTATGGGAGTCTAAGTCTCTTTGTTAAGGACTTGCTTTATGAATCTGGGTGCTCCTGTATTGGATGCATATATATTTAGGAGAGTTAGCTCTTCCTGTTGAATTGATCCCTTTACCATTATGTAATGGCCTTCTTTGTCTCTTTTGATCTTTGATGGTTTAAAGTCTGTTTTATCAGAGACTAGGATTGCAACCCCTGCTGTTTTTTTGTTCTCCATTTGCTTGGTAGATCTTCTTCCATCCCTTTATTTTGAGCCTATGTGTGTCTCTGTATGTGAGATGGGTCTCCTGAATACAGCAAACTGATGGGTCTTAACTCTTTATCCAATTTGCCAGTCTGTCTTTAATTGGACCATTTAGTCCATTTACATTTAAGGTTAATATTGTTATGTGTGAACTTGATCCTGTCATTATGATATTAGCTGGTTATTTTACTCATTATATGATGCAGTTTCTTCCTAGCGTCGATGGTCTTTACATTTTGGCATGTTTTTGCGATGGCTGGTACTGGTTGTTCCTTTCCATGTTTAGTCCTTCCTTCAGGGTCTCTTGTAAGGCAGGCACAGTGGTGACAAAATCTCTAAGCATTTGCTTATCTGTAAAGGATTTTATTTCCCCTTCATTTATGAAACTTAGTTTGGCTGGATATGAAAATCTGGGTTGAAAATTCTTTCCCTTAAGAATGTTGAATATTGGCCCCCACTCTCTTCTGGCTTGTAGAGTTTTTGCTGAGAGATCTGCTGCTAGTCTGATGGCCTTCCCTTTGTGGGTAACCTGACCTTCCTCTCTGGCTGCCCTTAACAGTTTTTCCTTCATTTCAACTTTGGTGAATCTGGCAATTATGTGTCTTGGAGTTGCTCTTCTCGAGGAGTATCTTTGTGGCGTTCTCTGTATTTCCTGAATTTGAATGTTGGCCTGCCTTACTAGGTTGGGGAAGTTCTCCTGGATGATATCCTGAAGAGTGTTTTCCAACTTGGTTCCATTTTCCCCCTCACTTTCAGGCACCCCAATCAGATGTAGACTTGGTCTTTTCACATAATCCCATTCTTCTTGAAGGCTTTGTTCATTTCTTTTTCCTCTTTTTTCTTTAGACTTCTCTTCTCGCTTCATTTCATTCATTTGATCCTCAATCGCTGATACTGTTTCTTCCAGTTGATCGAGTCAGTTACTGAAGCTTGTATATTTGTCATGTAATTCTCGTGTCACGGTTTTTATCTCTGTCAGTTCGTTTATGGCCTTCTGTGCATTGATTTTTCTAGTTATCCATTCTTCCATTCTTTTTTCAAGATTTTTAGTTTCTTTGTGCTGGGAACATAATTCCTCCTTTAGCTCTGAGAAGTTTGATGGACTGAAGCCTTTTTCTCTCAACTCGTCAAAGTTATTCTCCATCCAGCTTTGATCCATTGCTGGCGATGAGCTGCGTTCCTTTGGAGGGGGAGATGTGCTCTTATTTTTTTAATTTCCAGCTTTTCTGCCCTGCTTTTTCTCCATCTTTGTGGTTTTATCTGCCTTTGGTCTTTGATGATGGTGATGTACTGATGGGGTTTTGGTGTGAGTGTCCTTCCTGTTTGTTAGTTTTCCTTCTAATAGTCAGGGCCCTCAGCTGTAGGTCTGTTGGAGATTGCTTGGGGTTCACTCGAGACCCTGTTTGCCTGGGTATCAGCAGCAGAGGCTGCAGAAGATAGAACATTGCTGAACAGCGAGTGTACCTATCTGATTCTTGCTTTGGAAGCTTCCTCTCAGGGGTGTACCCCACCGTGTGAGGTGTGGGGTGTCAGTCTGCCCCTAGTGGGGGATGTCTCCCAGGTAGGCTACTCAGGGGTCAGGGACCCACTTGTGCAGGCAGTCTGTCCATTCTCAGATGTCAACCTCCATGTTGGGAGATCCACTGCTCTCTTCAAAGCTGTCAGATAGGGTCATTTGCATCTGCAGAGGTTTCTGCTGCTTTTTGTTTAGCCATGCCCTGTCACCTGAGGTGGAGTCTACAGAGACAGGCAGGCCTCCTTGAGCTGCTGTGGGCTCCACCCAGTTCCTGCTTCCCAGTGGCTTTCTTTACCTACTTAAGCCTCAGCAATGGCGGGCATCCCTCCCCCAGCCTGGCTGCTGCTTTGCAATTAGATCACAGACTTCTGTGCTAGCAATGAGGGAGGCTCCGCGGGCATGGGACCCTCCCAGCCAGGTGTGGGATATAATCTCCTGGTGTGCCATTTGCTAAGACCCTTGGTAAAGCGCAGTATTGGGGTGGGAGTTACCCGATTTTCCAAGTGTTGTGTGTCTCAGTTCCCCTGGCTAGGAAAAGGGATTCCCTTCCCCCTTGCATTACCCAGGTGAGGCGATACCTCGCCCTGCTTCAGCTCTCACTGGTCAGGCTGCAGCAGCTGACCAGCACCGATTGTCAGGCACTCCCTAGTGAGATGAACCCGGTACCTCTGTTGAAAATGCAGAAATCACCCATCTTCTGTGTCGCTGGCACTGGGAGCTGGAGACTGGAGCTGTTCCTATTCGGCCATCTTGCTCCACCCAGCGACTTTTTTAGAATAACAATTTTGACCCAAAATGTTTCATAAAGATGTCTGAGCTAAATTAAAAAAAAATTCTACAAGAATATTGACATTAATTAAAGTCACAACCTTACCATATACAAACCTCCTTTCTCCTCTTTATGGAAGAAAATATTAATACATCCTTACTCAAATGAGAGCAACTAGATAAGTGTAAAAAAAGGCTTTTCAAATATTTGAATGGATGCCCTAGTTGGTTATTTGCTAATGTCTCCTTAAATATTTCTATTAAACCTCAAATTTAGGACTTTATAACTTCCAATCTATAATTTTCCATCTATAGTGCCTCAGAACTCTGATTTTTGCTCTTAAGTTCCCTCTATTTTCATGACATGGACTTCTGTGAGACATTTTTGCCACCTCAAAAAACAACCATTACTTAGTCAGATGAAAATACATCCTTTAATGAGGAGTCAGACTTTACTGGAAGTATAGACACTCTCTTATTCTCAAACACTCTTTTACTTGTGACTTTCTGAATTCCAACTTGGCTAATCGCTCCTCTTTGGAGATGTCCAGTGTTCTTCACTTACCTTTGCAAAACTCTATTTCTCCGAATATCCCATAAATATCAGTGTGTCTTGAATTTTGTTCTAGCCCCTCTTCTTTCACTCTATGTACTTTTGGAGAGTAGTCTCGGCAATTTCCAAGACCTCAACTATTCCTTATATTGATGACTCTCACAAATTTATGTCAATGGTCTGTCTAAATTCCTATTGTACATGTTCTCTTATATTGAGCACAAGAACCATAAACTTAAGGTGCAAAATATCAATCGCATTGATCAACTCCCACTTTTGAGTGAGAACATGCAGTGTTTGGTTTTCTGTTGCCATGTTACTTTGCCTGTCTGAGGGGTAGGGGACAAGAGGAGGGATAGCATTAGGAGAAATACCTAATGTAGATGATGGGTTGATAGGTGCAGCAAACTATCATGGCACATGTATACCTGTGTAAAAAACCCTCACATTCTGCATGTGTATCCCAGAATGTAAAGTATAATAACATAAAATAAAAATCAAGTTCATCTTTCCCTGATGTGCTTTTGTTCATAAGTTTTGTATGTCAATGAAAAGCATCAAATGTCCAGACAGCTAAGCCACATTTGACATATTCCTCTTCATTCCTACATTCAACCAACTGCTAAAGCTTATTAGTTTCATCTCCCAAGTAAAAAAGAACCTATTTGTTAACATTTCTTCATTTTCACCATCCCAGATACTATTAACTCATCCTTGGAGCATTGTTTATAATTGCTTTATCTTATTATTCTCACTCTTGTATTGCTTTTCTCAAATTTATATTTTTTCATTGAAGCCCTGTTGATAATTCTAAAAGGCAAATCTTTCTTCCTTTCAGCACTCAGTTTTCCTCCTGCTGCTTTGCAATGAAGTCTGAAATCCTTAAAAAGGTTTTTAGGATTTCTAATTTTGCACTGGCTGACTTCTTCAATTTCAATTCTACTACTCTCTACCTCACCTTTTATAATCCAGTCATACTGAACTTTAAAAAAGTATCTAAAACATCTTACTCAATCTTCAGGCCTTCATACCATTGGGTAAATTGGTATATCTCATGTGGGATGATAAGAAGATGCGTAATTCTAACAACATGTAGGAAAAGATATATCAGATGTCTAGTCCAGCCTATTTGATAAGACAATCTCAACACGAAGTTAAACACTCATTCTGTTGAAATAAATCATAATTTCCATCTTGTCTCATGTAACTACTCACTATTTATATCTCAAATTAGATGTTACTTTATTTTGCAATCTACTTCTGGTAGATTAGCTACTCCCATGGCATATTTCTGTAGCAGTTTGTACTTCTGTGTCATCATTATATACCTTTAAAATTGCAGACTTTCCTGAAAGACTGAAGCTCAATGAGGATAAGAATCGTGGCTGTCTTTATTGTCATATCCCCAGTACTTATTGTGCCAGCACATAGCAGAAGCTCAAGGCATTGTTGTTGCTGTTGAAAGATTAAGTGATAAATTAAGGGGAAATTTTTGTCTGTCTTCTTTGGACATAAATCAAGAATGGCCACTAATTGTATTTCTCAAATCACCCCCACGCTTTATATTATAATAAAGGAAATTCCTCCAAATGTGGCAATAGCTTGTCTCAGAATTAATTTTTTGTAACGTCTTCTTCTCTGATTCATGTCTAGTTTTGAGAAATCTAGAAAGGATTCTCATGGAGACAGATTGCCAGATGTTATTTTAGTCTGGAAGTTGTCTATCCATTGATGAGTAAGCTTATGTTTGAGCAATGAACACATTCTCACATTTTAAGTTGAAATGTGCTATCACTTTGGGGCAAAGATGTAGGAATATCTCTACCTAATTGTTTATGAAGAAGTTCTGGAAAAGAAGTCTACCAAATGCACAGGGAAATTTATCTGTTTATTATTGTGAGGATAGGCTTAGTATCCTTGAAAGGTAGGGTCACTGAATCAGAAAATAATTATGACAAGAATTGGAACCAAATAAAATGGTGTGAATGAAGGATGGTAGCCAGTAATATTTTATTCTCAATAGCCCAATTGTACTAATATTGTTATTATCCATCAGTAGATAAAGCTATTCTTGGATAAGATTTCAAAAATACTCAATTCTATCTATTTAATGTTCATTAAGAGAATAACTGAATGGATACTTCGGTAGATCATTGGGAAAGATTTACTTTATAAAAAGAAATACAGTTTGAGCCTAATAAATATTAAAAATCCATGTGTTCTATAATTGTTTATCTTCACATAAAAATTTTTCTGATATGTTTAAGCATGTAAGCAAAATTCTCTTCATCTTGGTCTAGGACTCAAGAATTTTTCTCATTAAAAAAATTAAGATAGCAGATGATCAAATTTTATAGCAAAGTTCTTGTTCTTAATAAGCCCAGAAATATAAATCATGTCTGGGTTTCCAGGGTTTTTGCATGTAGAAAGCAGGTATGAAGACAAATATAATACCTTCTGTCTTAATGATTTTTCAAGTCAAAGCTTTCTTGCATTTTTTAATGATAAAATAACAACTTTGGAAAGATCTAAAAAAGGGATGATTTTGATACCTTAGTAAGAGATGTCCTAGAAATAGGAAGAAGATATCAATGAGTAATTTCAAATATATTTCTTTCTACAAAGCCCTCTAGAATGCTTCAGAATTACCTAATTTTTTTTTAAGTTAAAAGAATCACATTGATGTAAGCTAGAATATGGGACAAGAGTATTTTATTGAGTTTGTATCTTGTACCAAGCACTGTACAAGCCTTGGAAATGCAAAAGTGAATTGAACTGATATAGTCCCTCCCTCTTCTCGTGGAGCTAATGATATGGTAGAGAAGAAAGACATAAATAAAATAATCATAAAAATAAATATTATGTATGTTAAAACACTGAATATTATGAATGCCTATACTGGAGTTCTGACAGTCCATTTAGGATCTGAAGAGGGATAAGGCATTTCCCAGAAGGACTCCAGACACAGGAAAGTCCTGGAACAATGATAAGGGCCATTCTTTTTTTATTATTATTATTATTATACTTTAAGTTCTAGGGTACATGTGCATAACGAGCAGGTTTGTTACATATGTATATTTGTGCCATGTTGCTGTGCTGCACCCATCAACTCATCAGCACCCATCAACTCATCATTTATATCAGGTATAAAACTCCCAGTGCAATCCCTCCCCCCTCCCCCCTCCCCATGATAGGCCCCAGTGTGTGATGTTCCCCTTCCTGAGTCCAAGTGATCTCATTGTTCAGTTCCCACCTATGAGTGAGAACATGCGGTGTTTGGTTTTCTGTTCTTGTGATAGTTTGCTAAGAATGATGGTTTCCAGCTGCATCCATGCCCCTACAAAGGACACAAACTCATCCTTTTTTATGGCTGCATAGTATTCCATGGTGTATATGTGTCACATTTTCTTAATCCAGTCTGTCACTGATGGACATTTGGGTTGATTCCAAGTCTTTGCTATTGTGAATAGTGCTGCAATAAACATACGTGTGCATGTGTCTTTATAGCAGCATGATTTATAATCCTTTGGGTATATACCCAGTAATGGGATGGCTGGGTCATATGGTACATCTAGTTCTAGATCCTTGAGGAATCGCCATACTGTTTTCCATAATGGTTGAACTAGTTTACAATCCCACCAACAGTGTAAAAGTGTTCCTATTTCTCCACATCCTCTCCAGCACCTGTTGTTCCCTGACTTTTTAATGATCGCCATTCTAACTGGTATGAGATGGTATCTCATTGTGGTTTTGATTTGCATTTCTCTGATGGCCAGTGATGATGAGCATTTTTTCATGTGTCTGTTGGCTGTATGAATGTCTTCTTTTGAGAAATGTCTGTTCATATCCTTTGCCCACTTTTTGATGGGGTTGTTTGTTTTTTTCTTGTAAATTTGTTTGAGTTCTTTGTAGGTTCTGGATATTAGCCCTTTGTCAGATGAGTGGATTGCAAAAATTTTCTCCCATTCTGTAGGTTGCCTGTTCACTCTGATGGTAGTTTCTTTTGCTGTGCAGAAGCTCTTTAGTTTAATTAGATCCCATTTGTCAATTTTGGCTTTTGCTGCCGTTGCTTTTGGTGTTTTAGACATGAAGTCTTTGCCCATGCCTATGTCCTGAATGGTACTACCTAGGTTTTCCTCTAGGGTTTTTATGGTATTAGGTCTAACATTTAAGTCTCTAATCCATCTTGAATTAATTTTCATATAAGGAGTAAGGAAAGGATCCAGTTTCAGCTTTCTACTTATGGCTAGCCAATTGTCCCAGCACTATTTATTAAATAGGGAATCCTTTCCCCATTTCTTGTATTTGTCAGGTTTGTCAAAGATCAGATGGCTGTAGATGTGTGGTATTATTTCTGAGGACTCTGTTCTGTTCCATTGGTCTATAGCTCTGTTTTGGTACCAGTACCATGCTGTTTTGGTTACTGTAGCCTTGTAGTATAGTTTGAAGTCAGGTAGCGTGATGCCTCCAGCTTTGTTCTTTTGACTTAGGATTGTCTTGGAGATGCGGGCTCTTTTTTGGTTCCATATGAACTTTAAAGCAGTTTTTTCCAATTCTGTGAAGAAACTCATTGGTAGCTTGATGGGGATGGCATTGAATCTATAAATAACCTTGGGCAGTATGGCCATTTTCACGATATTGATTCTTCCTATCCCTGAGCATGGTATGTTCTTCCATTTGTTTGTGTCCTCTTTTATTTCACTGAGCAGTGGTTTGTAGTTCTCCTTGAAGAGGTCCTTTACATCATAAGGGCCATTCTTTATCCAAGAAAGTGAAAGAAGGCTAATGTGGCTGGAGTACATTTCCCAGCAGGACTCCAGACACAGGAAAGTCCTGGAACAATGATAAGGACCATTCTTTATCCAAGAAAGTGAAAGAAGGCTAATGTGGCTGGAGTACAGAGAGACATGGGGCAAAGGATTCAAGATCATGGGGTAGAGGTTGGCAGAAGCCAGATCATGCAGAGCTTTATTGCTATGCATGACTATCAGGTCTTCATCCTAATAATAAGAAAAGCCTTGAAGAGCTTAACTTTATTTTCACTTTTACTTTTTACTGGGGACCTCCTGATGTGCAGAAAGAGCTTAATATTAAATAAGCACAAGTAAGTATATTATCAGCAGACAGGGTGGAGGGTATAAAATTATTTCTAAAAGTGCTAAGGAGTAAATCTGTTTTCAGATTTCTCTATTCTTTGATTATATTGCTTATTTCTCCAGTATTTTAATCCAACTAGCACCCCCCCCCAAAATATAGGCAAAGTAGGTGGAAAAATATTCTTCATGGAAACATTCATTGAACAAATCTATTAACAAATATAGATTTAGCATTTTCCAATGCCTGCATCCATAAAAAAGCCCAGGCACTCAGAATAAAAGAGTGAGCAAAACAGAAAGAACTCCTGTTTTCCTGGGGCTTACAATCTCCAAGGAAAAAGAGAGGGAGTCAAATTCTTATGATCTTATGAACTCTTAATAACAAGCATATCTGGCCGAAGCTAACTAAGAAGCTGGACAACCTTACCCAGGGAGAGTAATCAGTATGGATAAAGCATCTAGATCTACTTAATAGCATTCATTTTCAAAAACAGATTAATCTGACCACATTGCCCTCTGATTCAGGCATTTTCAACCATTTAGTTGGAGGTTATCATTCATTGGGTCATTTTGTATTACACATTAATAAATGCTACATCAGTTTCATCTTAAACTTGACATAGATACTGTTATATCCTACTCCAACCTAAGTATCACTGTCCATCCTTGGTGGGAGTAGCAGAGCTAAGCAGTTGCTCCAACTGACAGTGACCCAACCCCCAGATATGTGAATGAGCCCAGATAAGAATAGTAAAGCTCTCTACTTGACCACCAACAGACCAAATATATGTAGTCAATGCTCAATGTCGTGTGTCACTGAGGCTTTGTGGTTGTCCTTTAATATGGCATTATTGTGAAAGCTAATAACTAAAACAATTTAAAGTCAATTTGTATATATGGAGGGCTATATCCTAGAAATCATCAACAACATCTTTTCTGGCTTCTGCTATTCATACAGATGGCATAGTTACAGGTGGATTTCCTAGAATCACAGCTTATATTCCCTGACACAAACTCTCCAAGTTCCAGACTTAGATATCAAACCACACTAGCAAAATCTACATTAGGATGTATAATTGGACAGTTCTAACTTAACATGTTCAAATGAGAACCCTCATATCCCCCCTCAGAACGTCTCTTTCCTCAGACTACTACATTTCAGTAAGTAGCATCACATCAACCTACTTACTCAGGACAATACAATACTCTAGTCATCACTTTTGACTCCTTTCATTCACAATTTGTGTTCAAAACATTAGTAAGACCTGCTGGCTCTATCTTTCAAGAGCGTTGGATTCTAAATCCAATAGTGGCCTAACAAGTCTCCCAGGAGCTACTGTTGCCTTGACAGAGTTAATTGTCTTCACCGCAAATAGATCAATCTTACTTATAGTGGAAATTACATACATTATATTCCTACTCAAAGTCCTTCATACCCAAAACCAAATTCCATGTTCTTGCTGTGGCCTGTATGACACGACATGATTCTTTCCCCCAGTCCCCATTCATCTTCCTATCTCAACTTCCATATCACTTGCTTAACTCCCCTCCTTGGTTATTAGGTGCTAGGATGCTGGAACTCTTGCATGTCAAACTTGCTACCACTTCGGGATATTTACATTTGTGCTTGCAGTTTTACTTCTCCCTGAAAAGAACGTCATTCAGATATTTTCATGACTCACTCCAATTAAGTTTCGGCTCAAATATCTCTACTACAATAACATGTCCACAGGTGACCTTAAGTAAAATCACATTACCGCATACATATCCCATTGCTTTGTATATTTGTGTGTGCAGTGTGTAATCCCAGCATTTTGGAAGGCCAAGGTGGGAGGGTTACTTGAGCCTAAGAGTTTGAGACCAGTCTGGGCAACATAGTGAGACACTGTCTCTAAAAAAAAAACAACAACAACAACAAAAAAAAAAAACCTGGGCATAATGGTGCCTACCTGTTTTCCCATATTCGCAGCTGCTACCGGGGAGGCTGAGGCAGGAGAATTGCTTGAGTCCCAGGAGTTGGAGGCTTCAGTGAGCTATGATCATGCCACTGCACTCCAACCTGGACACCTGAGACCCTGTTTCAAAAAAAAAAAAAGAAAGAAAGAACGAAAAGCGAGCAAGCAAGCAAGCAAGCAAGCAAGCATTATGAAGTAGTAGGAGATTTTGTCTGGTTTACCATTGTAGCAACTTCCAGGCCTGGAATAGTGCCCCTTTCATTATAGTTATTCAATAAATAATAGCTGAATGAATTAGTAAGTGAATTAATGTATAAGAAATCTAGAAATTGTCAGACACAGTGACTCACGTGTGTAATCCCAGCACTTTGGGAGGCCTATGTGGTCAGATCATTTGAGGTCAGAGTTCGAAACCAGCCTAGCCAGCAGGGTCAAACCTTATCTCTACTAAAAATACAAAAATTAGCTGGCCATGGTTGTGGGCGCCTGTAATCCCAGCTACTTAGAAGGCTGAGGCAGGAAAATCGCTTGAGCCAGGGAGGCAGAGGTTGCTGTGAGCCAAGATCGCGCCATTGCACCACTCCAGTCTGGGCGACAGAGCAAGAAGCCATCTCAAAAACAAAACAAAACAAAACAAAAAGAAATCCAGAAATTGTCCCAGTCCCTGCTACTCTCCTATCCATAACAAATGCTTATGTTCATGAAAAATCTGCCTTTGGTTAATTGTGATTTTCCACCATACCAATTTGAATCAATCCAAAGTATTTTAAAAATGAAAATAAAATAAGCAGTTAGCTCTAATGGCATACAGGTTAACTGCATCTTCATGTAAGAGACATTGGAGATTAAAAGGTGCCGTTGCAGGTTATGAACCTATACACAATAATAGTTACAGATTCAAAGCTGTGATTCCTCAGTGTTTGAAGGTTTCTATAGGAACAACACGATTATGTGTTCTGTTTATAAGCTTAAAATATGTGGTGGCAAGAAAGTGCTGCTGTAACAACCATGTGAGGATAATTCAAAAGATGAAAACCTATAAAAATTAATGATCAGAGAAGAATGTGGCCTAGTAAATCAACAACCACATTATTAAAAACAGAGGAAATGTAATTGGCCACATATGGTCACAATATAACAAGGTGAGAGTCATTGCATTCTTTAAGCCAGTTACCCATTTACACCTTCACTGTGACAGCTCATGGAGAGAGCAACAGACACGCCAACAACTTCGTGGAAATGAAGTCATTCTCTTATTAATACCATCAATGACATCCAATTAGCTATTAAGAAAATGGCTTAGAAGTGCAAACAGCTACCTAAAATAAAATCATCCTAATGAATTACAACCATCACATTGGCTTATAAGTAGAGCAGGTTTTGGAAATAATAGACTCCAGGTTGTAGGGGTTAAGAGGTCATGTAACAATTCAAATAAAATGAAATCACTGTGCATTTGAACTTCACATAATTGTCTCAGCTTCTCAGGATTTAAAAATAGAAAGAAAACAAAACTTACTCTTTACAGGTCACTGTATTGTTTGAAAAAGAAAACAAAAATACATAACTACAAAACATCCTTAAAAATATGTATGTTCTCTGTAAGTTGCACAATTTTGAAGACTTCTGGTAAGGCTCAAAAACGATTTAAAGAACCATAAAAATGCTGTTATACATCTTCTGTTTTGCTAAAATGTTTGCTGGATCACAAAAGATGTACAGTCTTTTCTGAGACATACCACTATTTCAGAAACAAGGAATAGTTAATAATAAAAAAACGAAAAGTTCTTTTACAAAGTTTTCTTAGGAATTGATTTTCCACAAGTTGATTTTTCTGTCTCCTTTGAGGGAGTAGGATAATGTTAATTGCCTGTCTAGGTCAAATAAAAAACAGCTGATATTTATAGAATACTTGCTATGCATAAGCTTCACTCTTCTTTTTGAATGTTTTTGTTGTTGTTATTCTAGGTAACATAGTGGACAATGGCAATTACAAACTCCTGAGTTTCACAGGTTGTAGTTACTCGGGGAGATTAAATTGAGCCTGTCTTATGTCCAGCTCCAAATTCTCAAAGTTCATCTCAAAGATGAACCGTGCAGGTTGAGTGCCAAATTCTGAAATTTCCCTTTTGTCTACAGAATAGAGAAAGAAGGCCAGGCATGGTGGCTCACACCTGTAATCACAGCACTTTGGGAGGCTGAGGCAGGCAGATCACTTGAGGTCGGAAGTTAGAGACCAGCATGGCCCACATGGTAAAACACTGTCTCTACTAAAAATATAAAAAATAGCCAGGTGTGATGGCACATGCCTATAGTTCCAGCTACTCAGGAGGCTGAGGCATGAGAGTCACTTGAAGCCAGGAGACAGAGGTTGCAGTGAGCCGAGATTTTGCCATTGCACTCCAGCCTGGGTGACAGAGTGAGACTACATCTCAGAAAAAAAAAGAGAGAGAGAGAGAAAATTTAAGAAATTTTATACAGATTCTGACCAGTTTTTATCATCTCTACTGCCTTCTCTAATAGCCTCATACTTCCAAGTACGCTTCTATGCCTGTACTCAGCCAGTGATACCATTAAATACATTTTAAATCATAGCAGCCCTCTTCTCTAAACCCTCCATAGGCATCTGATCTTGTTCTCAACAAAAGTCAAATTTCTACAATTTCCTGCAATATCCTATGGAATCTCCCCTCTTCAGTAACTCATTCCTGGTACCTTTCTAATCTACTGATTTCAACTTTTCTACTACTCTCTTTTTCTCACTTGGTCTGCTCCAGCCACACTTGCCTCCTTGCTATTTCTCAATTTTCCAAACACACTCTCACTTTAGATTGTTTGCACTTTATCTGGGACGCTGTTCTCAAAAGCAGCCTTGTATCTGCCTTCCACAGTTCCTTCAATATTAGACCTAATATCGTCACCTTCTCAAGAAGATTTCACTAGTCACTCTATTAAAAAACCAATGCCTCTGTGACAGGCCGACCTTTCAAGTGGTTTCCATGATTCCCACCTTCTGGTGTTCACGACCTCATATAACTCCCTCCCCTGAGTGTGGTAGAGATCTGTGACTTGTTTCTAACCCGTAGTAGATGGAAAAGATGATTGGATATCACCCTCATATTTACATCTTGCTAGCAGACTCAATTTTAGAATCTCTCTCTCCATTATTGACAGTGAAGAAGCAAGCTGTCATAAATGCTACAACACACAACAAAGTTAATTCTGCCAACAACCTGCATGAGCTTGGGAGAAGCTTCTTCCCCACTTGAGCCTCAAGATGAGAATGCAGCCTTTGTGGACACCTGGATTGCAGCTTTGTGAGACCCTGAAGCAAAAAACTCAAGCCATGCCTGGACTCCTCACCCACCGAAACTGTGAGATAGTGAGTGAGTTTTGTTTTAAGCCATAAAATTTGTGGTAGAATGTTACACAGCATAGAAAATGAATACTGCCTCTCTGGTATTCTAGAATTTCTGTATTCCCATGTAGTAGATTTCTCTATCTACTTAACATCTTCTTATATACTTACATTTATTTGTTTATTTGCTAAGTCTCCCTCACATGCATATACAAACACTAGAATGCAAGTTCCATGAGAGTGAAATATTTATGTACATGGTTAGAAAAGTACCTGCTACATAATAAGTACTCAAAAAACACTTTAAAGTGATGACATTGATTATACTTTACAAGCTTAATGAATGATAGTTTGGAATTCATAATCCATTTGGACACCTGCAAACACATACTCCACACATAATATCTAGTTGAACTCTGCCAAATTACATTTATTTTTCTTTTGTACTAAATGCATGGTTTGAATGAGCTCCTCCCTTTTGATAAATAGTTTTGACATCATGTACAGCAAGTTCTCACCTAACATGATGGATCAGTACTTAAAATCTGCAACTTTAAACAAAATGACATATAGCAGGTTATCAAATAATGTCATTTTGTTCAACATCTTTTCATTATCATGTTGATTATAAAAAAAAGATTTAATTAGACATATTTTGCTTAAAGTCACAATTTCCAAGAGCCTATTGCCAACATTTAGGATTTACTTTAGAAGCAGTTTTAATCTCTGCTTAAAATAAAACCTATATAAACCACAGCAGGAATACCAGGAAGGCACTAATGATAAGAATTGTTACATACAGACTAGTTTATGGCACAATCTGTGGAATATTTTTCTTTAGAAAGTGTTAAAATTAGGGCTAAGTAGATGTTCATCTCTCTAGGACAATATAATTATAGCTCTGCTGGAAGCTGTGGCTATTAAGATGTTGCAAGTTCATTCCATCTGTATGATTTTGTAATTGGTGATTGAGTAAAAGAAACATGGTGATATTCTCTACTGAAATGACAAAAAAGAGAACACTTCTGCTTTTGCCCTGAATAATTAATAAATTGTTATTCTTTTCATTATTTAAGAACTGTTACTAGCCTAGATAGGTCACCATGTTTTCACTATTGCCCATTGAGGGAAAACATAAATGTTACAGTAAAGTGATTTATAAATATTAATGGTTATATATCAGTAAGTGTACCTACTTTCTCCCCAAATTTGCCACATATATCCTTATATACTGTGCTGCACTATCAGATGAAGTTTTATTATTATTGTTCTTGTTTTCAACAAATAAAAGGCCATTCAAAAAGCAGTTGAAGGGACTTCATAACAACAATAAAATATAATGTTTTCTTGTATTTCCCCCAGATTGTTGATAAACATTTATCTTCTTTGTTGATTCAATAAATCATTTGTTGAATATAATCCATGGAGCTGTCAATGTGCTAGTAGCTGGCCACAGACAAATTGCCTCAATCACTGTCCCAGAAATCCTTATGGTAAGTTGAGAAGCAGAATAACAGCAGGGTACCTTGGGCTATGCTGGATAAAATTGTTCTGCTTTCCACTGTGAGGACTGCAATAGACCCAAATGAACTTAAATGAGACAGACCATAGCTTCAGTTCTTCAAAGGAGATTCTGAGAGGCCCTGTATTTCTACAATAGTTTGATGAAGGTGGATGTCAGTAAGATGTGAGGGATAAACTGTCTTCTTACTCCAGATCCACAATGTAGTTGAAGACAGCTTTCCAATAATAGTGTTGAATTTGTCAGAATACATTGTGATGCTACAAAGGTGATGGGTAATTTTACGTGTCTACTTTACCAGATAATGGAGTACCCAGATATTTGGCTAAACATTATTTCTGGGTGTGTCTGAAATGGTGTTTCTGGAAGGGATTAGCATTTGAATTGGTAGACACAGTAAAACAAATTGCTCTCCCCAAAGTGAGTGGACATTATTCAGTATATCCAGGGCCTAAATAGAACAAAGAGAAGGAAGGGAGAATTTGCTTTGTCTGACTACCAGAGCTGAAATCTTGGTCTTCTGCCCTTGGACTCCCTGTTTTCAGGCCTTTGAACTCAGACTAGAACTCTCCACCAGCTTTATTCTTTCTCTGCAGTAGACTTGTCTGAAATACCCAGGAGTCTATAATAAAATTGGGCTATCTCTTTAAAGCAAATAGTGTATCATCAAGAAAGATATTCTTGAATTACTCCAAGGTCTCCAAAGAAGTTAATCATAAACCATTGAATTACAGTGATGAATTTCATAGGACAAAAAGCAATATCTTAGAAGCAATTTCAGATATAGAAATATCTTCCACTAGTTTCCTCTCCAAATTTCAACAAGATTCTATGTACTCTAAGTATTAAGAAGTGTTTACACCACAGTAGCTGCAAAACTCAATTTACTTCCAAATGCTCAGTGAAGTTCCTACCTGAAATCCGTTTAACGGCATTTATTTTTAAAATATTGAATACCTACAAGATATCAAAAACTATGCAAAACTTTCTGGAGACAAGGATGAGCAAAACAGACTTCTCTCTGAAATAAAGAAACTCAGAAGTGATACAAATATTTGTATAGAAAGCAGTAAATATTATCATAGAGATAAGTTCAGGGTATTACAGGTGCATAAAGAAGAATCCTTCAGATTAAACATATATTCTAGCTGCCTGGTACAATATCAGCATATACCTTTCTTTCCCAAAATAATTATTAATAACTCCTCTTTCACTCTCAATAGGTCCCAGTTTATAGAATAAATTACTTGATCACACTATCTAAAATAGCTCCAGGTTGGTGGGGTGGTGAGGAAGGTTGAAACAAAGAAGGCTATCCTGTAGTTCCACATTTGAGAGCTACAAATATTTTAGCACGGTGGAGTTTTGGGATGTGATGTGAGTCACAGACTCCTCTGAAACAAGAAGCAAAGGGTCGTGCAGAAGCTAGATCATGAAGGCCCTTGCTAAGAAGTTTGGACTTAAAATAAAATTGTGAATGTTGGATGGACGTGGTGGCTCACACCTGCAATCCCAGCAGTTTGGGAGACTGAGACAAGCAGATCACTTGAGGCCAGGAGTTCAAAACCAGTCTGGACAACATGGCAAAACTCCGTGTTTACTAAAAATACAAAAATTAGCTGGGTATGGTGGCGCATGCCTGTAATCCCAGCTACTCTGGAGGCTGAGGCAGGAGAATCCCTTGAACGCAGGACATGGAGGTTGCAGTAAGCCAAAATTGCACCACTGCACTCCAGCCTGGGTGACAGAGTAAGACTCTGCTTCAGAAAAAAAAAAAAAAAAAAGAAAGAAAGAAAGAAAAAATAATTTGAATGTAATATTAATAAAAGCATTTGAAAGCAAAATCTTCAAAGAACAGATATACATTATAGAAAAAGCACTATGGCAACCACGTGAAGCATAAATCATGGATTAAAGACAAGGACACCTATTCAATGATAGTTGCAATAGTTCAATCAAGAAATAAGTCTTTAATCTGTGGAAGCAGTGATGAAAATAGATAGTGAGGTATGGGAGTAAAAAAATTAGAAAATACAGTCTTCAGGACTTGGGAGTGGATTCAATATAATGAAGTAATTAGGAAAGGTGAAGACTGTCTCCCAGGTTCCTCAGAGAGCCATTGAGTAAACATTTACTGTGATAGAAACATTTACTGTGATAGAAAACACAAGGAGAAGAGCAGTTGTATTTATTGCTTTTTGGAAGAAGGACAGTGATGAGAGAATATAATGATGGGGTGAGTGTGAGATATGCTTTTAAGTGGCTTTATAGAACAGGCTTATGGGAGGGCTGTGAGCTACATTATACTTTCCCTGAAGGAAATACAATATGTATCCGTCTTGTGCAGCAATGTGTCCTTAATGTCTAACAGAGGGCTTGACAAATAGTGTTTAATAAATTGTTATCAACTGAGTTAATGACTAACTTGAGTTTGTTTTTGTTTGTTTTTGTTTTTGTTTTGAGATGGAGTCTCACTCTGTTGCTCAGGCTGGAGTGCAGTGGCATGATCTTGGCTCACTGCAACTTCCGCCTCCCGGTTTCAAGCGATTTTCCTGCCTCAGCCTCCTGAGTAGCTGGGATTATAGGCGCACACCACCATGTGCAGCTAATTTTTTGTATTTTAGTAGAGATAGGGTTTCACCATGTTGGCCAGGTTGGTCTCGAAATCCTGATCTCAAGTGATCTGCCCACCTCGGCCTCCCAGTAGACTTGGTTTTAAATCCCAACACAGTCACTTGCTAGATGAAAAAATCAAAGCAAATTATTCCTATAGGCCTTATTTTTTTCACTGAAAATCAGGATACAATAAAATCCAAGTTGCTAAATTATTTGTGTATGTGTGAAAAGCAAGCTATGTATTATATAGAGATGTGCCTTATCAGCTATGAAGTAATTTAGAAGTATCAGAAACCACTATTATTTCCATATTAATCACAATCCTCCACAGAGACAGAACCAACAGGGTAGGAAGATAGAGAGATAGACAGATATAGATGTCTGAGAAAGGATGTGTTAGGGGAACAGGCTCACATGATTATGGAGGCTGAGTAGTCTCATGATAGGCTGTCTGCACATTGGACAAGCAAAGAATTTGTAGCATGGCTCAGTCTAAGACCAAAAGCCTCAGAACTAGGGTGAAACTCAGTCCTGGTCAAAGGCCTGAGAACACAGCAGTTGCTGGTGCAAGTCCAGAAGTCCAAAGCCCAGAGAAACTGGAGTTCTGATGTCTAAAAGTGGGGAAAAGGTGCACCCCAGCTCTAGGAGAGAGAGATCTAGAGACAGCAAATCTGCTTTGCCTTTACCTTCTTGTTCTCTGGGACCTTGACCAATTGGGTGGCACTGGACCACACTGAATGAGGGTGGATCTTTTTTACTCAGTTGCTGATTCAAATGCCCATCTCTTACAAAAACATTCTAACAGGCATCTACAGAAATAGTGCTTTACCAGCTATTGAAGTATCCCTTAATCCAGTCAAGTTGATACCTAAAATTTACCATTAGAATCATATTGTGGGCATTAAAAGATCAAGGCATATAAATCATCCATTGCTAAACCCAATTATGACATGTCTACCCCACATCACATAAACTCCCAGGACACTTCTCAGCCTCAGTCTTTACCTCCCAGTACTGCCAGACTGGTAGAGGAAATCCATTCCCAACAAGATACACATGTTCTGAAATTCACAAAAGCTCAGTGCAAACTACAAGATGACAAACTGCAGTCTTTTCAGATATACATGTACATACTGGAGTATAAGGGTGTGCACCCTATACTTCCATGTTGTTTGACCCAACATGAAATCATACTATTCCATTTTGAGCGCTCTACCTAACTCGAGAGTTAAAATTGAGTGTCTTACAAATTACAGCTCCTTATCTTACACCTCAAGACTTATTATGTGTTTCTCTTGTCTCCTCCGCCCTTTAAGTCTGTATCTTGCACTATATCCAGGAGTGGATACAGAAGAGTACTCAGTATGGGCCATCTTGGGTTCTTTGCTTTAAGTTATGTCAGCACTTGGTGTGTTAGGGAAGTTATGGCCTTGAAAATTAAACATAGGTACTCACTGCCTATATTCACACTGTTTAAACCATGTAAGAATCTTCCAGTCTCAGGCTAGGCTGGCTTTCCACTAAACACTCTGCCTTGCCCAGATGAACAAAAAGAGAAATATGTTTGAAAGGTGGGGATGATGTTGGAGCCTTACGAAAGAGATGTTAGAGAGGGGCATAATATTGGCTATCATCTGCTCTCAGGGCACAGTCTGTATAAACCCATGATGTACCTCCCTAAGCAAGTCTACAGCAAACTTTGAGTCTCATTTTAAAAGTAACATCAAAAGCCAGATTGAAGGTAAATTCATGGGTCCAGCTCAACAATTTAATTTTTAAAAAGTGACTGTAGTGGGTTGAAAACTCTTTTTTTGTTTGTTTTGTTTTGTGAGACAGAATCTTGCTCTATCACCCACGCTGGAGTGCAGTGGCATGACCTCGGCTCACTCCAACCTCCGCTTCCTGGGTTCAAGCTATTCTCCTGTCTTCAAGCCATTCTCCTGTCTCGGTCTCCCGAGTAGCTGGGACCACAGGTGCACGCCACCAAGCCCAGCTAATTTTTTTATTTTTAGTAGAGACAGGGTTTTGCCATGTTGGTCAGGCTGGTCTTGAACTCCTGACCTCAGGTGATCCACTCATCTCACCTGGGAGCAAAGTGCTGGGGTTATAGGCATGAGCCACCGCACCCAGTCGGAAACTCTTTGAATTAATAAAAAACATAATTTCTTCATAGTACTCACTACAGGAAAAGCCAGAAAACTTCTACCATTTGAGGTGGTTATTATAAAATATCCTATGGCTCACACCTGTAATCCCAGAACTTTGGGAGACTGAGGCAGGCAGATCACCTGACATCAAGAGTTCGAGACCAGCATGACCAACATGGAGAAACCCCATCTCCTACTAAAAATACAAAAAAGCTAGCCAGGCATGGTGGCACATGCTGTAATCCTAGCTACTTGGGAGGCTGAGGCACGAGAATCACTTGAACCCAGGAGGCAGAGGTTGTGGTGATCCCAGAGCTCACCATTGCACCCGAGCCTGGGCAACAAGAGTGAAACCTTCGTCTCAAAAAAAAAAAAAAGTGGTAAATGAAGGAAAAGAAAGCATTTACCTTTGTTGATGGATGTAGTAACCAAACAGCCCCAGTGAATCAGGAAAGCTCTTCTTTACAAAAAGAAAAGCCAGTATAATAATGCAGAAGCAATGGCAGAGCTAAAAGATCATAACTCTGCACCTTTATAAAAATTAGACACACACAAGAATTATATATTGGTGTTAAAAAAAATTTGAAAGATATAGTTGAGAATGAACCAGACATGTGTTTACCTCCACTCCAGCCACCCCATGGATTTCTAGACTCAAGGGGAAAATTGTGACTGGGTATTGAATGAGTCATTTTGTCATCATGCTATCCTGGCGTCAATCTTAGTATCACTAATGGTGGGCCTAGCAAATAGTAAAGTGTCTCCTGATATAACACAATATGCAGTACACAATGTCCTCAGGAAGTATTCCATCCAATTTGCCTAGTATTAGGCCTATCTACATTTTCCAGTTAACAGGAAATACAGGAAAAGAAGGATAAGCCCAGCCTGAGAGGGAAGAAGCAAGGAAACCTGTGCTGTTCAGTACAATAGCCACAGGCCACAGATGGCAGCTATTTTAATTCAAATTTAACTTAAATTTGAATCTAAATTGATTAAAATTAACTTGCTCAATCACACCAGGCAAGTTTCAAGTACTCAATAGCCACATGTGAAAAGTGGCTACCTTTGATGGTTAACTTTAGTGTCAGCTGGATTAGGGTATACCTAGAAGCCTGGTGAAGAATTATTTTTGGATGTGTCTGTGAGGGTGTTTCCACAGAAGGTTGCTGTGTGAATCTGGCCGGACTAAATGGGGAAGATCCATCCTCAATGTAGAGAGGCACCTTCCAATTGGCCAGGGGCCCAGAGAGAACAAAAGTAGGAAAAGCAAATTTGTCTATCTATCTCCTAGACTTGGAATACACTTGTCCTCTTCTGTTCTTGGGGATCAAAACTCCAGGCTCCCTGGCCTTTGAACTCCAGGACTTAACACTAGTGCTCCCCAAGGTTTTCAGGACTTTGGTCTCAAACTCAGAGTTACAGTAACAACTTCCCTGGTTTTGAGTCCTTTGGACGTGGACTGGCATCCCAGGGTACCCAGCTTGAAGATAGCTTGTCATGGGACATCTCAGCCTCCTTAATCCCATAAGCAAATTCCGCCAATAAATCCACTCTCACATATCTATATATGTATCCTGCAAGTTCTGTCTTTCTGGAGAACTCTGAATAATATGTTGCCCTATTGTTTAGCATAAATATGAAATGTTTCTATCATCACCAAAAATTCTGTTGAATGACCTTGAAAAAGACAAATTTAGAAGTTAGGGCCTTCTGCAGGATATCTAAGTAGATCTAGTCAACAAAACAGTGTCTTAGGAAAACACTATCCTAAATTATAAAACCTCAAATGGCATAACAAACAGATTATATCAAGTTTGCTTTTTTTTTTTTTTAATTATACTTTAAGTTCTAGGGTACATGTGCATAACGTGCAGGTTTGTTACATATGTATACTTGTGCCATGTTGGTGTGCTGCACCCATCAACTCGTCAGCACCCATCAACTCGTCATTTATATCAGGTATAACTCCCAATGCAATCCCTCCCCCCTCCCCCCTCCCCATGATAGGCCCCGGTGTGTGATGTTCCCCTTCCTGAGTCCAAGTGATCTCATTGTTCAGTTCCCACCTATGAATGAGAACATGCGGTGTTTGGTTTTCTGTTCTTGCGATAGTTTGCTGAGAATGATGGTTTTCAGCTGCATCCATGTTCCTACAAAAGACACAAACTCATCCTTTTATATGGCTGCATAGTATTCCATGGTGTATATGTGCCACATTTTCTTAATCCAGTCTGTCACTGATGGACATTTGGGTTGATTCCAAGTCTTTGCTATTGTGAATAGTGCCGCAATAAACATATGTGTACATGTGTCTTTATAGCAGCATGATTTATAATCCTTTGGGTATATACCCGGTAATGGGATGGCTGGGTCATATGGTACTTCTAGTTCTAGATCCTTGAGGAATCGCCATACTGTTTTCCATAATGGTTGAACTAGTTTACAATCCCACCAACAGTGTAAAAGTGTTCCTATTTCTCCACATCCTCTCCAGCACCTGTTGTTTCCTGACTTTTTAATGATTGCCATTCTAACTGGTGTGAGATGGTATCTCATTGTGGTTTTGATTTGCATTTCTCTGATGGTCAGTGATGATGAGCATTTTTTCATGTGTCTGTTGGTGCATCTCCAAGACAATTCTAAGTCAAAAGAACAAAGCTGGAGGCATCATGCTACCTGACTTCAAACTATACTACAAGGCTACAGTAACCAAAACAGCATGGTACTGGTACCAAAACAGAGCTATAGACCAATGGAGCAGAACAGAGTCCTCAGAAATAATACCACACATCTACAGCCATCTGATCTTTGACAAACCTGACAAATACAAGAAATGGGGAAAGGATTCCCTATTTAATAAATGGTGCTGGGACAATTGGCTAGCCATAAGTAGAAAGCTGAAACTGGATCCTTTCCTTACTCCTTATATGAAAATTAATTCAAGATGGATTAGAGACTTAAATGTTAGACCTAATACCATAAAAACCCTAGAAGAAAACCTAGGTAGTACCATTCAGGACATAGGCATGGGCAAAGACTTCATGTCTAAAACACCAAAAGCAATGGCAGCAAAAGCCAAAATTGACAAATGGGATCTAACTAAACTAAAGAGCTTCTGCACAGCAAAAGAAACTACCATCAGAGTGAACAGGCAACCTACAGAATGGGAGAAAATTTTTGCAATCTACTCATCAGACAAAGGGCTAATAGCCGGAACCTATAAAGAAGTCAAACAAATTTACAAGAAAAAAACAACCCCATCAAAAAGTGGGCAAAGGATATGAATAGACATTTCTCAAAAGAGGACATTCATATAGCCAACAGACACAAGTTTGCTTTTAAAAAAGTATTTTGGGGACATCTGGAGAAATTTATTTAAGGACTGGATATAGATAAGATAAAAATTTATTCATATGGAAAGGCAAATAAAATGTTAACAGTAATCTCAGGTCAGTGAGAATATGCTGTTTTTCTTTTCTTTTTGTTGTTTTTATATATTTTCCAAATTCGTACAGTGTACATTTGATTCATTCTATTGTACAAACTTTAAAAAAAAAATCATTCTAGATGACGGGTTGATAGGTGCAGCAAACCACCATGGCACATGTATACCTATGTAACAGACCTGCATGCTACACATGTATCCCAGAACTAAAAGCAAAATTTTTAAAAATAGAATATTTCATTTGAAAAAAAAATAGAATAATGCACACACATTGCTTTAGACATAATGCTATTGCACACTCGATAGACTACAGTATAATGTAAGCATAACTTTTATATGTACTGGGAAACCAAAAACTAATGTGATTCACTCTATTGTAATATTTGCTTTATTGCAGTGGTGGAGCCAGACTTGCAATATCATCAACATATGCCTATGTATGATAAAGATTGTATATAAAAGTAGTGTGTAAAACAGGCACTATTCAATGAATTGGATTGGTACAACTGAGTAGCCATGTGATATGAATAAAGGTAGAAACATACAAAAATAAATCATTCTGGTTGCAATTTTTTGAGCAGTTTTAAGTTCGCACAAAAATTAAGTGGAAGGTATAAAGATTTTCCATGTTATCTATTGACTCTACACATGCATAGCCACCCCCACTATCAACATCTGAGCCAGGAGTACATCTACTACAAATGATGAACCTACATGGACACATTATTAGCACTAGAGGTCCACAGTTTACATTAGCTTTCACCCTTGGTATTGTACATTCTATAGGTTTGGACAAATGTGTAATGACATGTATCCACCATTGTAATATCATACAATATCTGCCCTAAAAATCCTTTGTGCTCCACCTAATCATCCCTCTCTTCCCTAAAACCCTAGAAACCACTGATCTTTTTACTGTCCCCATAGTTTTGCCTTTTCCAAAACTATGGAATCATACAGTATGGAATCTTTCAGGTTGGCTTCTTTCACGTAGCAATATGCATTTACTATTCCACTACGTCTTTTCATGCCCTGATAGCTCATTTCTTTTTATCACTGAACGATATTCCAATGTCTGGTGGTATCACAGTGTATTTATTCAATAACCTACTGAATGTCATTTTGGTTGCTTTCAGGTTTTGGCAATTATGAATAAAACTGCTATACACATCTGTATGCAGCTTTTTGTGCAGACATAGGTTTCCAGGTCCTTTGAGTAAACACCAAGGAGTGCAATTGTAAGATCATACAGTAAGGGTATGTTTACTTTTGTAAAAAACTTTCAAATTTCCTTTCAAAGTGATTGTATCATTATGCAGCATTCCCACCAGCAGTGAATGAGAGTTCCTTTTGCTCAACGTCCTTGCCAGCATTTGGTGTTGTCAGTGCTTTGGATTTTTGCCATCATAATAGATGTATGGTGGTTTCTCACTGTTGTTTTAATTTGCATTTCCCTCTTGACATATGAGGTGAAGCACTTTTCTTTTCATATGCTTACTTGCTATCTGTGTATCTTCTTTGGTGAAGGGTTTTTAATTTTTTTTTAAGTTGCTTTGCTCACCTGCCAAGAAGAAATTTCAGTGGCTGCTTTTGTCCTGGGTGAACCCTGGCTACATTACTTGTAGTAAAGAAGAGGAACCCTTTGGGGAGCTCTGGGTTGTCAGGGTCAAAATCCATGGCAGGGCAGGGATGCAAAAGTTTAGAACATAGTGATAAAGTGAAAAAGAGGTAGGCTTAAAGCATATGTTAGAAAACAAAACCGAAGGGGCAGTGATAAAGCAATCAAACGGGGTGACTATAGTCAATAATAATTTAATTGTACATTTAAAAAATTCTAAAAGATATAATTAGATTATTGGTAACACAAGTGATAAATGCTTGAGGTGATGAGCATTTACCCATTTACCCTGATATGATTATTACACAGTGTATCCCTGTATCAAAATATCTCATACACCCCATAAATACATATACCTACTATATACCCACAAAACTTAAACATTGAAAAGACTGGTAGCACATAGTCAAAGCCAAACAAGCATAAGTGACAGTTATTAGGGGTAGCCAATGGTTAGTTCTATAGAAATATTCAGAATAGATATGTTTCCCTTCTGTTATTCCTCTTGCTAGAATATCAATTACCATACAGATACATGTCCAATTCAGTGTTTCAACCTTGGACAGCATCCTTGTCTCTCTGTTTTGACCTTGAACTCTGAATTTTTCTAAATTGCTTTTCAATTAAATTACTTTTTTACTCACACTACGTGGGCGGGTTCGATTGGCAGGTGATAGTCCAATGACCGCAACCAGGGAGGATATAAGAAGAGGATTTTATTACTTGCAGCAAACAAGGAGGACAGCGAGGACACTTTCCCAAAGGAGAGCGTCCCCTAACAAGGGTGAAAACATGACTTTTATTGGACTGGTGTGCTGCAACCATTGCATGTAGAGGTGGAGAAAAGGTGGCACAGGTATGGTCGCCAGCCATGCTTCTACATACCTCGCATGTATAGTAAGTAGCAAATAAGCTCCTCCCTGGGTGGGGATTTTTAGTATGAGGAGAGTTTGCTAAAGTTCATCTCCAACTAAGGCATCTCTGGATCCATTTTTTTTTTTTTTTTTTCCTGAGGCTAAACTGCTTCCTGGAGCTTTTCGCAACAATAAGAACTCAAGGTAGAACAGTTGCAAGTGAGTACTTTTTCACAGTGCTTACCTAAAAACCCAGGAACCCTGGAGTACACTTTCTCTAGTGAGAAATTTGTTCTTGAGTGAGTGTTTGCTCCCATCCTCATTCTGCCTTTTTAAGGACACCAGAGGATTTGTCTAAACATTTACCTATTTTTGTTGCTGCTAGAGATCCTGTTTTCTCAGTTGTTCTACCTGCCACAGATGTACATAGTAGTTATCAGTTATTGTCAAGGTCATTTTAGGAAACTAAGACTCATCAGCCCTTCCCTAAGATATTACCCAATGAGTTCTATCACCAGCATCTAACAGCAGAGTGGCACACACTCTTAGCTGCCTACTCAAAATCCCTTATTCCCTCCTTCCTATAAAAACTTTGATTTTTGGAGTCACAATATACTCATTTAAAAGAGGGTTATGTTCATTTAAAAGACTCCACCTTCCCAGACTCCCTTGCCTTCTGCAATGTCTACG
Source organism: Macaca nemestrina (assembly GCF_043159975.1). Lineage (NCBI taxonomy): Eukaryota > Metazoa > Chordata > Mammalia > Primates > Cercopithecidae > Macaca > Macaca nemestrina. Next base: position 66,290,311 of record NC_092132.1, on the reverse strand, counting down.
TGATCCAGTTTGGTATGAAGCAAGGTAAGCAACAGTGACTGGGCTGGACTTCCAGAAAGTTTTTAAAAGGCCTGTCCTTTCAGTCTTTCTCCCTTTACCTTTCTGTGGGCCTGGATAGCTTGCCATCTTTGTAAGCAGGAAGATGAAAGCCAGAGACTAAGGATGGTGGACTGGAAAGACAGTGGGTGCCTGGGGCAGGGAGGGGGTTCTGCTGCTTCTGCAACTGGGGCTGCCTCCTTTTGGACTCCTTATTATGTTGTTCTTAATTGCCACTTTTCTTGACATGCAAACCAAGGCAATTTTGAATGATACACAGAGAAAGCAAAAAAGCATCTCATAAGCTGTTTTCAAATCTGATTATTACTATTCAGTAAACATGGGCTTTGGCTGGAACTATGGTAGTTGAGAGCTCATTTGTGTTCAGTGTGATTGTAAAGATTGTCTGATATAGGAAGCAGAAATTCATATTTCTAACATTTATGCTGTTTAGCTGAATCTCACAGAAATATAAAACCTGGTGAGCCAGTATTCAAATAGGAAGATAAAATGTGTTCCCCTCCTAAGTCAAAATCAAGATTGTAGCACAATTGTAAGAAAGAAGAAGACTAATGTGACATTTTGTTTTTTCCTATTACCAAATCAGAGTAAAATCACAAATCTGATAAAATGAAATTCAATTCTTAATCTGAAAAATCCATCTGAGTCTCTAAAGTCTAAAACTGCGTTAATATTATCTTAATTAAGCTTTCTAATGCTCACTTAGCTACTGATAATGAAACAAAGAGTAACATCCATCCCCCTGTATAAATAAAATTTGAAATGCACATTAAAGAAGACTGTCTTCTAGTTTTACTGAACTATTTTAGAATCCTAGATACTGGAAAGGCTTTCAACCCCCCCTGAAAATATTGCCTCTGTGCTCTATACCATATATACATACAAATCAATATAAAGTAGATGGTATAGGCACTGTTTATGTCTTTAAAGAAAATGACTTCAAAAGCTTATAGGTGTATTTCTGTGTATTCCTATTTATACAAAAATGGAAATGTGTTTACCTTTTTAATTGCATTTACAACTGAATTGAATTTTTAATTGTTGCTAAGTGGCAGCTGACTTGTAAATCACTGTACCATATTAAAGAGTCTTATCAATGTCTCTGCATCACCAATGCATTACGCATGCTGACCTTTTGTACCAAATCTTTTATAGATGTGACCTGACTACTTTATAGTTTCCCCTTTCTACATTTGCTGTATGGCCGTTGAATTTGAACGATTATGTACACTCCCTTTTACCATTCAGCTCTGCATAAAGTTTGACACTTTTACATTACAATGATGAGCTTCTAAGCAATAAAGACATGGAGGTGGCAGAAGGATACCAAAATAGTCTCTTTCCTCTAGAAAAATTTTAGTGTAAGCAGGCATACAATAAAATTAGAAATAAAATTTCCTACAGCTACGTTTCCCGCACCCCACACAAATCTCCAAATTATTAATGATTCCAGGGCAGACTTCATGTTTCTGCTTTAAAGTTTCAGATGCAATGGCATGAAGCACTTTCAAACCTTAGTGAAGGAATCCTGCCAAGGTCCCACATCTACCTGAGTTGGCCAGAAAATAACATTTTTAAAACTAACTTACAGTAATAAAAACTGAGATACATCTAGGGAGTTGAAGAGCTGTTTTCGAGTGGGTAGGCTATGGGCGATATGGAAGACATGCTGTTGCAACCTTGGACAGGGAGGGGACAGCAAGTGTAGCTAGGAGAGAATAAATAAGACAAAAGCTGATCTAACTCTGCTCTTGCCTCTCCCCTATGGCTGCCATGGGACATCATTGTCTGCCTCTTACCGAGAAAATCTGCAGCCAAGGTCCCATGGTGCACACTCCAATCAACTTTCTGCATTCACTCCTTCCCCTTCTGAATCCTATGCTCTGGTGAATTTCTGTTCTGGAGTGCAGCTTTCAAATGGAGGAGGCGAAACTTCTGCCTATTAAGCAAAAATAAAAAATTGACCTGGGCAGATATTTTTTGCAGTGACATCAAACAGGCATTTTTCTTATATTATTTATTTTTACAATATAGAAAAAGGTACAACCCTTCCCCAAGTAAAAATGTTTTGAGGTATTAACGTATATATATTTTCAACAATAACAATTATGATAAAGTTTAGATATATGTCCCCTCCAAGTCTCATATTGAAATTTAATCCCCAATATTGGAGATGGGGTCTAATGGGAGTTTTGGGGGTCAGGTAGCAGATTTTACATGAACAGATTGGTGCTATCCTTGCAGTAATAAGTGAGTTCTTCCTCTATTAGTTCCCACAACAACTGATTGTTAAAAAGAGCCTAGAATATCCCTCCCCTCTCTCTCTTGCTCCCTCTCTTGCCATGTCACACGCCATCTCCCCTTAGCTTTTTGCCATTAGTGGAAGGTTCCTGACGTCCTCACCCAAAGTTGATGCTGCCACCATGCTTCTTGTATAATCTGCAGACGGTTATCCAAATAAATATCTTTTCTTTATAAATTACTCAGCCTCAGGTATTGCTTTACAGCAACCCTAACAGACTAGGACAAAAAATTGGCATGGAGGAGTGGAACATTGCTATAAAGATAGCTGAATGGGAAAACGGCTTTGGAACTTGGTAATGGGCAGAAGTTGGAAGAGTTTGGAGGGCTCAGAAGAAGACAAGAAGATGAGGGAAAGTTTAGAATGTATTAGAGACTGGTTAAGTGATTGTGACCAAAATGCTGATGTAAATATTTTATCAGTCCATTTTCACACTGCTGATAAAGACATAGCCGAGACTGAGCAATTTACAAAAGAAAGAAGTTTATTGGATTTACAGTTCCACCTAGCTGTGGAGGCCTCACAATCATGGCAGAAGGCAAGGAGGAGCAACTCATATCTTACATGGATGGCAGCAGGCAAAGAGAGAGGGAACTTGTATGGGAAACTCCCATTTTTAAAACCATCAGCTCTTGTGAGACTTATTCACTATCATGAGAACAGCATGGAAAACACTTGCCCTCATGATTCAATTACCTCCCACCAGCTCCCTCCCACAACATGGGAATTCAAGGTGAGATTTGGGTGAGGACATAGCCAAATCATATCAAATATATAGATCAAAGGCCAGACTGTTGAGGTTTTACATGGAAATGAGGAACCTATTGGGTACTGGAGCAAAGGTCACTTTTGTCGTGCCATAGCAAAGAACTTGGCTGCATTGTGCCCATGCCCTAGGACTTTTAGAAGGCTGAATTTAAGAGTGATGATATACGGTACCTGGCAGAAGAAATTTCTAGGCAACAAACTATTCAAGGAGTGATGTGGCTGCTTCTAACAGCTTAAGACTAAATATGGGAGAAAAGGAACGACCAAAAGTTTGAACTTATGTTTAAAAGGGAAGCAGAGTATAAAAATTTGGAAAATTTACAGGCTGTCCATGTAGTAGGGAAGGAACGGTCATTTCAAAGGTGCAGCTTAGAAATTCTTTGCTACAGAGATTAGCATGGATAAAAGGGTGTCAGACACTAACAGTCAAGACAATAGGGAAAAGGCCCTGAAGTCATTTCAGAAATCTTCAAGGCCACCCCTCCCATCACAGGCCAAGAGGCTTAGGAGAACAGAATGGTTTGGGGGACCATCCCTGCTGCCCTACACTGCCTTGGGATGCTGCTCCCTACATCCCAACCACTCCAGCTCCAGCTGTGGCTCAAAGAGTCCCCAGTGTTGCTTGGACAGCTTCTCTAAAGGGTGCAAGCTATAAGCCTTGGAAACTCCCACATGGTTTTAAGTCTGCAGGTATGCAGAATGCAAGAGTAATGGAGCATTGGCAACTTCTGCCTACTTTTCAGAGGATATGTTGGAAAGCCAAGGTGCTCAGGCAGAAGCACCTTTGTAGTGGTCAGGGCCACTACAAAGAGACTCTACTAGGGCAACATCAAAAGGAAATGTGGGGTTGGAGCCCCTGTGGAGAGGCCCTACTGGGGCACTGTCTAGTGGAGCTGTGGGAATAGGGCCATCATCCTTTAGATGCCAGAATGGCAGGGGCATCAGCAGCTTGCAACCTCAACCTGGAAAAACTACAGGCATTGGTCTCCAACCTGTGACAGCAGCCACATGGGCGGTGCCCAGCAAAGTCATGGGGGTGAGACCACCTGAGGCCTTGGGGACCCACCATCAGCACCAGTGTTCTCAGGATAAAGAACATGGAGTCAAGGGGAATTGTTTAGGAGCTTTAAGATCTAATGTCTCCCCTGCTAAGTTTTGGACTTAAGAAAGGCCCGTTCCTCCTTTCTTTTGGCTGATTTTACCTTTTCGGAAAGAGAATATTTATTCAATGCCTGTACCACCGTTGTATCTTAGAAGGAAATAACTCATTTTGATTTTTTTTTTTAATTTTACAGGCTCTCTGTTGTAAGGAACTTGCCTTGAGTCTCAAATGAGGGTTTGGCCTTTGGACTTTTGAATTGTTACTGGGACAAGTTAGGACTTTTGGGGACTATTGGGAAGGGATGATTAAATTTTGCAGTGTGAGAAGGGCATGCGTTTTGTGGGACCAGGGGTGGAATGATATAGTTTGTTCCCTTCAAACCTCATGTTGAAATTTGATTGCCAATATTGGAGGCAGAGTTTAATGAAAATTGTTTGGGTTATGGGAGCAGATCCTTCATGAATGGATTAGTGCTTTCCTAGATGTAATAAGTGACTTATTGCTCTATTACTCCTCACTAGAGCTGATTTTTTAAAAAGAGGCTAGCACCTGTTTGTTGTCTCTCTTGCTGCATCTCTTGCCATGTGACACACCAGCTCTTCCTCAACCTTTCACTGTGAATGGAAGCTTCCTGAAGTCCTTGCCAGAAGCCAATGCTGGTACCATGCTTCTTGTATAGTCTGCAGAACTGTGAGTCAAATAAACCTCTTTTCATTATAAATTATCCAGGCAAATATAATCTGTCTTAGTCCATTTGAACTGCTATAAAGGAATTATATTATCTATAAAAATATACAAATTTATTATCTATAAATTATGCAAACAAAATTATTAAACATAATGTAAATAATTCAATTCAGTTCAAGTCCATTTGAGCTGCTATAAAGGAATTATATTATCTATAAATACATACAAATTATATTATTTGTAAATTATGCAGACCAAATTATTAAACATAATATAAATAATTCAAAATTTTGATTAGAATGATTAGGGAGTCAAAGTCACTAGAATATAATTTGTTGTGAAATAGGTACACATCTTGTCTGATGGAAATAGTTTAAATATTTACATTCTCCGATATTTTGCTTTTGATAGAAATGGTCATTGAATTTAACAGACTTTCTTTTGGCATTGTGGAAGTGGTTTTTAATGAATTATCATTTGAGGAAACTATATGCTCCACTCTCATAATATGGTTTTTTAAATGCAGTTTTGACCCACTTTTGAGTCTATGGCTAAAGCCAATTAATTTTATTTCTTTAGCAGCCAGATAAGTCCCCACCTGCCAACCACCTCTATAATTGTGCTCACATCCTCCTAAGCACCCACATTATTTATCCCAGGGCCAGGTATCAGACTACCTAGGACAGCCCCTATGGGCCAGATCTCACTGAAATTATCCAAATAAGCCAATTCTAAGTCAGCTTGCCTTTCCTTTTCGTGGAAACCACACTAAATTCCACAGTTCCCTTTTCTCCCTCTGCCTCATGACTGACAGGTGCTTCTCTGAATGGCCCTGCATGGTGTGCCATATTCCTCCCTGTGCACTGTGAGTATAACAAAACTGTAAAACTCTTTCCAGTTTCTCTCTCTTGATCTGCTGCTAGCTTCACCAGACCTCACCCAAGGTAGAAGTTAAAACAATTGTTAACTTACATAAAAATAAGTTAGCAAAAATAAATAAAAGTAAAGTTAGCAAAAATAAATATCCCCTTAGAGCTACAGGGGTATTTGAAAATGTGTGCAGCAGTTCTTTTCCTGAAAGTAAAATATCATATTTCAAAGGAATCAGGCTTGACATTAGAAAAAAATTTAAGGTTTCACTTAGTCATGTATCGTTGCCTTATCAATCCACCACTCCTTACTGAGTTATCATCGGTATGAATTAGAATTGCAGTTGTACATAGCAACTATAATTGAAAGAATTGTAATAAACATCTAGGATGCTAAAAGGCCAAAACATTTATTTAGCATTTTAAATTCTGAACGTGAGATTTCTGTATCAAATGTAGAAAAATAATATATTCTAAAATTTAGTTTTGGATCATAGGTGGACTGATCATGACATTTCAGTCAAAAATGATTATTTTCCTCCCTCTTAAAATTTTCTGAAAGGAAAAAGTTGAAAGCAATGACAAGACACTGCAATTCCATTAGCATCAAAATGTGTTTTTCTTTCTCATTGCTTCATTTTATTCTTCACATACTTTTCTAATCCCTTTGATACTTTTGAAAATATTATATAAACTTTTGTTTGTACAATATTTCACTTGAAACATTAATATTATTAAAAGCATCATGCTAAATCAATACTTCCAACTATATGTTTTTGATTTAGCTGCTATAATGCCTATCTTCATTAAAATAATCAGTAATTTCTAAATGATTCTATAGTGCTTCAGAATTTTTTGACATTAGGATTGACTACAGTTTTTCATTATGAATTTGACAAGGTTTTGAAACTAAAAAAATAGTTTTATAGCTATTGAATATTATATAAAAACTAAGGAATGGATTTTTTGCTACATCATTTTCCACAATTTAAACAATGAGCAGAAATAGTAATATAAAAAACCTAAGAAGTTTTTGAACTTTTTCTTTGGAAATTAATATTACCATGAATATTTGCATTGTCCTCTCCTTGACCCCTTAAATAATATATATTTAAATTCAGATTTTAAGCAATTTAAAATATCTGTATTTCTTCTCCAGTGATATCTATGTGAGATATCACATAGATTGAAATATAGATTAGATATTGAGCATATAATGAAAATTTATTAATATTTAATTATTTTATTATTAACATTTAATTAATCATTACATTTTAATTATTAAATAATTAAAGTTATTAACTTAGTTATTAATTTTCATTACAATTCTGAATTATCTAATGACTTATAGAAACATGCATTTCTTATTGTCCATTAAATGGAGATTTTCTAATTATATTTTTGTCATTTGTTAGGATAACATTCTTTTGACATTTGTTGACTTCTGCTTAATGGCTAAGGATAAAATTAATGATCAATTTTAGTAAAATATGTGTGCTATACAAAAAGATGTTCATCATAAATTTGTATATAATTTACTAAATGTTATTTATATTATTCAAATCTTCCATATCTTTACTAATGCTATCATCTATGTATCCTATCAGTTACTGAAAGAACTACGTTAAATTTTTTACTATGATTATGAATTAAACTATTTCTCCTTTTATTTCTGTGATATTTTTCATCGTGATCTTTGAGTTGGTATAATTGGTGTATAGAAATTAAGAACTTTTATTTCTTTCTGATGGTTGTTCCTCATAGTAATAAATATTCTTCTTTATCTGTAGCAATCCTTCTTTACTTCAACTCTACTTTGACAAGTATTAGAATAGTTACATCAACTATCTTTTGGTTAGTACTTAGAAGGTATATATTTTTTCATACTTTAAATTTCAAACTTTTTGCTATCTTCATCGTCAAAATAAACAGCATATGATTATTTTTCCAGTTTAATAATTTTGAATCTTTGTATCTTAATTATACAGGGTCTCCTTAGTCTAGAAGTACATATGTATTTACATAATATTATCAATGACACCTTAAATCTATTTTTAAAAACTATGTTTCTAGATGTTGTAGTCAGTCTATGGTATTTAATTTATATTTAATGAAATTATTGTAACATATGGATTTAAATGTACTGTACTGTTTTTCTATTGTCTCACTTTTATTGTGTTCACTTTTCTCTCTATTCTTGTCTTTTTTTGAATTAAGTATTCTTATTCTTACCTTATTTCAATGTATTATTTTGAATCTACTTTTTATTAGTTTGATAGTTATACATTTTCTAATGCAGTCTTCTTTTAATGATTAACATAGAGATTACAACGTGCACTTTTAAATTATTAAAGTCTAATTGAAATTCACACTTTGAAAATTCCCTGGATAATTCAAAAGTCTTATAACCATTTACTCCCTTAATATACCTTGGATGTCCTCTCCAAATCTCACCTTGAGATGTAATCCCTAGCATCGGAGGTGGAGCCTGGTGGGAGATGTCTGGGTTATGATAGCAGATTCCCTTATGGCTTGGTGCTGTCCTCATGATACTGAGTTCTCATGAGACCTGGTTTTTAAAAGCCTGTGGTACCTCTCCCCACCCTCTCTCTTGCTCCTGCTCTCGCCATGTGGTATACCTACTCCCCCTTTTCCTCTGCCATGAGTAAAAGCTCCCTGAGGGCTCCCAGAAGCCATGCAGATGGCACCACCATTCTCGTACAGTCTGGAGAACTGTGAGCCAAGTAAACCTCTTTTCTTTGTAAACTACCCAGTCTCAGATATTTCTTTTTAGCAATGCAAGAACAGCTTAACAGCCTGATGTATGAGATATTATTATCATGTATTCACCTATATTTTCTACCATTCCGTTATGAAAATTTTCAAAATACAGGAAAATTGAAAAATTACACAGAGAACACTCATATAGCCACCATTTTGATTCTATCAATATTGTTTTGCTTTATTACAAATATACTCATATATTCATCCATCTATCAATTCTTTCATCCACCTATTTTTTGTGTATTTAAAAGTAATTCAGATATCAGTATACTTCATTCCTAAGTACTTCAGCATAAATATAAATGACTAGAGTTAAATTTTTGCATATAGTTTCTTTTTTTACATGCACGAAAATGCATAAATCTTAAGTGTATCATTCAATGAGTTTTGATCATTGCATTTATTGCATAACTCAAACCTTTTTAAAGACATAAACCATTACCATCACCAGAAATTTTCCCCATGATTCTTCCCAACAGTAAACTTCCAATCTCACTCCCTACAGTCATACACTCTTCCAATTAATTTAAAATATTCAGAGGATAATCTTTCCAGGCTGCTTCATTTTTTTCTTAGCGTCATGCTTCCATCTGCTAATTGCAGATGTTTTCTTTAAAACATCCTTTATTATTTAATTTAGGTTAATTCTGCCAGTTCGTGCCTTTCCTAGTTTTTTGGTTTTTTGGTTTTTTTTTTTTTTTTTTTTTTTTTTTGGTCTGGAAATGGTCTTATTTTCTCTTTGTTTGGTGAATATTTTTGTTGAATGCAGCAGTCTAGTTTGACTATTATTTTCTTTTAAAACTTTGAAAATAGCATTGGATTGTTTTTGACTTCATAATTTCTATTGAATAGTCATCTGTTGGTTCATTATTGCTTTTTAGAGGGGATTGTGTCACTCTCTTTGGTTGCTTTTAAAATATATACTTGGTTACCTTTGGTTTAAATATTGAGTTGCCAAATAAAATACAGGAGAATACAAAATTAAATTACAATTTCAGATAGACAATGATTTTTTGGTGTAAGTATATACCAGATATTGCATGGGAGATATTTATACCCCAAAATTACTTGTTACTTATTTGAAATTTGAATTTAATTGAGCATTCAGTATTTTTTACTTGCTTAGTCTAGCACACCTATGTCCAGAAGCATACACTAATGATTTTAGGTGTGCTTTCCTCTATCTTTATCTTTCTAGATTTTCTTAAACCTTAGTTTGATGTCTTTCAGCAGTTTTGAAAAAAGTCTCAGACATTGTTTCTCTAAATATCGTTTTATTATGATTCCCTCTCTCCCTTACTTTGGACTTCCGATTGTATATATGCTATATCATTTTACATATTTTACAGGTCTTAAGATCTTTTCTGTTTACAAAAATTAGCCACGTGCACTACAGATGCACACCTGTAGTCCCAGCTACTCAGGAGGGCTGAGGTGGGAGGGTCACTTGAACCCAGGAGGTCAAGGCTGCAATGGACTGTAACCATACTACTGCACTCCAGCCAGAACAACAGAGCAAGACCTTGTCTCAAAAATAAATAAGTGAATAAAAAAATTTCCATTAGTTATGAATTCCCTCTTTCTCTGTGCCTACCTCCTATTAAATTCACCCACTGAGTAGCTAATTTCAGTGACTTTGTTATTTTTAATTATAGAATTGATGTTTGTTTATTTTGTTTACATAATCTGTTTTTTGCTAAAATTCTCCATCTTGTCATTAATTCCTTGAACACATTAATCATTATTATTGCTTTTAGACTCTACAATAGATTACTTCATTTACTGTATCTCTTGTGGTTTGATCTATCTGTTTTGGACATCAGATTTGGGTCATGTTGAATCTTCTCATATTGCTGTTTTTAAACTAAAGCCTAAATATTTTATATACAATTGAAGGCCTAGAACTTAATTAAACACATATGAATGAATAATACATTTGATAATATTTTACTTGAGCTAAGCCATTATGTTAAGCTCCACTTTTATAGGAAATCATGAACAGCCGAAAATACACATTGTATTCACAGTTAATAGAAGGAATCAATAATTGAATATAATCTACAAATTCATATGTACTAGATCATGCTAATAACACCACCTTAGTGTTTGCAAAATACTTTTACATCTATATTTTATTTAATCTTCAAAGAATTCTGAAGATATTCATAGATAGATAGATAGATAGATAGATAGATAGATAGATAGATAGATAGATAATGTAAATTTCCATTTTAAAGATACAAAAACTGAGTCCCAGAGAGATTAAATAAATCCCTCAACATCATATACTTACCTAATCAGTAGCATAACCAGTACTACAATTAAGTTTTCAAATTTAAACTCCTGTTCTTTTTTTTCTATTATACTGTATTTGCCTTTGCCTTCCTTATTTTAGAATACAGTAGAATGAAGAAAGACGCTAAAGTCATCCTCCTTTCTTGTTTGTAGTCTCTGTGTTGCTTTTGGTTTGAAATTCTCCTTCAAGATGAGAAGCATGCAAATATCACACTGGCCAAATTGAAAGAAGTATTCAGCTCTTCCTTCCTCATATTTTTCTGGTCACTCCAGATTGTTATAATTATAAAATGAATGTATCTGAACTTCTAATCTTCACTGTAGCAAAGGTGTTGATGGTTCATTATACATAAGGAACATTCCAACCATATGGGTTTAGAATCCAAGGCCACATTATGTACTTAGGCTCTATTCCATCCCCTGGACATACCTCCTTGGTGCATTGCTGGGTTATTTCTATGTATACACTTTCACCATTGCCTTTCAGCAAATCTTCTCAACCTGTAACATTCTCTCTTCTATAAATATTGTAAGAATGGCAGCTGCTTTCTTATTCTATTTTTTCTATTTTCTTTTTCCCCCAATGAGTATCCATTTTAGCTTCCAACAGCAATAGCATTTGGTTTTCCTTTAGATAATCATTTTTTATCAACCACAGTGCATGTGGTTACATTGGGATTAATCCCTCTTTCTGATTCCAGGAGTAACATAAGAACCAGATAACAGCAATTAGAGCTCAGAGCTTTACACACACACACACACACACACCACACACACACACACACACACACCCCATAGTGATGATACAGGACTAAGCATGTTCCACAATTAAGGCAATAAACATAGAGCCTGGGACTTCTGTGGAATTATAAGCCAGAAAAATCCTCCCTTCTACTAGGTGTATTAAAATGGTAAGGTGTACACCTAAAGTAGTCTCTAGATAAGGAAAGTCTATCTGAGAATAAAGGCAGTAGAAAGAAAAGCATAACCCAAGTTTGAATGAAATTGTTCAGAATTCTAAGATTCAGCCTTGTCTGAAGTTGCTGCTCCATCCCTGGGATTTCTATGAGCCTTTTCCCTCCATTAATCTTTAAGCCGATTTGACATGGTTTCCTTAAATGCCATTCTACCTTGTATTCCCTCTCTCATCTTCCTTATGGAACACCATATTTAAATTGCACACTTTAATATCTCTTTCTCCAAATAGACTATGAACTCCTGTTAGGCAGAGACAATATCCATCTATAATCTATAAGTGCTTAATAAAGCTTCTGCTTCATAAAACACGCTCAAGAAGTGTGGGGAAAAGAATCGGGGCAGGAGATGAGGGAAGGGACAGAAGGATCTCCATCGAGTTCAATTTTTAGAGAAAAAGTCATTTCTCCCCTGTTAGTCTCCTCTCCCAGCAGAGATCGATGAAGGAAATCAAGAATTGCACTTTGTATTTTCCAACTGCCCACACTGCCCTCACACAAAAGCTGATAATGTGCCATAAATTTTATTGACAGGAGTGATATTATATATTCCATCTAATTGTCAGAACATATGCTGGATGATGCATCCTCAATATTTTTGATTCAGAAATCGTGGACATTGTACTTACTCATTGGCAAAAAAAATTACACTCACCAAGTAATAAATCTTGTCTGTCAGTAGAGCCCACAGGCCAATGCATTTCAGGATGTGATGAAATCCCTGTTGTATTGACGCCTAAGTGCAGGATTCCTGAGAGTAGTGACAGGCAAGCTGAAATCACTTGAGCTCGTAGAAGTCAGAGGAATGATTAAAAGCTTGGTACCGAAGCTGAAGTAAAATGTAGCTAATGGAGAAAAAAATGCTTGCTTTCAAATACAGTTATTGAGAGAGGCTAAATTAAAATGTCAGATGCAATAGCAGAGATAACCTTCTCCTTGGTTAAAATAAAATAACGCATAGATACCACCCTAGTTATCCGCTAAGATATTCTGTTTTTTATTGATCTTTGTATTGATTTGCTAGAACAGACCTTGAAGGCAGGCCAATCCTACTTTAAATGTATCTTCAATTCTATGAGAAGGAAGAGCTGTTCTTATATTATCAGGTTTATTATTGTGTAAGTAAACATTTGTAAACATGCTCATGGTGAATATTAAAGCTCACAATCGGAAAAAACATGAGTTACACAGGTTGGAGAAAGTGAATTTGGGCAATTAGCATATCGGTTTTTCATTTGCTTCCTGATACATTATTAATTAGAAATATTATAAGAAACTAAAACTATCATATAGTTAGTGGTTAGATGATTGGACCTTAGAGCTAAACTGTGTGTTTGAAGCCCAATTCCATTACTATGGTATCCTGGGCAGGTCATGAAACTACTCTGAGCCTCAGTTTTCCCAGTTTTAAGATAAGAGAGAAGATCACAGCACTTACTTCATGGGGTTATGTATGGTAAGGGCGAAATACGCTAATACATGTCAAGTTCTTGGACTATTGCCTGGCACAGAACAGGTACTGAATAAATGTGAGTTCTTCCTGTGTTCTCTGATTATATCTATATCTGTTCATCAGTATACATAGTTATTTCCCTCTCATTATAAATGTTTATCATGTATCTTACATGCATATGATAAACATATACACATACGCAAACCCTATATTATAAAAATCCTATATTATTTTGGAGACAGGTTAAAACTCTTGTATTACTCTCCTCAGAGGAACAGGAACCAGAGACAAAATACAAACCTTGTAGGGATGGAAAAGTCTAACTTGTTCAGTCTATTGAAGCATTCCCCCATTATCCACCTTTTAAAGAAGCCTGAACATTCATGAATGTACTGACCTTCCTGTGGTTTTATTATGCATTTCTGACAGTCACTGGTTGATTAAAGAGTACAGTCTCTGGAACCAGTGACCAGGTCCAAAAATCACCTTGGTGATTAGGCTTCAACAAATAAATTTTGAGAGACACAAACATTCAGATGACAGCACCTACCTGCGCTTCAGTTTTCACATCTATAAAATTAAATTAATGACTTAAATAATTAACTAAGTTAATTATTGATTTAGATTTTAATACCTGCCTCTTCAAATCCACATTTAAAGCAGTCACACATCCTAAGCTCCTATATGATTCCTGATGGTTAATTTTTTCTGACCCGAATAGCGGAGCTGACTCAATTCTTTTTCTCATAAAAGTGAGGTTATCCACAGCTTTAGCAAAGAGTCATTTAAGAATTCCTACCTTATAGCATTGTTGTGAGAATTCAGCGAGTTAACTTATAAACATAGACATTGCTCGGTGCATAACAAAAACCAATTAAGTCATAATTTTAAATACATGCTTATTAACATCACAATATGCAGTTCTCTCTTTCTCTCTAATTTGAACATTGGATGACTGATAATACCACATGTCAGTAAATCTGTGATACTAACAATCTCTCATCATATACAGCCTCCCATATCTTTAAAAATAGGGTGACATTTAAGCAATTTCCAAATTTCATTGTATACTAAGAAAAAAATCATAAGTTTCCAACCAGTCCAAAGTAGCCCTTAATTCCATTTACACAGCTAATGGCTTTTAAATAAGCCATTACATGCCATTTGCTGGTATTGTCCTCTGTCAGCAGTGAAGCCATACCTATGTGCTTCAGTGACAAATTGAAATCCTCTTATCAGAATCATACAATTTACAGATAGCAGAGGTAAACAAGAATTACCAGTGGTGAAAATAGAATCTGTGCTAACATTAATGGAGCCCAAATAGTCAATTCTGTAGACTTTTTTCACTTTCTCCCTTCCAGCCCTCTCCCCAATATGCTAATGTGAGGTTTTTCCTAGTCAAAGAGAAGTACAAATGATTAACATTTTGCTCTAGCTTTCAGTTGCCATGGATATTTTTTTTCTTTGTGATACAACAAAGCATGGGAAATATATTGATTTGTCTCACTCATGAAATAGGAAGAATTTTGCTGAGACTGTGGATAACCTCACTTTTATGAGAAAAAGAATTGAGTCAGCTCCACTATTCGGGTCAGAAAAAATTAACCATCAGGAATCATATAGGAGCTTAGGATGTGTGACTGCTTTAAATGTGGATTTGAAGAGGCTGGTATTAAAATCTAAATCAATAATTAACTTAGTTCTTTAGGCTCTGTTTTATGATTAGTTTATCTTAAAAGGCATCATTAGAATCAGGAATATGTGGATGGTTGAAAATGGGAATTAAGCCAAGTAGTTATTAAATTCATAAAAAAAACTAGCAGGATACAATGAAAGAACTTTCAAATATGCTATTTTATACATTTGGAACACTGACAGAAAGTTTTATTGTTAGCTTGTCAGAAAAGCATGTTCATTCCTAAAAAGAAATATGATTTCCTGGTATTCAAGCACTCACATGCATTTAAAATGACAGATTTTCCTAAATAAATGGAAGAAGTCTCTGTTAAGGAGCAATTCATAAAGACAATGAAATTATTTCCAACCACCTTGTAACTATTTTGTTCAGTTCTGCTTCCAATACCCTATTCTCCATCTTCTTTTGTTATAACATTATGAAGAAACAGGTGAAAATGGTGCTGGGATAAGCTACGTTCGAATGACCAGGAATACACTTAAAGTAATTTTCCACACCAGTAGAAAATTACTACTGGTAATTTTGCCAGAGCACATTTCATTAAAATTCAAATTTTATTTTAGGCATGGCAAATATTTTAACTAGAACGGAAATTTCTAGAAGCCAGAGTGCCTGCACGACTCAGGGAAATGAGGGAAAGCCAGCATTACTGGGGATGGCTTCCTTCTCTTGCTCTCATTTGATTTGGTTGCAATCTGAGGCAGGCCCTGAGAGTAGGACAATACGGCTCCTTAACAAAAAAGCCGATTGAGGAGAAGCGATGATAGTAGAGAATTGAGCCGTGGCCAACAGCTTGCAGAGCTGCTAGTTATAGTTTCAGTAGGTTCAAATCCACACTTGGTGATCTGAACCTAGTTGTTGCTGTGTTTGGAAGGCCTGCTATTTCATGGACTCAATGCTCAGTTGTCTAAAACTTACAATCAGATGTTCCCTTCTTCAGAGCCAACAAATACCAAAAGTACCACTGATTTGTCCATAGAGCGGAATAAAGAACCATGACAAACCTCAAATACAATCTTTTTGTATAATACCTTCCTTTTTTAAATTACTTGCCTGCAATTCCTCTTCATTTTTAGCATATTTTGATGACAGGAAAAAAAACATTGTAATGACCATGAAAGTACTGTGCTTTACTATTCTGCCCAAATACACCTGCTCTCCGCTACATAGAAAATCGTAAGAGTAAGGAAGAAAGACTTTCCACCCCACTCTCCACAAACACCACTATTGATGTCCCTGTAACTGACAGCTATTGTTACAGATAGAAGCAAATAAGGCAGCCCAGGATTAATAAGCAGGAAAAGATTTTTAATCCCCATATTTTCATGTCTTTCTTCTGCTCTCCTATTCTTCAATCTCCAAAGCAACTCATGTTCCATAATGCACAACAGGAAGGAAAGTTTTTGGTCTTTGCTTTCCATATGCATCAGTTCCCTCTAACACCCAAAGCCTGTTTATCTCATATGCAATTAAGCCATGCTCTCTAACCATGCCAGTCTCCTAGGGTCGCTAGTAGTATGCTTTGGAAATTCCAAATTATTTAATAATATTTGATTAAGAACTTGAAATAATGTTTCTTTCTTCCTTTACTTTTTGTCTCTACATCAAGGTTATCAAAAATATAACTCCTAAACTTTCAACAGACCTTACATAATTTCCCTTTTCTCCTCATTCCTAACTGGACCATTCTTAGCACCCCAAGCCTCTGATACTCTTGTCTTGATCTTGTCTTGGTACTCTTGATCTTCCTGTCTCAATGTTTTCCTGCATCCACTCTACCTGTTTGTGTACTAATGCCAGGAGAAAGCTTCTAGACTACCACATTCAGTATTTCACTTTTCTATTAAAATAAAAATTTATTTTCTTCTCCATCAATTGTAATCCTCTAACTTGGTTCGATAGTCCACCAAAATCTGTCCCTATCTCTGACACCAGACTCTCTCTCTCTCTCTTTCACACACACACACACACACATTTCTTACCCAGTATTCCATTGTTCCCTTACTCTGTATATTTCTTAGATTTTTTTCTTCACCTTGAACACATAGTAGTTAGTTCTATATTTATATAGCCACATCTTTTTTTCATTTTGTTTCCTCTATCCCTTTCTCTAAGCTTTCTGCTTAACCACTCTTCTGGTTCTTCTAGCTAGTCTTCAAGACTCAATTCCTCTGTGAATATTATTTAACTTCCTCAGTTCATCTTGTTCTCTCTCTTCTCTGCAGCGCATGTCAGTAGCATATAAGGTAGCATATAATTGTTTTCCAATTGTTTTGTGTGGATCTAATGTGGGTTTTTATTTTAATTGAGAAAGTCTAGATTCATTCATTTATTCATTCAGCATTTGATGCCAAGCACTTGTCAGGCATTGTGCAAGGAATGAAAACAGTAGTTCCTAAAAGAGCATAGTTGAGGTAACATATGCAAGGCATGCCATCCTCCACTGTTGCATCTGTAACAGGTACTGCTAATTGATCTTAGCACCCTTTCCCACTAAGCCTGAAGATGGCTTCAGAATCTTTCAACCAATTACTATCAATCAATTTGACAAAGAAGCAAGTTGAAATCTATTTGATATGCCTGATCAATAATTTAAATAGAAATGCATATGTGATTGTGTGTGTGTATGTATAAAATCAATCTCAATTCAATTCTTCAAAAAGTGGGATCAGATGTTACTTTTTAGTTTTATATCCAGTAAAATATTTGGAGAGTTTCAATAAAGATGTGAGAATAGTTTATCAAAATGGAAAACAAATTTTATATTAATACTCAGGTCTCACAATCAGTGTCTACAGCAAAATATGATTTATTCACACTGAGAGTATAATAAGGACCAATAGTCCCACATTGATTTATTTCTGCAACCACACTCAGAGATACAGAGCAACATAATTAGCAGCAGTATCTTCAGACACAAAGAAAATCAATTCCTATGCATGCACACATGTTGACTAGGAATCTTTTAGAAATTTTTTTTACAATGTCCTATTCAATAGACTGTATCTACTATAGAGAAACATAAGTGCACCCTTTCATAGTATATATTGACTAATACTGAAAATGCTACAGAACTTGAAACAGAACCACAACAAACATAAAATTGTATTACAGTACAATTAATGAGTAGAAAAGGTGGCTAGTTCAATTCTCAAACAGCAACCTTTTGAATGCGGTTTGTGTGCATATGTGAGTTTGTATCACAGATAAAACTAAGAAAAAGCATGAAGGAAGAAGGAGAGCAAGTTGGCAACAGGTACTGGTTGTATATTTGGAGAAAAGAATAATTGGCAACAATATTTCAGAGGCATTGTAATACACAAATTTAAGAAGGTTATGGTTTAGCATAGTTAAAACAATCAGCCGGGCACGGTGGCTCACGCCTGTAATCCCAACACTTTGGGAGGCCGAGGCGGGTGGATCACGAGGTCAGGAGATCGAGACCATCCTGACTAACATGGTGAAACCTCGTCTCTACTAAAAGTACAAAAAATTAGCCGGGCGAGGTGGCGGGCACCTGTAGTCCCAGCTACTTGGGAGGTTGAGGCAGGAGAATGGCTTGAACCCAGGAGGCGGAGCTTGCAGTGAGCCGAGATCGTGCCACTGCACTCCAGCTTGGGCAACAGAGTGAGACTCTGTCTCAAAAAAAAAAATAAAAATAAAATAAATAAATAAATAAATATAATAAAAATAAAACAATTGGTAGTTTTAAGAACTGCTACATAATAGATATATCTTTCCACATAAATATCTTGAATTTCTTAAATGACAGATGTTTCCTCTATAAAAAGATTGATAAAGACAAAGCATATGCTTGGCTAGATTTAGTTCTACAAACTGTTCTTTAGGCTTTAACAGAAAAATAATTTTCATTACTCATAACCTTTACGATTGTTCTCAATCTTCTCATAGGCCTTGGGAGACTGTGAACCTTCTACTATTAGTCAGAGTGTCATCAACCATCCAGAGTGGAGGCCACAAGTGCCAAAGTAAAACAGCCTTCTTTATACTTTATTTCAACTTGATGGGAGTATCATGGCTTCGAGACTTTTTACATAATTCTCAATTTTTATGGCTTGCACAGACATAGATGCATAATTCCGAGTAGCCGCTCTCAGTCACTGTTGTTATCTGAATATGTGATTAACTCTAATGGATGCAGAGCTTTATCCCAACTTCTAATGGATACATGTACATCCACACAGATCCAAGGGAATGCATTGTATCCAGTAGGTACTTAACATAAATCTGTGGAAAGTGAAGGTATATAGCTACTTACTTTTTATTGCTTTGCTTTAAAATCAAGACATAAAAATATAGCACCAAACTTCACCTTTAAAATAAATATTATAATGCTACTTATCTGTAGTAATTTGGTCTTGTTCTAGAACTATATAGACAGCAAATATAGCTATGTCTTTTTTGCTTACAATAACTATTAATCGCAAGTATATAAATGAGTAAATTAAATATTTTACTCATTTTTCTCTTTATTTTGGTATTTTAGCATTGCAAAGAAGTGAGGTGGAAATGGAGAAGAGCCTTAAAAGTTACAGCCACAGACAATTTTAATATCTCATTTTTTTTTCCCTTGGTACAGTAAAAACTGACCCACTTTGAAGCTTCTGGAACATCAAAATGCTATTGCAGTGTTCTCACCAAGAGGCTTCATAAAACTAAGTGATTGCAGCACTTCATAATTGAAGTACTTCATGTGAATCTATTGCTGTTGCAGTTTCAGCTCTCAGGTTCGTAGACATTTTTTTCCAAGTACCCTCTAGGATAAAAGAAAGAAGAGTCTATAAGCAAAGGGGGATGGGGGCTTACAAATTGTCAGAAAAAGTGAAAGGAAACAATAGGGTTTTTTTTCAGTCCTCTTTAACTTTTCAATATTTGGAGACTAAATAAGTGAGCAGAAATTTTTACTTCAAATGACAAAATACTTAGGAACTTAGATTAAGATAGTAAGACTGATGGAAACTTTCTGAGCTCACTTGTTAAATCCCAGATAATGAAAGCTTAAATGAAAAAATAGCCTAACTCTGAATTTTATATGAAGGAGAATACTTTTGAAATAAAATGTCCTTCAATTATCAACTATTATTATAGAAAAGTATAAAACTTAAAAGTCCAGATTACTATTTGGTTCTGTTATTATTAACTTTATAACTTGGGGCCAATCACTCCATTCGCTGACACCTTTTCTTACCCTAAAGTAAGGAAGATCATACCTTCTGAATTGAATTCATAAGATCAAGTAAAGACAAAAGGAGATAATGTGTGTGAAAACACTTTGAAAACATGAAAAGTTATTGAAGTATAAGGCTCAGTTAATATTATTATATTGGTCATCACAAGCTGAACCAAGTGGCAAATATTTGACAATGACATTAACCACAATGTCATAATCTGTCATTTTAAAGATGACACAAAAATAGAGACAAGAAAGGAAAAGAAAGCATGCATACAAATTGCAACAATATCCAATCAGTAATATTTTGAAGTCAGCCTTTTGACATATTCAAAGTAACACCAATACCTATCTCACAGTAGTCCAAAGAAGGTGAATAGTTCATATTTTCCAACAGTATATAAGAATATCATGAGTGAGATTCTCTTCTATTTGAAAAAATAATTCAGCATGGAAAATGTCAATAGAGCTTTCATTTGCAAACAATTTTACATTTTCATACAAATCACTTTTACACACATACACCCTACTGGCTTGACCTCACACACATTTCAAAAGAAGCAAGTAAAGTCAAGAAAGTCAACCATGAGATAAACAACATCTATATCAAATAGTGTGGTCCCAGTACACTGGCCTCTGAACACAGAACAGAAAGAGAGATGAAAACAATGATTAGGGTGCAAAGTGGAGAGAAGAGAACAACACTCTTACTTATCTCAAAGAATATTTCTTCATATCTTTCTGGTTGGTTGCACCAGTGGGAAGTTTTTAAAAGATTGTAGAGCCCTGCTCTCGTAACCAGGTTTATTGCATCTTTGGATTGGCTAAAATTTATCAGAAATCTTGTTGAACTGGAGCCTATAAACGCAACCTTGGACCACATAGAATCATTAGCTTCTTGCTTTGTAGACTTTTGCATCTTTACATATGCTAGTTCCCTTCCGTCCCAAGGAAGTCCACTATCATCATGACAATGGGGTTTCTTCCTCAAATCTAAGGTGTTTTATTGATATGATAATAGCTTATGTCATCTTTTGAAGGTTAATTTATATTTTCAAAATATAGCCTGAAGAAGTCAGTGAAAAAAATCTCTAAAGGTGAATCTTCAGATAATATAATCTCCTAATGGGAACATATATTTGGGTAGGGATCTTATTTTTACAAACTATAAAACTAATCAAATACAGATAAAAGTAATGTAAATGATTACATATAGATGATCTAGTTGCAACAATATGGTAAAATTAATGTCAAATATTGATGTCCAGAGACTGTTAAATACTGTTGAAGTATCTCTGGATCACAAGTATCTATATGAATATGATGAGTAGTCAAACCTAAAATATGCAGAGCTGAAGAAAAATGAAGTTATACAATGATAATTAACTTGCAGCACAAACTCAAGTATGCATGCATCCACATTTCTTTATTTTTAATAAAAAAATTAAATCTACCTTCAAGCCAGAAGAGTCAGTATCAGGCATTAATACTCTACAGTCTTTCTCACCCATATCGCCTTATTCAGAATAGAAGAATGCATCTTTTCTCACTACTCTGATGATAACTATTGAAATCTTGCTGTCCCTGCCTACAGAACTCTTGAAGTTCGGTGGCTCTCAGTGCCTGTGCAATATTTGAGACTTTGTTCTGAGGCTATGGTTCCTCTTCATGGCTGAGCGCATAGGTGCTCTAGAAAACCATCCTTTTTGGAGTCTTGATACCACTCTTTCATGTTTCCACAAAACAGGATGTGGATGAATACTCCTTGTAGAATCTTCCAAACTCCATCCTCCTACTAGTCTGTCAAAGTCTCTCTCTTCCCTTTTGCTGTTCTCAGAGGTACTCCCTCCCTCTTTCTTTTTTCTCCTCCCATCTCAGGAACCAAACATGAACTACTCGTTAGTGTCTATGAGCTTTGCTCTTGGCAAAAGTTCCTAAAACACAAAAGTATAAAAGATCTGGCAATGTGCTTGGTCATGACCATGAAGAAATATTACAGGAAGTACAACCACAAATTAAAACTTCAATACCTTAGTCTTCACCAACA
Organism: Macaca nemestrina; assembly: GCF_043159975.1. Taxonomy (NCBI): domain Eukaryota; kingdom Metazoa; phylum Chordata; class Mammalia; order Primates; family Cercopithecidae; genus Macaca; species Macaca nemestrina. The sequence goes on along the minus strand of NC_092132.1, from coordinate 66,268,083 downwards.
TATTAAGTGCTGCTTCCCCCTCCCACCCCACCCCACAGAACTGAAGTTTCATCAACTCTGGATGGTTTACTTTTTTCTCTTTATAACTAAAAACTGCACCTCTAGCCTTTGTTAGTGATTTGAAATAAATGCTATTTTTCTTAACTAGAATAGCACCTTTAGGGCCATGCAAGAGAGGGCCCTGCTAAATATCACCTGTTTTAGAGGACCCTAAATATTACAAACATACAAAATTAAATTCTTACTGAATACCTACTTATTTTACTAGGACCTGGTGCTCAGGACTGGTACAACTATGACCCAGGGCCCTAAAAGTGCTGCTGCCTTGACTAACACTGTTCAGGCCCAGAGAAATGCTTCTCTGTATCCTCCCTTATGTTCTAGAACAAAATTTGCCTCTATCTGAATGCTGTGAGGATTGTGGATTATCTTGCTACTCACGTTGGGAATAAACAGAGCAAAATTTTAAATTAAAAACAGCAAAAATTTGAATTAGAAGGCTTTCAACTAGAGAAAAAACCTTGCCAAATTCTTCCTCTTACAGGGCATGAATGTAATAGGATATTTCATAATGAAAAATCATTTCCCAGTATGCTGGCCATCCATTTTTTTTCCTTTTCTTTGTATTCCAAGTCACAATTCCACAGATACCTATGAATTAATTGAATCTTTACAGTAGTTATGCAAGGTAGCCTAGAAACATTTTCAATATTAATGCATACTACTCTTAAGTGTATGTGTGTGTGTGTGTGTATGTACATAGATATATATATGTATGTGCATATATAGATATGTATGTCAGTATACACAACATGCAGGAAGCTTGACACCAATTTTTCACATTGGCAACGATAGTACATACTGAAAACTAGATTGTGAGAAGTCTCATCATAATACAAAATTCAATAAGAATAAAATTTTCAAAAAATATTAATGTATTTAAATAACATTAAAATTGATATTTATTAATTATAAGTTGTATTTTACTTTTGAATTTCCTCAAAAAATTTGAATATTTGAGACCAAATAAATTTTTAACAGGCATGAAAATTATTATACTATATATTTTTGTATATTAAAGTTTATACACTGAACAAAATTAGATCTTATTTTTTATCCTTCACATCACTGTTAAAAAAATAAAAGTATGTAAGAGTATGTATTATAAAACCATAATCAGGCAAGAAAAAATAGTATTATAAAATAAATACATAGTAATTTATAAATTATAAGTGTCTGTTTACTACTCATTTAAACATTGAACTTCTGTTAACAGAATACCTAGTTATGCACAATAAAAATTGAATTCAATCAGAATTTATATTTTGCTCCTTTTTATCCTATGAAACCACAGCTTTACATATTTTTTCATTTTTTTATTATGAAGGTATATTGTTCAATGAGTAGATAGAAGATGTTTTATTTAACAGTGGAATAGTTTTACACATAGCTTTTAAATACATATTTAGACATCGTATGTGAGCCTCTCTTTGGACTCTGGCCCTGACCCCTCATTATTGAAAGCAGGCCTGTAAACTGAAATAGTAAGATGATGCAAACAGATCCATTTTCCCTGATCCTGACCTTTAGAAATAGCCAACAGGCCTAGACATGATTGATTTCCTGGTCCCTAAAGGTGAACTGTTGACATTACAGGTAAATTTCCAGGACTCCTTCTGTTCCTCTCCTGCTTCTTTTAAATTCCTCTTCTATTCTGTTGTTAACTCTTGGTTCTCACCTCCGGCTTGGCTTGTGAATTAGCTGTTAGTGTATCCTCCATTGTGTTTTGTATTTAGATTTTGATCTCGGATTAAGGTTGAGTCACCATACAATTGCCAGTTTCCCTGATGGCTTGAGTAGTGAGGCTCAGTCTGGGCCCACTTAGAAGCCTGTCCTTGTCTTTGGAGACTCAGCTGGAACCTGGCAGAATTAGCCCAGATTGCATTGTAGGTGGGAAGTCAGACAATTAACACCGATTCATTATTACCATGGAAACAAGATAAAGAAATCATTTTAATATAGGAAGGAAGAAGTTTTTCTTTGTATATCAAAAACCCACATATGCAAAATACTACCAAAAATTCTCCATATGTCATCTACACTTACAAATGTGTCAAGTCGTCTCTGTGGAATTTCATTTCTTTACTTAAATTAAAGGATGTTTCTATCTCTGAAATAGACATGCTAAATATTATCTGTCACATGTATTTCTGTACCTTGTCTTATTAAATTTTAATGTTTGATTGCTCAGTGAAATAACATTGAATAAATCAATGCTAATAAGTATCAGCATCTAAAATTCCATGTCTTGCATATATACCTGTCACCTCAGCATTACTTTTCTGTACTTTAGAGCAATAACACGTAATTCAATTACCAAAATACACATGAGAAAAACAAGATAGGAAGTAAATACCACACTTTCTGTGGACACTTGTTATTTTAGCTATTAAGAATTCAATCCCCTCACTATTAGCCGCCCAAATACCTTTTGTGTGCAGTCTTGGTCAGAGATTGCATCTTTTCTGTTCTGACAGAAGCTGCAGGCTACAAACTCACTAAGCCTTTTCCCATTATTTAACCACAAGTGACCCAAGCTCATCTAATGCACTGCTATTGGATAGAACTTTGGTCTTGAGCTAGAGATGCAGAAGCATGAGGAATAATTGGAGGCGAAACCTAATATCCAGCAGTTGTGCACCAGCACGGCCCTACTAGTTTTTAGTTACAGACCATTCAGAGTATTCGGTGCTTGTATTATACAAAGAGACACATATTTTGAAAATTACCTACTCCTAGTTAGAGGGAATTCACTAGAGGAACAGTGAGAAGTGATGGCAAACTACTCCAGGTGCTTAGTGTATTTTTCCTGCTTCCGTGGATTTGTCTATTCTCTAAACCTTGTCATCTGGGTTTCCACTTATCCTGTGGACACTCAATGCTATTTTGTCTAAAAGGAACAGGACTGGTCTCTTTTGCTTGCGAGAATATCTCTGTTCTATCCTACAATACAAAGTTCTGAAAAATAGTATTTTTAGAGAAGCTTATAATGAAGAATTTAAGTTGATTAATATTCACAAATAATAAGAATAACCACAAAGTTTAACAATTGTAACAACCGTCCCAAGAAATTATCCTAATAAGTAACAATGAAATGCCTTCATTTGGTGATTTTCAGAGTGCTTTCCCATCTATTACCTTACTTGACAATAGCAACAAGCAAGAGAGACCAGAAGGACAGAATATGTTATCCCAATTTTATACACTGATATGGTTTGGCTCTGTATCTCCAGCTAAATCTCACCTTGAATTGCAATAACCCCCACGTGTCCAGGGCTGGACAAGTTGGAGATAATTGAAAACTGGGGGCGGTTTCCTTCATGCTGTTCTCATGATAGTGAGTTCCCACGATACCTGATGGTTTCATAAGGGTCCTCTTTGCTCAGCATTCATTTTCTCTACTGCCACCCCGTGAAGAGGTGTCTTCCGCCATGATTGCAATTTTCCTGAGCTCTCCCCAGCCATGCTGAACTGTGAGTCAATGAAATCTCTTTATAAATTACCCAGTCTCACGTATTTTTTCATAACAGCATGAGAATGGACTAATACATACACATACATGATTAGATTGAGAATCAGACATTAATAAGCTTACTTTGCCACAGCAATAGTCAGGTATAGGCCTGAGCCTAGAATCCAGCCTCCAGACTGTTGGCCCAGAAATCTCGTAAAGGAAATACAGTAAGTTCAATTTTTCACATGCAACCTATAAAGGCACAAGCCATATTATCAGTTTTACTGCAGTTACATGTGGAAGGAAGGTAAACAGGCATCCTAGATCCGAGAATAATTTTGTAATTGCTTCACCTGCTTAATATCTGGTTCACATGGATGGATAAGCTCTCCAGCAGCTACCCTGTAGTAGTGTTCTTATTACCCAGTCAGAGTCACTGGATCATTTGTTAGAGAATTTAAAACATTTATTATATCTCTTTAGAGTATATGCAGAAACTTGTATTCAAATGAAACTTTAGACAGATACCCAGCATGTAAACAGAGAAGCCCTGATGCTCTGGCTGAAACAAGGCGAGTAAGACAAGAGCCCTCTGATCCCCACACTCGTGGCCCCCTATCACTCAGGACCGGGACTCCTTCAGAAAGCGATTGATCTAGCCCTATTCTCATTTTACAAGTGGAAGTATGCAGGCCTGGGTAAATGATGTTGTTTTTGGAGTCAAGCCCCATATAAGAATTTCATAAAAGACCTGCAGCCCTGATTCACAGAAAAGTAACTTTTTTCCCAAATTCAGGGGAACATTGGATCTCCAAAGTTATTTTGTATTATTATTTCAATAGGTTTTAGGGGAACAGGTGGTGTTTGAGTACATGAATAAGTTATTTAGTGGTGATTTCTGAGATTTTGGTGCACCCATCACCTGATCAGTGCATATTGTACCCAATATGTAGTATTTTATCTCTCACCTTCCTCCCATCCTTTCTTCTGAGCCCCCAAAGTCCATTGTATCATTCTTATGCCTTTGCATCTTCATAACTTAGCTCCCACTTATGAGTGAGACTATATATTGTTTGTTTTTTCATTCCTGAGTTACTTTATTCCTGAGTTATTCTAATTGTCTCTAATTTTATCCAAGTTGCTGCAAATGCCATTATTTTGTTCCTTTTTATGGCTGAGTAATATTCCATTATATATCTATACACATATATATAAAATATTATCTATATCTATATAGATATATCACATTTTCTTTATCCACTGGTGATTGATGGGGGGATCTCCAAAGTTGTATGTCAAAAGAAGGCCCTGTTCAGTGTCTTGAAAGAGAAGCATGAGCAGCCACAGCAGTTACACTAGGTTGTATATTCTTCAACCAGTGTGTTTCTTGAGGGCAGAGCCTGTGCTCTCAAACGTGTTTCTCCTCATGGTTAGAAGGACTACATGACTTACCTTCCAAACAAGAACATTTTGAGAGTGAAAAGAAAGTTGTTTATAATTACACCTGAAAAGCAGTTCAGGCCAAACAGAATGTGTAACCATCCTGCCAATGGTACCTTCATGTTCTACATAAAAAAGCTAGATAGAGGCATTCAGTATTCAGTGGGCTTCATTTTACCCTTAATTATTCAGAATGCAAAAAATAAATTCTGTACCACTCAGAGATCTAACATGGCCCTATCATGGAAGAGATTCAGATTTTCCTTCAAGCACCTTCTTTGCAATATGTGTACCTCCTTGTCCCATCTGCTTAAGTAGGCACACACCTGCGCACACATGAAAAGAGGCTAAAAAGTGAGAAGATTTAATTTTGAAATACAAATAGTGAATTTTAAAAAATGAAATTAGTATCTGTTGAACTCAGTTTTATTAGAGAAATTTCAATGATGACATTCTGGCTACTCCCTCCCACAACAAAATTTCCACTCTGGCCACATTCACAGAACATTCTGGAGGAAGCCAAAGGCCAGCATTGGGCTCTTTTTATGGAATACAGTGACAGGATACTTTTATGGGTGTACTAGTCCATTTTCATACTGCTATGAAGACATACCTGAGACCAGGTAATTTATAAAGGAAAAGATGTTTAATGGACTCATATTTCAGAATGGCTGAGAAGGCATCACAATCATGACAGAAGGTGAAGGAGGAGAAAACGTATGTCTTACATGGCAGCAGGCAAGAGAGCATATGCATGAGAACTTCTCTTTATAAAACCATCAAATCTTGTGAGATTTATTCACTGTCATGAGAACAACATAGGAAAAACCTGCCCCCTGATTCAATTACCTCCAACCAGGAGCCTTCCATGACACATGGAGATTATGGAAGCTACAATTCAAGATGAGATTTGGGTGGGAGAAATTGGCCAAAACAAAGGGGCTACAGGTCCCATGAAAGTCCAAAATCCAATGGGGCAGTCAAGTGTTAAGGCTCCAGAATGATCTCCTGTGACTCCATATCTCACATCCAGGTCATGCTGATGCAAGAGGTGGGTCCCCATGACCTTGGGCAGTTCCACTCCTGTGGCTTTGCAGTGTACAGCTCCCCTCCTGGCTGCTATCATGGGCTGGCACTAAGTGTCTGTGGCTTTTGCAGGCACAAAGTGCAAGTTGTCAGTGGATCTATCATTCTGGAGTCTGGATAATGATGGCTGTCTTCTCACAGTTCCACTATGCAGTGCCCCAGTGGGGACACTGTGTGAGGGTTCTCACCCCACATTTCCCTTCAGCACTACCCTAGCAGAGGTTCTCCATGAGGGTTCCACCCCAGCAGCACGCCTCTGCCTAGACATCCAGGTGTTTCCATACATCCTCTGAAATCTAGGCAGAGGTTTCCAAAGGTCAATTCTTTACTTCTGTGCACCTGCAGGCCTAGATCATGTGAAAGCTACTAGGAGCTTGGGACTTGAACCATCTGAAGCAACAATCTGAGTGGTATATTAGACCCCTTTAAGCCACAGCTGAGACATAGAGCACCAAATCCTGAGACTGCACAAAGCAACAAGGCCCTGGACCTGGCCCATTAAACCACTTTTTCCTCCTAGGTCTCCATGCCTGTGATGGGAGTGGCTTCTGTGAAGACCTCTGACATGCCCTAGAGATATTTTCCCCATTTTCTTGGCAGTTAACATTTGGATCCTTGTTATTTATGCAAATTTCTGTACCCAGCTTAAATTTCTTTTCAGAGAATGGGTTTTTCTTTTCCATCACACTGTCAGGCTGGAAACTTACTGAACCTTTATGCTCTGCTTTCCTTTTAAACATAAGTTCCAATTCCTAACCATGTCCCTGTGAACGAATAAAATTGAATGCTTTAAAGAGCACTCAGGTCACTTCTTGAATGCTTTGATGCTTCAAAATTTCTTTCACTAGATACTCTAAATCAATCTCTCTCAAGTTCAAAATTCCACAGATCTCTAGGGCAGGGGCCAAACACCGCCAGTTGTTGGTTTTGTTTTGTTTGTTTGTTTTGTGGTTTTTTGTGTGAAGTATAGCAAGAATCACTTTTGCTACAGTTTCAAATTAGCCCCTCCTCTCCAACTGAGACTCAGCCTGGACTTTATTACTATCAGCATATTACTATCAGCATTTTGGTCAAGATCATTCAACAAGTCTCTAGGAAGTTCCAAACTTTCCCATATCATCTTGTCTTCTTCAGAGCTTTCCAAACTGTTCCAACCTCTACATGGTACCCAGTTCTGAGGTTGCTTTCACATTTTCAGGTATCTTAATAGCAGTACCCCCACTCTACCAGTACCAAAGTACTGTATTAGTCCATTTTCATACTGCTATGAAGAAATACCCAAGACTGGGTAATTAATAAATAAAATGAGGTTTAATGGACTCACAGTTACACATGGCTGGGGAGGCCTCACAATCCATGAGTGAAGGTGAAGGAGGAGGAAAGGCATGTTTTACATGTCAGTAGGCAAGAGAGTGTGTGCAGGGGAACTGCCCTTTATAAAACCATCAGATCTTGTGAGACTTATTTACTATCATGATAACAGCATGGAAAAAACTTGGCCCCTTGATTCAGTTACCTCCCACCAGGTTCCTCCCATGACAAGTAGGAATTATGGGAGCTAAAATTCGAGGTGAGATTTGGAAGCAGACACAACCAAATCATGTCAATGGGATACCACTGCCCTCATTATTACCTGTCTGTTTTCCTTAGATACAAAGTAAATGACTTTCTGACCTCCTTACTCTGGGTCTTGTTTTGAAATAATCACTTTCTTTCACCACTTAAGTGATTTGTGTTCCCACATTTACATTGAAAACCAATCACTGCAACCCTGCATAACGTTACAATTTTAATTTCAGGAAAAAAGTGTGATTGTTTTCCTAATCAATGTGTGCTTTCATGATTCCTATATTCCTTGTATTGACAATTTGTTGATGATACTACAGAGGTAGGATAGCATTGTATAGAAAATACAATTAACTTTTCACATCCTTTACTATTTCTTGATCATATTTTGGATTAGGTGGATTTTGGACCTTCATGGGGCCTGTGGCCCCTTTGTTTTGGCCAATTTCTCCCATTTGGAATGAATGTATGTATGCAATGCTTGCGTCTCCATTGTATCTGGGAAGTAATTAGCTTGCTTTTGATTTTTACAGGCTCATAGGCAGAAGGGACTTGCTTTGTCTTAGATGAGACTTTAGACTTGGGCTTTTGAGTTAATACTCATATGAGTTAAGACTTTGGGGGACTGTTGGGAAGGCATGATTGTGTTTTGAGGATATGTGAGAATATGAGATTTGGGAGGGGCCAGGGGCAGAATAATATGCCTTGGCTGTGTCCCCACCCAAATCTCATCTTGAATTGTAGCTCCCATAATCCCTATGTGTCATGGAATGGACGCAGTTGGAGGTAATGAAATCTTGGGGGTGGTTACCCTCATGCTTTTCTTGTTATAGTGAGTGAGTTCTCACAACATCTGATAGTTTCATAAGGGGCCTTTTCTTTCGCTCAGCACTTCTCCTTCCTGCCACCATGTGAAGAAGGACTTGTTTGTTATCCCTTCTGCCATGACTGTAATTTTCCTGAGGCCTTCCCAGTCATGCTGAACTGTGAAGCAGTTAAACCTCTTTTTTTAGTTAATTACCCAGTCTCTGCTATGTCTTTATTAGCAGTGTGAGAATGGACTAATACATAAGTATATATGTGTATGTGTATATAGATATAGAGATATATATGGATTAGAGCTACACACGGGAGTTATTATATAGGAAGCAGCCATTCTAATAATGTAAAATTGCTTTTTCATGTCTCTTCCGGAACTTCTAGATCTCTTTGGATAAATGGCTTCATAGAAATTGTGAACGAAAAAATGTGACCTCAATGATCTGGAAGTGAACAGTGCTCAGGAAATATCGCCATGCCATGACCCCATCAGTCTACACACTTTGACATTTATCAGTGGATACGTGAAAGGGTATTAAACACCCTCCCCATTCTACTTTTCCTCTACTCCCTCCCATACTTTACAAATCTTTATTTCTTTGCTCATGCTTACAATAAAAGTCACCCCACAGAGAAATGATTCCGACTGCAGGCCAAGTTTAGCATTTTGAATATGTCTAGCTTGGCACATGAGTGGAGCTCTCTGTCCACAGAATGGCAGCAAATACATATGCTGCAATTTCTGGGCAGTATTTGTTCTTCAATCTCACTTCTTTCCTAGCTGTGCCAACTTCTGGGTATGTCCAAACTGAAACCCTAAGATCATATCATAAAACTAATTAGATAAAAAACTTAAGGGGAATGAAAAACTGGAAAGAAAACAAAAAAAAATTAAATATGCACTCCCATTCTTCCCCCTTTCCCTCTATTCTCTTCCTCCACTTACCACTTTTCATTTGTGTTAGAATCTTTTTCTTTAAGACTGCAGAGAAAAAGGTATATTCATTTCATCCTCAAAAAAGAAGCTACAGGTCCAATTAGTCATAGGTTCTTCCTAAAATAGACTAAACTAGATTACTAAAAGCAAGCAAAGCATTAAAAACGCTTTACCGACACACTCATGCAGCTGGTCCTAAAGGTGCAACTGACATTGTCTATTGGCTTCTTCCACCAAATATTGTATTACAGATTGCCCTTTCCTTTGGCCAAATGTTCCTATTCTAAGATGTTTGCTTAATGGCTCAGGCTTTCATCTTAAAAAAAATAAAAAATTTTAAAAACTTTTAGATTTAGGGGTACATGTACAAGTTTTTTATACAGGTAAATTGCATGCCAGGGAGGTTTGGTGTCCAGATTATTTCATCAGCCAGGTAATAATCATAGTATTTGACAGATAGTTTTTGATCCTCACCCTACTCCCATCCTCTACCCTCAAGTAGGCCCATGTGTCTGTTGTTTCCTTCTTTGTGCCCATATGTACTCAATGATTAGTTTCCATTTATAAGTGAGAAAATATGGTATTTGGTTTTCTAGTCTCATTTTACTTGACTTAGGATAATGGCCTTGAACTCCATCCATGTTGCTGCAAAGGATGTGATCTTATTGTTTTTTTATGACTACATAGTATTCCATGGTGTACATGTAACACATTTTCTTCATGCTGCCTACTGTTGATGGGAATTTACATTGATCCCACATCCTTGCTATTATGAATAGTGCTGCCATGAATATATGCATACATGTGTCTTTATGGTAGAACAATTCATATTCCTTTGGATATATACCCAATAATGGGATTGCTTGGTCAAATGGTAATTCTGTTTTGCATTCTTTAAGAAATTACCAAACTGCTTTCCACAATGGCTAAAATGATTTACATTCCCACTGGTAGTATATAAATATTCTTTTTTTCTCCACAATCTCATCAGCATCTATTTTTTGACTCTTTAATAGGAGCCATTCGGACTGGTATGGGATGGTATCTCACCGTGGTTTTGATTTGCATTTATCTAATGATTAGTGATATTGAACATCTTTTCATATGCTTTTTAAGTGCATGTATGTCTTCTTTTGAAAAGTGTCTGTTCATGGTCTTTGCCTGCATTTTTTATGTGGTTGCTTGTGTCTTGCTTGTTAATTTATTTAAGTTTTTTATAGATTCTGGATATTAGATAACTTTGTCAGATACAGTTTGCAAACATTTTCTCTAATTCTATAGGCTGTCTGTTTAATCTATTGATAGTTTATTTTGCTGTATAGAAGGTCTTTGGTTTAATTAGGCCCCGTTTGTCAAATTTTGCTTTTGTTGCAATTGCTTTTAGCATCTTTATCATGAAATATTTGCCAGGTCTTATGTCCACAATGCTATTTCCTAGGTTATCTTCCAGGATTTTTTTAGTTTTAGGTTTTATATTTAAGTCTTTAATCCATCTTGAGTTGATGTTTGTATATGGTGTAAGGAAGAGGTCCAGTTTCAATTTCAATCTGCTTATGGCTAGGCTTGTATCTTCAATATGGGTAAACCTTTCCTTTTTCTGCCCATGTTGGGTTGCAATTGCTGCAAATGCCCATTAGCAGTTATTACCCAGCATCATAATACTAAAATCATCCCAGGGAATTTCCCCTGTCTCAAACATATACAATCTTACCCCTGTGGTAGAGTAACAACCCCAATTCATTTTGGTAATCATTATTGATTATTCCAGGCAGTGAATTATCTTCTTTTTGACTTTCTTATTCACTGTCTTCAGGGCCTGTAGTAATAGTCACAGAACCCAACTCAGTGGGAATTACTACATTCCCTGATGAAAATATTTCTTGTCTGGAACCACAGGCTTCATCCTAGTCATGCCTAATATCATGAGCATAGGAAGCAAAAATTGTCTGAATAAGTTCTAGATGTGATGGTGAAAGGGGCCACTCCTACTTACTCTTTTTGGTTCAAAGTTCTAGGGGAGCACAATGTTACAGTAACTGTTGTGCCACACAGTCAATGTTGTTTCAATGCATGTATGGTATACTAGAGGATATGCTCCTCAATTCCACAGAAGACTGTGCTAGTGCTGGTGCTGTATGTGAGCTTTCAATTGAGCCAACCTAAAATTCTATTAGACTGGCTACTTCTAAGCAATAAAGTACTAGGTAAGCCAGTGAATTTTATGATCATGATATTGTTGCCATACTTTTTTGATATAAAATTGGTCCCTTGTTCAGACAATATTTCCTAGAATAATGTGATGATAAGTAAGGTATTGTGAAATCTATTACTGGCAAAGACAGCAAACCTGAGTCCGAAATACATATTATTCTGTGAAAGCCAAATTGCAGCCTCTTCTATAGTAGTCAGATAGGTGGCTGGCTTGTCATTTCTAGAAGTGACATCATATCAGTCAATGGTTTGTGTTAGTCTCTGCTGCGGGCATGTTGGGCACTCAGGAGAGGCAGTATCCAGATTAACCTAATTGAAAAAGAACAATTATACCTACACTCATGTGCAGTCTGCATTTCTATTTTAATGGCCACTCTGGTCTAGTTATGGACTGCCTGGGGAAACACTGAAGTGGTTAGAGACACAGGATAGCTAATATCCACAGGATAGGTCATCTGGTCCAATTATGTTAGATATTCTCCTCCATAATAAATGCTCTCTCCTTCAGAATAATGGGAGAGGTCGTAGTTCATGTATTTTGTACTTCTCTCGTATATCACAACACACCTTTTACAAGACCCTACCATCACATGCCTTTCAGTTCAGTGACTCACCAGGGAAGCAATCAGTACTGCCCAGGACCCAGTATTTATTCATACTTCAGGCCCCATGTTTCTTCATACAAAGTGGTTGATTGACTGTATTGTCTACAGTTCTAACTACTGAAAAGATTTCACTTCCTGAATTAAGCTGTAATGAAACAACTACAGTTTCTTCCTCATCTAAACATGTAACACGAACCCATTTGTAAAAGAAGTCTGAGTCCTTTTCTCCTTCACATTTTGATAAAAGTAATCCCCCATGAGCTCAAAAGTATGAGCTGAGATGATAATATCATGCAAAAGAAAGAGGTAACCTAGGAGTCTAGATTATCTGTTCCTTCAATTTATCCATGCCTTCTGGACCTGCTTCAGTTTAATGCCAAATGTAATGTTTATGTTATACAACAAATTGCTGATATTCCTACCAAACTTATCTGATAATACCTACTTTATGATGAGAAGCTCAGTTTATATAATCATCTGGGGTTCTGTGGTCAGGCACTTAATCTCTACCAGGGTCTAAAATAAACTGGGAAATGTATTTTCCAATGGACGTTAGTTCCCTGATGAGAACATGGCTTTACTACATAATCTTAGGTATCTGCCATGGAGCTTGCCAGAAACTCCAAACATCATCATTACCTACCACAAATACCAGTAATATGCTAGATCATAGGGTCCAAGTAGCATGGGTAATTATACTGGTGCTCAAACATAATGCGGAGCTTTTCCTTACTCAAGGGCCTCAAAACTGTCAGCTTTTCTTGTTGCCAATAAATGGACCCTATCCATATATGAAAGTGCAATATATGTTACTTCCAAATCCTGGAAGCTTCTTGCTACATTCATAGTGATGCCGGTAATAATAGGAGTTGTAGGTACAAAAACTTGTCCTCAACCTCAGAAAAGACGTTCTGATGAGCTCCAAAACACTGGACTTCTAAAGATACCAGCAAAGTAGCAGGAACCTGAATATTCACTGGGTCTGTCTTAAATTCTCTGATATGTATTTGTCTTACTTGACCATGCAGGTGCTTGCCACTTTCTCCTCAATGGGTCTAAGGATCTTTATATGTTAAATATAATGTTGGAGCAATTGAAGTCATTGTGAAATGTATTAAGACAGCAGAAGAGTTAACATAGCTCTGGAGCAACAGTATGAGTGTATATGGTTGTTTCTGCCTTATAAATATAAATACCCTCTGACTGATGATGCTTATCCAGCAATATAATGATAAATGCTTAACCACTCTATCTCAGAAAGAAAAACAGAAGGAAGACAAAGACAGAGAGAGAACGAGAGAGACAGATAAGGAGAGAGGGAGAAAAAGGAAATGGAGGAAGGGAGGGAGAAAGAAAAGAAGTCTGGATTTTAGTGTTTCCCAAATTTACTGGTGTGTTCCAGCTTTCAACATGATATAGCTAAGCGAGATATTGATATTATATCATCAGTGTATTGACAACAGAAGGGCCAACACATCATTTGTCACATAGCCTCTATAAGACACCAATCTCTCTATAAGACTAAATGTGGTTTGGGTCTTAGCGAATCAGAATTAACTTAGTATTGTGTCTAACTATTTTCAGGAAGCCTAGATATTCATCTTTTCCTAGAGAAAGGTTATTCAGCAAATGGCAGTACCCTTTGAAGAAAGATCAGTGGAATATTACTGAACCTTTTGAGTTTTCCTTAACATAACCTGGCTTCTCTTTTAATCACAGGCTGCAGGTCTGTGAACTGACTTTGACTCAGAAACTATGTGAACAATCAGTTTTCCAGTAGTGATACCAATATCACCCACCACCACCGCCTTCTCTTCTCCTCCTCCTCATATTTCCTTTTCTTCTTCTTCAACAGCCTTATTGAGATACAATTCACATACCATGAACATTCCCCTTTAGGGTGTACAGTTCAATGGTTTTAAGTATATTCACAGACTTGTGCAACTATCACAATCACAAGAAACCCCATCCCCATTAGCAGTTATGTCCCCATTCCTGTCCCTCTCCAGGCAACCATTAAACTATTCTCTGCCTTTATCAATATGAGTATTCTGGACACTTCATATAAGTGGAGTTATACAGTATATGGTCTTTCATAACTGGTTTCTTTCATGGTGGCATAATATTTTCAAGGTTTATCCATGTTGAAGCAAGTTGATCAGTATTTGATTATTTTTAATACCAAATAACATTCCATTGTATGGATACACCAAATTTTGTTTATTCATTTGTCAGTAAATCAATATTTGAGTTCTTTTCAATTTCTGATTTTTATAAATAATATTACACCATCAATTACATCATACCAAATCAATGACAGTACCTGTTCTGATTAGTGACTACTTCTCTCTCCAAAGTGCTCCTCACCAACAGCCATCTTTCAAAACATAATTTTGGTTGTCTTGAACAGCTTTTTAAAAATCATATCCTCCAAATTTTGTATTGGCCATTTTCCCCAAATTTTGCAGAAATTAATTCAAGCCATTTTCACAGAATTAAAAAAATAGCAGTTAGAGTGTAAATCAGTTCAACCATTGTAAAAAGCAGTGTGGCAATTCCTCGAAAAGCTAAAAACATAACTACCATCTGACCCAACAATCGCATTACTGACTATATACTCAAAGGAATATAGATTATTCCACCATAAAGACACATGCACATGTCTGTTTATTGCAGCACTATTCACAACAGCAAAGACCCAAATCAACCTAATGCCCATCAATGGTAGACTGGATAAAGAATATATGATACATATACAGCCATAATACAACCATTAAACAAAGAATGAGAGCATGTTTTTTGCAGGAACATGGATGGAGCTGGAGGTCATCATCTGCAGCAAACTAATGCAGGAACAGAAAACAAGTACTGCGTGTTCTCACTTATAAGTGGGAGCTAAGTGATGAGAACACATGGACACAAGAGGGAAACAACAGACACTGGGGCCTGCTTGAGGGTAGAGGATGGGAGGAGGGAGAAGAACAAAAAAAGTAACTATTGGGTAGTAGGCTTAGTACCTGGGTGACAAAATAATCTGTACAACAAAACTCCATGACACGAGTTTACCCATGTAACAAATCCCTGATGTACCCCTGAGCCTGAAATAAATTCTTTTAAATAGCGGTTAGAAATCTAACTTTATCAAATAATACAGAAAATAGATCATAGCATAGCGTATGTATGTATTTAACACCATATTGTGAATATATTTATTCTTAAGTAACTATAGATCTACTTCATTCTTTATAAGAGCTCTGTAATATTATATATACAGTATATATATTAAAGATCTATTACATCTTTTTTCACCTGTGGCAAAGTTTCTGTAAGATAAATTCCTAGAGAAGAAATTACTAGCCAGAAATAGTGTAAATATATTAATAGATCACAACAATTACTATCTGAAACAATTGAAAACCTTGGCACTCCTACCAACACCATATGGAAATGACTGTTTCTCCACAGCTTTACCAGTATTGAATAATATCAGTAGTTCCTATTGTGAACTGAAGGGGCAGCAGCAGCCATGGCAAACTCTCTCTGGTGCTGGCAGAAATGCAAAAGGGAAAGTAGAAACCCTGGAGGTCTCTTAAGTCCTACTCTCAGACTGTCATTTCAACTACATTTCATGGACTAAAGTCAGTCATGTGGGTGAATCCAAATTTAAAGGGCTCTAGAGTATACTATGATAGGTGTACAATAGTTAAAGAAATTGTGAATTTAGCCATATTCAAATCCAATCTAATCCCATTTTTATTTCGTTTCTGTGTTTGTTTTTTTCAGGATGAGAAGGCCTAGTAAAGTGAAGCAATTTATGCAGTTCCTTTCCTTGTTAAACTAGCACAGGAGGGAAGCAGGTTTGTAAAATGACCTATTACTTAATCTTCATTGATCTTCTATGAACAGCCTCTCTAAATGGTGCTTTTACCCCTTCCAAATGAAATGACAGGTTTTACAGATTCCACGTGGTGAGTAGGCCTAACTACTTTACTCAGGACAGTTTCCATTACTAAGCTTTATTCTGCAATATAGGACTGTAATATAAATATAATTGTTTTTCCATTGATTTTTAAAGGGTAGCAAATTGCTCAACAAAATACCTTTGCTGAGAAAAGCAACATTTTTCAAGGTATACATAGGCTTTCTCTCAAATAGGACTTCCCTGGCATTCTGCAATAATGAGGCTTACATGAATTTTAAGCCTTCCAGAATATACATTTTTCTAAAAGAAATGAAAACATTGGCAGTTGGAGAAGAGGTCCATTGTAGAACAATAAATGTAGTTTTCATGAAACCCTCCATTGCATCTTACTCAGACACAAGAAATAAAAAACACAAGTACTTCTCTCACTTCGCAAATATGGCAGTCCATATCTGCCATTTGAAATATTGAAAGAAAAACCATTTTCTGATATTATTAGTCTGTCATATCATAGGCAGTTTTGGTTGCAAGAAACAGAAGCCAACCATGACTGATTTAAGCACAAAACTACATTAAAGAATGTTGAATAGTTTACAGAATCTTAATGCTGGAGTGTTGAGAACAGTCAAAGGGAAAAGCAAAAAGATAAGTCAGAGAACCAAGTTTAAGGATATGAGAAAAATCTCCCCGAACACCATTGCATCTTGAAAGAGATTCTAAAGCTTGTATTGCTGATTCAACCACCGCTGGACAAAGAATGGATGTTGCCACAGGAACTGCTGCCACTATTGGCTCTCAAAACTTGATGTAACCTCTGTTACCTGTCTCCAGAATGCATCCCACAGGTCTTGCTTCTTTACATTCCCACCTTCTCAGTCGAAGACTGAGAAAACCTATGTGTGGGTGTACAAATAGGCAGAACTCAAGGAGAAATTGAGGAGTAAGTAACTGGCATTGTATGCTTGTATATTAGGATGGCTTTCTGTCATACAGTGAAAGATGATCAATCAAATGTAGAAAGAGAATTGAGAGGCTGGGAAGCCAGAAAAACTAGCAATATATCATTTGTTCGGAATATTGGGAATATTTCTTTATGAGGGCAGAAGTTAAAATCTTTCCTTATAACTTTTTCTATTTCAAATAGTTATTTAAATGGAGAGGCTACAATAATATTAACCTTTTCCACCCCTTTTGGTCAGTGTTTATGCTTCCTTTTGTTTTGAGGACCACATAGTTTTTAATCCAATATGATTTTTTTGGTTCATTTTACCTCTCCAGAATTATTATAACCACTATTAAAATTAGACTTACTTCTACACCTTAGTTCATATTTTCCATTTATCATACTTATTTGACTTCTACTTTCCCTTTTTTTTCCACTGGAGATTTTTCCTCTATGGGTTTGTATTTTATACATGCTGTGTTAGTCCATTCTTCCATTACTATAAAGAAATACCTGAGACTGGGCCATTTATAAAGAAAAGAGACTTAACTGGCTCATGGTTGTGCAGGCTGTACAAGCATAGCTCCAGCATCTGCTTCTGCTGAGGGCCTCAGGAACTTCCAATCATGGAGGAAGGGAAAAGAGCAAGCATGTCACACACAGAGAACAGGAGCAAGAGAGAGCAGGAAGAAAGCCCAGACTTTTAAACAACCAGCTCTCATGAGAACTAACGAGCAAGAACTCACTTATTACCTTGGGGAAGACACCAATCCATCCATGAGAGTTCCATTCCCATGATCCAATACTTCCCACTACACCCCACCTATAACATTGGAGGTGACATTTCAACATAAGATTTAGAAGCAACAATCATACAAACCATATCACATGCTCTTCCATTTTGGGTTACTTATTAAATCCTGTGCATATATTTCCATTCACTTACCAATATATTAAACGTATCAATATTCGCATCATTAAGGATTAAGACAAAGATCACAGCACATCGTCACCTCCATTTATTCTCTTGGTGCTACTTTCACTTCCCACTGCCAAATAACTCTTGTGCTTTCCAAAACAATGCCCCTAGCCACACGTGAATCTTTAAATTATTTTAATTAAATAAAATTTAAAATTTAGTTTCTCAGTCTCACCAACCACACTTCAAGTGATTAATGGTTCCATGTTACTAATGACTTCTACATTGAACGGTACAAATAAGAAATATTTTTATCACAGAGAGGTCAATTGTGCAACACTGGCTTAGACTTTTATTGTAGATCAGATGGACACACATTTTACATATTCGATTCTTAGTTATTTAAGCATTAATAAAATGTACTGATGTATTGCTCTATTCTATTTTCCTTATAGTTTTTCTGTATTTATTCGTTCTCTTGCTATGCTTCTTCAAAGACTATTTTCCAAGAAGAAATTTGTATGTTCAATTTTTATGAATTCTTTATTCCTGATAACATCTTCAGTTTGTACTTACTGTGTCAATATTAGTTTAACCTCATATAAAATTCAAGGTTTAACATTCATTTCCCTCATCACTTTGACCATGATTTTCCTTTATCTTCTGAAATCCTTGATTCTTTTGAGACATCTCGTGACAATTTCAGAGGTTAAATTGAAATACTGGCTCCAATTCTTAATTGTCCTCTCTATCCATATCTTTCACATGTAACTTTGCTGATGCTCACACAAAAATCATAGTGCACTCAGAGCTCCTTGAATCTGGATTCATCGACATTACTGACTCTAGTCAATGGAACATGGCTGAAATGAAAGAGCACTGGACTGAGACTAAGACTTAAGAGATCCCAAGGGGGCTGGGCGCGGTGGCTCACGGCTGTAATCCCAGCACTTTTGGGAGGCGGGAGGATCGTGAAGTCAAGAGATAGAGACCATCCTGGCCAACTTGGTGAAACCCCATCTCTACTAAAAATACAAAAGTTAGCTGGGCGTGGTGGTGGGCGCCTGTAATCCCAGCTACTCAGAAGGCTGAGGCAGGATAATCGCTGGAACCCGGGAGGCAGAGGTTGCAGTGAGCCAAGATCGCTCCACTGCACTCCAGCCCGGTGTCAGCGAGACTCCTTCTCAAAAAATAAAAATAAAAATAAAGAGACTCCCCAGAGTTTCCACTTTCCCTTTTGCATTTCTACCATCACTTGAGAAAGAACTTACCATGATGACGGCTGCCCCTTCAGCCTAGACCACAAGAAGCAAGGAGTGGGTTGTTACAAAGTTATTTGATGGACGTTCTCACTGATTTACAAAAGTAATCGTGGTTATGATTGGCTACACATTGTTGAACAATGGGGTATGAGTTATGGCATCCAGGGTATGGCATTTTATGGCTACTTGGCATCAGTTAGTCTAGAGTTCACATAGCAAGTGATGTCAAGAGGTAATTATTTAGCTCAAGGGAGAAGGAAGTGACTTGCTATCACATTTTTAATGTCTCTCTGGTCCTGATAACTTAAAAGGGCCTGCATTCCTCAGATTACAATTTTTTTTGTTTCTCAGAACACATGGTAGCCACTCAGTGGTGAATGTAGGTGTGAATACATTCTCTGAAGAGTGATTATAGATCCTAACACCAACTTCAGCCTTTCCCACAGTACTTCTCACAGTGAGCAGACAGCCTCCTGCTACAAACCTCACTCCAGACGTAAGCACCTTTTTCTGGGCCTTGTGCTTGTTTTTCTCTACCTCCTACCGTCATGAATTTATTGATGAGTACAACTGTGGACCCTAATAACTCTGAGAGGGAAGGGTTAATATTCTTCTGCTTACTCCCAGTAGGCCATGCATGCTTGGAGCATAGTAAATATTCAATCAATGTTTATTGAACAAATAGAAACAACAGAACTGTGACCCAGACCAGAGAAGTGAGGATTAAAATCAGTTCCACATGTACATATGAGGAATAGCTGCCACCTCCATGACTCCAAAATCTTTTATTGTTGTCCACTTATTGAAAATTGAGGTCAACATAACCTTCAGACTACATATGCTTTCTATCACTCTGTTCTATGAGAAGTGGAAACCAAGTTATACACAAAGCAAAGTGAAAACACTGTGAGGTCATGTCCCTATTGTCAGTTCCTAGGAAAAGAGATAATGTCATATTTTATTGTCTCTAAACCAGAACAACAATGTAAAATAATTCCCTATTTTCATAATAGTAATATTCAGATCCTAAGGCTGCAGTGGCATAGATTTTTGTTGGAAGATGCATTTTGTAGAGAATTTGACAACACATAGAATTGCTATAATCTATGTCTTCTAATGCCATCTTGGCACTATCCTAATTCTCTTTTCAGATGTTCTACTAGAATGGGTGAGAGTGAGGGTGTCTTCCTTCTGTGGACAGTTTTTTTTTGCTTATAAATTTAGCAAATACTGTGCCAGTGTGTAGTTTGCCGTCATCTCCACAGAGATAGGACACTAACAGGAATATTTTGCTTGACACAAATTCAAGGACACCCACTGTGCAAGGAGAAATCATGCATCACAAGAAAAGGAAATGTTAGATTTTGCATAACGTTGTTCACTTACCTTAAAACATGTGTTCAATTTAAACTCCTTCTGTGAACACTGCAGTCTTGAGAGAGTAAATGACAAAGAGACAAGAGGATAGACACATGCCAGGCAGTAAAATCTTACTCAAAATATCAGGGACAGTGCATTTTGCAAAAGCTGCAGCCGTTTGGGCATTCTCACGGCACGTGGAATGGATAAAATGTGTGCGAAATCCTGAGCAGTCTCTATTGAATGATATAGCATTTTGCTTGTCTTTTCAGTAAAATTTAACAACTTAGTGTGACATTGAAATTGTTTCCTTTATAACTTCTATAGTGTCATTTTTTACTTTATGTCATACAATCTCCTTATAGGTAAATCTGTAATTTAAAATTAGAAATCTCTTTTCAACATGCTGACAATTAAGCCCTAATAGACAGGCAGTTCTATGAAGTCCTGCCTGACATCAAATTTGGCTTTCTAGGAGGTCCTGGGAGATTTTGCCCAAAGACATTTTCTCCATATGTGTCTCTGCAATTTAGGATTGAGTTTACACATGCTCATGTTCATATTTTAGGCAAGCAAAATCTCAGTAATGTTTTATTGATCTTACTTCAAAAAATTAGAGCTTAATTGGAGGAAAGAGATTGTTCTATCTGGATATTTTTGATAAGGTAGACCCTTAGGGAAGATCATTAGGCCCTAACTGGGAAAAGAAATTGGTCCTACTGCTGTCCCCTCAAGCTATTTCTTCTGCTTATCTTAACAAGAAAGGCCTAGTGGGGCTCTGTGTTCAGGCATAAAGCAGGCTTGGATTTTATGGAATTACATGGAAACTGAGTGACCAATGAGACGCTGTTGCTGGGGAGAGATTGTAATATATGCTAATGAAATCTGAGTTAATATTTAGTTTTTTAAAGAACGAGGAAGAGAAGAATCTCTCTCTCTCTCTCTTTTTCTGTTTCCTAATCTCTATCATGTACTTTCGATATTAGATACTCTATGCTTATATCAAAATTACTTTTGCCTTTTGTTTACCCAGCCCTTGTTTATCCTGTCCTCACTGTCATACATTTCAGACATTTTTTTTCTTTTTTGCTACTCTATCAGTTTCTCTTTCTACCAACAAAATCACCATCTCTCATTCTATCATTGATACGTTGCTGGTGATTTTGTTAATGTTAAATCTTAAGATAATAAATTTCACACCAAATATCAAGTGTCCAAGGTGATAGGGAAGGGTGTGGGGGGCCTACATCAGGACAGAGGCCTGGGAGAAAATCTGGACAGGCTCCCAGGAGCTAAAATGCTTAATACCATGTCTGCCCACAGGGTCACTCACTTTTGCAGGATTTCAGCTAATGGCAGTCAACAGAAATTCTTAAAACAGGCCAAGTTGTGCAACATTCTCAAAATCATACAATGCCTATTGCTCAATAATTATTTGCTGAGGATAAATGAGTGAGAAAGTAGTATTTTCTTCTTTGGGAAAAATAACATAGTATGGGCCTTTTACTGCAGTCCAATAATGAGTAAAATGAATCATAAATTTATGAGCCTCAATGATTAAGGAAAATACTCCCAACCAATCTCCAACATGTGCTCATAAACCCCATATCACATTAAGATAGTGTCTCCTATTTTATATCCCATATTTCTATGAGTGATGTTAAATCTTTAATAAAATTAAGTATTAAATGATAGATTTTTCATTGAATTTTATCATGTTTAAAATTCTCTCCCTTTGGAAAAAAGTCAATGTCATTTCCTCTAATTTCTTGTCTATGCTTTGAATTATTTTCAATGGTTGTTATATATTTGTAGAAACAGATACAGATAATACAGATCAAATAATCCCCAAAATATAAATTCTCAATTTTATTACTATTTACTTTAACTCCACTTCTAAGCCAAGAGACTGGAGCAAAACAAGTAAAGTTTGTTGCTGAGGGTAAAGCACAATTAGTTCTGTCTGTTATTCCATGGCCTTGGTAGATACCTTTGTCTTTCCAAACAATGCCTCTGGTCCCTGAACACAATCAGTAAGATCTTGTGATATGCCTACCCTTCTCAAGCCAGGAGGACTTGAGATGGGCTCATGTTCAACTCCATTAAAATTATTTTCTTATTTATCACACGTCTTCACTCATGTGGAATCAGAGTGTACAGTTCTGTCTCCCATCTGCCTAAGGTGGGCAGATCAAACACTGAGGTGTGAACTGACTTCCTTTAACTTCAGAGTAAGTATTCACAATGTAGGATCATCAAGTCTGCAAAAATAGTAATAATAATAATAATAATAAAGTAGTTTTGGGCTATCATCTGTCCTAAGTGTGATTTCACATTTTATTTGCCAGACTTTTGGCTCTGCATTTGGCTCTGAGCTGCCCTGGAAGTGTGTCTGATGTTTATGAAATGCCTCGATATGTTTGCAATTTGCATTTGTCAACTCTATTTGGAAATCAATATATAAGGGTAGAGAAAAAAGTAAAGGCAACTATAATATTGCCAAATATAACTCTTTTCCATGATCTCTTTTTTTCTTGAAAATGATTGTTTTGATATGAAATGATGACATGAATTTGCAGGAAAATAAGAACCATTTTTGCTATGGCTTATTTCCTAGGGTATGTGTAACATATGATTTCTATCATTGTCAGTGCTTTGCCAGTGTTTGCTATTCTCAAAAATCTCAGAGCCTTACATTCCATTTTTGTAAATGTGTCCAGTATTTCTGGCTGTGGCAGAGTGATGAATGAATGATGAATGAAATTTTGCCATCATTTCTTAAGCCCCACCCCACCCCCATACCTGGCTCCATACCAAAGATTCAAGCCATTTCTCTCACTCCTATTCATTCTCTGACTTATGTTGTTCTCTGGCTGGTTTTCTATACATCCCATTGACTGGCCTGAATTATACTGTTCCCAACCTGGAAATTCTTTCTTTAGTTCTTGCCCTTATCCAATCCATTTTTTTTCATTCATCTTTTGTCTCACCATCTAGTTTGCAAATCACTTGAGAGCAATGATCATCTTGTACCTTTTTTGCATTCTTCATGATATCCTGCACAGTACTAGGCACAATGCATGCACTCACACTCACGTAGTCACATATTGGTTGGAAGCCATGGGTACGTGTGTATGTGTGTTTATGTATGTACTTATACATATATACCCATTATATTATATATATTACATTATGGGTATATATGTGTACATTATATATGTGTATATATAATGTATGTTATGTATACACATTTTATGTCATACATGTATAAAATTTTATATATAAAATCTTATAAAAATATAAATATATAAATACAATTATAAATATATGTATATATGTATAAACAATATACAGTTTACCCTTGAACAATATAGATTTAAACTACGTGGGCCCACTTACATGTGAATTTTCTTCTGCCTCTGCCACCTATAAGACAGTAAGACCAACTCCTTATCTTTCTCCTCTTCCTTAGCCAGCCTATTCAATGAAAAGATAAAGATGATGAAGACCTTTATGATGATCCACTTCCACCTACTGAATAGTAAGTATATTTTCTCTCCCATGTGATGTTCTTAGTAACATTTTCTTTACTCTAGCTTACTTTATTATAAAAATATAATATATAATAATACAACATACAAACTATGTGTTAATTGACTATGTTATTGCTATACCTCCCGGTCATCAATAGGCTCTTGGTAGTTAAGTTCTGGAGGAGTCAAAAGTTATACATGGATTTTTGACTACTGGGGGAGTCAGTTCTCTTAATCCCCTAATTGTTCAAGGGTTAACTGTAAATAATATATATTATTAATATGCACCCAACATCATGTTGCACTCTACTAGATAGTCTGTTTGGGCTGCTATAACAAAATACCACAGACTGCGTGGCTTATAAACAACAGAAATTTATTTCTCATGGTTCTGAAGGTTTGAGAAGTCAAAGATCAAGGAACCAGCACATTCAGTATCTAGTGAGAACCTTCTTCTTTATAGACAGCCATTGTCTGACTATGTCTTCACATGGTGGAAGGGATGAGGGATCTCTCTGGGGTCTCTGTTATAAGGGCACTAACCCCATTTATGAGGGCTTTATCCCCATCATCTAATCATCTGCCAGCACCCCTGCCTCTTAATACCATCATCTTGTGGGGTGAGGATTTCAACATATGAATTTGGGGGGAACATGACCATTCAGTCCGTTGCATGGGTACTTTAATGGCATGAGAAACCAGAACATCTTCCCTTCCTGTTTTATGGGCATTTATACTCTAAGATAATGATGACAATTACAAAATTAATATCTTTGTCATTATTTCATGTATTACATGCATATTATATGAACCAAGCTCTACATATATTATCTTATTTGATCTTTATGAGAGTCTTGCAAAATAAATATTGTCATTGCCATTTTAGAAGTGAAGATAATAAGTCTCAGAGAAGTTAAACAACTTTCTCAGGGTTACAGAGTGGGTAAATAACAAAGAGAAACAGGAATTCTGTAACAAGAATCAGTGGAATATGTTCTTTCTCCTGCTGGTCTTGTTTTGCTTGGTTTTAGGAAGTAAGGTGAGGAATGCCACTCACTATTCTCTGCATTATGAGTGCCTTCATTCTCCTGTTTTCAGGTACTCACAGCCACCCCAGGCTGCTGAGGGGCCTCCTCTACAATGCTCAGAAAAGTGCTCTTCCCATCATTAGGGAAAACTATTATCCTTCTTCTGAGTCTAATCTCATTTTAACTTGTTTCTCTAGTTGTTCTCAGTAACTTCCTAGGTGACAGCCTTGCTAGGTGACAGGTAGGCTGACCTTCACACTTTACTAATGGATAATTAGGGCTTAATATTTGTCATTCTTTCTAGAAAAGTGGATGTATTGCAAGTGGGTTCCAAGAATTATAATTTTTATACTGAACTAATGAAATTCTAATAATAAGAATATCAAAGTTGAAGGAAGGTTTGGAAGCCTCAGGCCTTTCAACAGTGCCCTTCAAATCACATCATAAAAGTAATTGCTTGTGCACAAGATTGAAGGACATTTGACTCCCATTTTCATTGTTTTTGCCTAATATTCTCTTTGAAGTAAACTACAACTGACTAAAATTGTGGTGGATACTACTGGCCCTACTTGCAGCCTTCTTTGTATTATTTTGCTCATTGTAGAAACCCAAAATTTTAAGACATTCATTCCAAGTGCCTTATGTCAGAATTAATGGACTTGATCTCAGAAACATAACCTCCATAAAAACGGGGATTTTGTCTCATGCTCACTGCTATGGAACCCGGGTTGAGAGTAATTCCTGACAGAGTAGTCTCCCAGGAAACATTTATAAAGTTAGTTAATGAAATTAGCTTATATAACAGCAATTATTCGTAAAGATAATCATGGAAACTAACATTTATTGTGCTAACTATATGACATGTATTTTTATAAGCCCTCTGCATACATTAATTTAGTACTTAGAACACTATTCTTATACTCATTATACAGATGAGGAAATCAAGCCACCAAGATGTGAAATAGTTTACCTAGTCAAGTAACTTGTCAGTTTTGGATTTGATCATCATATAAAAAGATCAATTGTGATTAAAATAACAAACAAAAATAAACACTACCAGTCTCAAAGCCTGACGATTCCCATATTATATTAATGCCTGTGATTTGACCTGTGATTTGAATTTGCTGAGCAATTGCAGCTGATTTTCTTTGTACCTCCAATTATAGTTTGCATGGTGCTATCTAGGTCAAATCAAATATTGTTTGCCACAAATATAATTTTATTAGCTCTCTGTTGTACATTAGGTGCTCAATCCTCCTCATATTTATTTGATAAATATGGATGCTTTTGTCTTTGGGAAGTATGTACTCTGAGTTAGCATTAAAGAAATACAGAGTGACCCTGCCTTGACTTATTGGGCCAGGTCAGGAATTGAAGGGCCCCAGATGGCTGCAGGATCTTGCAGCATGCAGCTCTGTTGCTAGGAGACTGTATTGATCTTCTCTAGCCCCTTTGCAGATGACCCCATCTACTTTTCAGTAATTGATTGCCATCATTTACAGCAGTAGGTAGTTAGAAGCTTTGCCTCATCTTCAATATTTATAAAGTCAAAAAAAAAAACTAACAATGTAAGCATAAAATGCTATACAGAATTTTGTTTTTATCCTATAGCATCCTGTGATTAGAAATGCTTGCTCATTTAGTGTGTCTAATTTTGGATATGGTTAAATGGATATATAATTTCCTACCTTCATATAAGCACAGTATGATTATTAAAACTAATTTTCTTATATTAATTAAAGTCAGTTTGTTCCTTACTAATAGAAAACAATTTCTTTGTATCTGCCTTGCCTGCCTCTTTGTCCTGGGCACAAAATTCCAGCTAGAATAGCCTTTCTCAAGATCATTCTATTTCAAATATTAAATCATCTTACTCATGGAAAAGAACAGAAGACATTATCACACCACAGTGCTTTAATGCCTGGCCCCTAAAGGTCAATTTGGACAGGGCAGTCAATGACTTGACAGCTAGTCCATTGAGAATGCTGAGTTTCCTCTCTCACCCTGCTGATCCAGGGTAACACAGCACTAAATCACAATGCTGTGTTAGTAACTCAGGTGGAAGCCTTTACACAAGTCAGGTTTTGTGTTAAATCTCCCAATGATTAAGCATCTGATATAAATATATTATAGCTCTGTCTTATATTTTAGGGTAAATTAAAAGAACCAAAATGAGATAGGCTTGAAAAAGGAGAGCATTTCATTAGACTTGTGGAAGACTCCATGTAAATGGATACCGTGGCAGTATTTACTTTTCCCATCTTCTCAGGGAGAGAGCCTTTGAGATCCCAACATCCCATAAACTTTGACTTCTTTGAGGTTTCTAGAAGAAATGGACATGTGATGGGAGCTTTTGTAAAAATAATGGTAATAGACACTGGATGCTTACTGTGTGCCAGGCATTAATCTCAGTTTAGATAGATAGATAGATAGATAGATAGAGAAATGATAGCTATCTAGAGAGAAAGATAGCCACTACTTTACTTACCCATTGTATCCCTATTAAGTAGATATTATTATTTTAAATCAGATGAGGATATTGAAGCATAGATGTTTCAAGTGATTTGCCAAGGTCGATGCAACTTGAAAGGGATGAGTGAAGCCAGGATTCACCCCAGGCAGTTTGAGGGCAGACCCAGAACTCCTAACTGCTATCAAGCTTCACCCTGCTGAAATGGTGACTCATATCTGTCTAGATCTGACCCTAGAGCTCAAAATCTTTTTAGCAAAGCTACTAGGTAATCATCAAAGTACTCCAGAGATTCTCATCACTCAACTCAATATCAGCCTCTTGATCCATTGCTGACAGCAGCCTCCATCAAATATTTTGCTAATCCCAAAACACAGGTCTGAGGACTGAATCAGGGCAGCAACACTTTGTGCATCAGACCTCTTGAAGGTGAGGTGGGAACCAGTTTCCAAATCACTACCATATATCAGGACTGTCGTCCCCACAATATTCTTCCACCGTGTGTGAATAATGACTATGCTGACTTACCTTCCCACATATTCTTTCATATTAAGAAATTAATTATAGTAGGTACAGCCTTCACACCTTCCTAAATTCCCCTTAATCCATTCCCATAAAAATGTAGAGGTGAATAACATCTGTAAGGCATAAAGAGAAATGTTGGGGATTATAATATATATCATCCCATTTGGGGGGATTGGGCAACAAAGAACGTACTCTTAAGGATATAGTTTACTTTCAAATTTTGTCAATGTAATTTTATTCTAAAAAAAGCTAATTCAATCATTTTTACTATTTTTCAAGCTTCTAAAACATTACTCTTTGAAACTTGTGTCATAATAAACAATTTAAAATATTTTAGAATTTATTTTCTTTGGATCCCTTTTTATTCTGAAGTATAATGTCTTAGATAATTTGAGTTTGCTCTCTAAATAAATTAAACTACATAAAATGTGTAGGTAAAATGGAATAAAAGGAAAAGTGTAAATGTCTCAAAAAATATATCACTAAATTATAACAACAGGAGCTAACATGTATTGAAGGCATACTCTCTGCTAGGCACTATTGTAAGTACTTTCCCTGTATAATTTCATTTCATGTTCACAACCACGACCACCCTATGAGATATGTGTTATTATTATCTCCTTTTGGCTGATAAAGAGACAGAGGCACAGGGAGATTAAGCAATTTGTCAAAGGATACACAACAATTAATTGGCAAAGATAGGTTTTGATTCTGGGCAATAAGGCTGCGGAGACCATATTCTTAAGCACAATGTTGATATTCATTTTAACTATTAGAAAACTTTCATTAAGTTAACCTATCACAGAAAAATTTTCGTTGTCATATATTTTTGTGAACCAGCAATTAATGGCTTATTAACATAGTGCTTTAATTAGAATTTTTATATTGGTTCCATTTTTATTAAAAAATGAAATTTTATTTATATTTCCAACTGAGAGAATGAATTTCCTTAGCAAAATTTGAGTTAAATCTGTATAGCACCTATTGTGATAAATGTTCTTTTTACCTCACACAGTTACTCTAGGGTCACTATAATACAACCAGATAGTAGGAATGTGTGTGTGTGTGTGTGTGTGTGTGTGTGTGTGTGTGTGTGTGTGTGTGATAAAGTTATATGTAGTATAACTCCATATATGGAAAGGGAGAAAGGGAGAAAGATACAGAAAGAGAGAGTGAGTGTGTGTGTTTGTGTATGTGTATGTATGTTATATATGTGGTCATATACCTGAGGAAAGACTGAAGTTTGTGCCCCCTTCAAGGCCCAGAAGTTGAATCTTAACTAAAACATATTATGCTAATTACATTCCCTTATTCCTTTTGTCAGTGATTAGTTTTCAAGTGGCATTTAGCACATGTACAGCCAATGAGACATGTTGGAGAAGTTAGATGATTGTGCTGCTGAGAAAGTTCTCCTTGTTCCATGCAATCAACCAATTCTGGAACCATAAACCATGCTACCTCTAAATAGGGTGCTATGTGAGATAAATTTTTCTTATTTCTTTAAGCCAGTTTGATCAGGTTTCCCATTGTTTAAACAATGTATCCCTTCACAGAATAAGTCCAAAAGAGATGATATAGACTCTCCCTGATATAATTTTGCATTTTGGTGACATCGCTTGAAATTAACATTGAAGAAATTGTCAAAAATGTAAGTTGCTAAACAGTCATTGCATTTACAGAATTTTATGAATGGGCCCAAACAAACTGTGTTATCTATTCAAGGAAGTAGTTTTTATCCCAGGAGGCAGAAAGTTATAACAGAAAAAGCACTAGAAAGAAAGTGAGGATATCTAGGGTCCAGTCTTAAATATAGCATTTGATGGCTGTATAATTTGAGAAAGTCATTTAATGCCCTTGTATCTTAGATTCTTTGTGAATAAAATGAAAAAAAAAAAAAAATGGGATCATGAAATCCTTAAACTCCATCCCAGTTTGAATAACTTATAACCTTTCTATATCTCTACGGTACAGGTGTATGCTCAGTAAACATTTATGTGGAAGCAACTGAATTAAGACAAGTACTTTTTAAATAAACTTTTTATTTTAGAATTATTTTTAATTTATAGAAAAGTTAGAAATATACTACAGACACTTCCTTTGCCTACTTTTCCTTTCTATTAATATCTTAAATTAGTATAATACATTTATCACAGTTAGTGAGCCAACATTGATACAGGGTTATTAACTAAAGTCTGTGCTTTATTCAGATTTGCTTGGTTTTAACCTAATGTCCTTTTTCTGTTCTAGGATCCCATCCAGGATAGCATATTATATTTAATTATCATATCTTTTTAGGTTCCTCTTAGTTGTGACAGTTTTTCACACTTTTTTGTTTGATAACCTTGACAGTTTTGAGATGTACTGGCCAAGTATTCTGTAGACTATTTCTCAATTGAGATTTGTCAAAGTTGTTCT
This sequence comes from Macaca nemestrina, assembly GCF_043159975.1. NCBI lineage: Eukaryota > Metazoa > Chordata > Mammalia > Primates > Cercopithecidae > Macaca > Macaca nemestrina. Next base: position 66,237,529 of record NC_092132.1, on the reverse strand, counting down.
TATTATTAGACTGGGGTTATGAGTTTTGGGAAGGAAGACCACAGAGGTAAAGAGCCCTTCTCATCACATCATCCCAAGGGTACATACCATCAACATGACTTACGACCGCTGATGTGGACCCTGATCACCTGGCTGAGGTAATGAGACTTGAAGCTCTTTTTATTAAGGAATTATTTTATGCTTTCTGTATATCACACAATATGCTAGATGTTGAATAAAGATGATCCCTGCCTTCACTGAGTACTGCTAAATAAGGAAATGTAGCCAAATAATTTTACATTTAAGCGTGTATATATCTATGTTCATATCTATATCTAAAATAAGACTACCTAATTTAAATTGGTGGGTCCAAAAAAGTCTTTCTAGGAAATGTCATTCAAGTAGAAACACAAGTCAGAGTAGAAGGCCAAAGGGATTTGCAAAAAGTGTTTAAGATAGAATTGCATATCAAGGCATCCTGCTGAGTTGACTGGGAAAGAGCTAGAGAAGCAGGGAACAACCTGAAGTGATGAAAATGAAGCTGGAGAGTGACCAGGAGAGCCTTACTATTTCCTTGAACTTGATTAAACTTTAGACAGGTTTCTTCCTGACTATAGGCCCCTGATCTTCTTTTCTTAGAATACTTACCTTAGAAAACTTATAATTAAAAATTTTGGGGAGACCCTTTGAAATGCAAATCGTCTACCACTCAGAAAAGTCCTTCTCAAGGATCTCAGAGCCATCCTTTTGAAATGCAATCATTGAAGGAGATAGTGCACCATTTCCCAGTCTCTGTGAGAAGCTGGGAGCCTAAAGCAAACAGAGACCATTACCAAGCAGAGATGGCCTAATCACATTAACCAACCTCCTCCCTAATGTCCTTCAGTACTTTCCCACTAGATTATTCCAGTGCTTAAAACTCTACCGCCTTTTGTGTCAGCTGAGTTGAGTTCAATCTCTCTCCCCTATTGCAATAGCCTTGAATAAAGTCTCCTTGCCTATTTAACTGTTCTGGTGGACATTTTCTTGACGAGAATTAGGCAGCGGTCAAACCATTCACTATTTCAAAGGACATGTTAAAACATTAGATCTCAACGTTAATGATAGGAAGTCATTAAAGCATTTGGAGCAAGTGAGTGACACATGATTATCCCATTAAGAAAAATCCCCATTGTTTTACTTTGAACATTATAATGTTCAAAGTAAATGTTCAAATGTAGTAGGCATAATAGCTAGTTTTAAACAAAGCAGACCTAGAAGAGGTGGAAAAAATGTTTTAAAAACTATCTGAAGGCATCTGAGAGTTAGAAATCCCATGAAAACTTAAGGGGCCAAGTCTCTAAGAGAAAAGGGAAGGCAATGCTGGCCATCACTTTTTTTCCTGTAAACCATTTGAGTAATCTATATTGGTGACTGAGTGGCTGAGAAGTTGAGTAGAATTTTCAAAAGCCTCATGTGGTATGATTGCCACAAATACTTCTGTCCTTCTCTATACACACACAAGTTGGTTATTGTCCCTCCTTTTGAATCCGCTCTATACCTGTAAGTGCTTTGAGCAATGGAATGCAGAAGTAATATTCCATATGTGAAAGAATGGTCACAGCTGCATTATTCATAGTAGTCCACAACTGATACAGCTCAAATGTTTATCAGCATTAAAATAGAACAAATAAATAAATCGTAATATATTCATAAAATAAAATATTAGAAAGAATGAAAATATACTATTACATGTAACGATATGTATTAATCATATTGTTAAGCAATATGAATAACAATATGAATCATATTGTTATCTTGAATTAAGATAAGCAAATCTAATCTGTTAAGAGTCAGTAGATAGCAGAGGTGGGAATGTCCTGCCTGGAAGGTATCTGGGGAGTACTTCTGTAATCCTAGTAATGTTATATTTCTTTATCTGGGTGGTATTTATATGAGTGTGTTAACATTGTAACAATTTATTGAGCTGTTTTCTATATATTGTAATCTAATTATGTTTATTCCAAAAATGCTTTCAGATTGAACCAAAAGATGACTCTTTCTTAGCTATGGCTAATGGTTTTTACCAATATGTTAGGGATCAGGAAGAGAAACTGGAAGCTTATGAAAGAAACAAGTTCTAACTGTATGCTTCAGTATATATGCAATAAAAATTAGATTTATCTTAAAACAATCTATTGTGTGATCTAATTTGTGCCAATGTCAAAAATTGTGCTTCTGTTCTTTTTCCTGGTTTATTGGTCATTTTCTTTAACCTTTCTGAGTCCATATTACCAGAAGGTTTATGTATATGTGTGTATATACATATATATACACATATACACATATGAATACATACATATGTATACATATGCGTATTATATTATACGTATTATACTGTATTATATTATACGGAGGCCAAGGCGGATGGATCACAAGGTCAGGGATTCGAGACCAACCTGGCCAATATGGTGAAATCCCGTCTCTACTAAAAATACAAAAATTAGCCGGCCGTAGTGGGGCTTGCCTGTAGTCCCAGCTACTCAGGAGGCTTAGGCAGAAGAATTGCTTGAACCCAGGAAGTGAAATATATGTATATATTATATGTATACGTATATATATACGTATACATATGTATGTATACATATGTGTATATGTATACACATCTGTACATATATACACTTCATGGTCAAACCTCAGCTCCCTCTCCATATCACTTACTGATCTCACTCTATTTCAGTAAATGGATTGTCTTCACGGCCAAAATAGTTCGGGTGGAAATGCTCAATTGTGTTATCCTTCAGCACATTTGTTTTCTACTTTACATTTTTCCCGCTGGGTTTATGTTTTAAATGTCAAGCTCTAAAATGACGCCTTTCAACCTGAGGCATGAAGCTTCTTCTTTTTCTCAGAAGAAACAACTTTTTCTGCCTATCAAACATAAATATCAGAGAGAAATGGAATTGTTTGTGAAGCTATTTCAACTGGTTCAGGGAGTTTCATTCTCACCTATTCACTTAGAGCCATTAAACCTGACAGCTTTCAGCCTTCGAATGATTCCTGTGGCGCTAAAAGTCTGTATGTATTTCATGCCATCCAGCTAAGTTATAATGGTTATGCTTGGCTATTTCCTCTCCAGAGAGATCCAGTGCAGCCCCCTCTCAATGATAATTGGGTATTTTTCCGTTATCTATTCTTTCACTGAGCTGCTGAACACATTTCTATACCATTTGTTGCCATTTCAAAAAAAAATTACAGTGACATTCAGATTTTGACTCTTGGTTTTATCATGCAGTAGATTATTACTATGCTGTGCCAAAGCATAAAAATACACAGCCAAAAGTCTACAACCACTGAACATCACTGATTTATTTAGAGATTATTTTTAGGAAGAACTATGCAAAGCATTAATATAACAGTTTGGAATCAACTTTTCAATCACATAGACACATAACCCTGTAGGAAGATAAAATAGCACATGAGTTATGTCTATGAAGAAATACAGAAAGCGAACCCGGGAGGCGGAGCTTGCAGTGAGTCGAGATCGCGCCACTGCACTCCAACCTGGGGGACAGAGCGAGACTCCGTCTCAAAAAAAAAAAAAAAAAAAAAAAAGAAATACAGAATTCTCAAACTAAATAATCTTAAAAATCCAACTTAAATCTGCCATTTTTTAGCTGAGTCTACTGAAGACTAGAATGCTAAATGGCTGCCTAAGTCCTTCCAGCTAGTAAAGACAGGTAAGACCAGCACTAAAAACCAGGCATGCTGCATACACACAACGTGCACATTTATAAACAAGCATTAAAACACAACTATAAAACAAGTTGTAAAACTTGGTTAATTCTCATTATCTAACCCACTTGACATCAGTTCAATCAATTTTTTTTGTAGGCTAATTTGGCTGGTTTATTAGGCAACCTCAATTTTTCTCAACAGGTGATGTTAACCACCCTGCCCTCAGCTTAGAATGAAAAACCAGAATTACCCTCTCAGTAGCAGATTTCTGGAAGCAAATGATCTTTATAAATATTTTTATTTCAACTTATTTTAAAAGGTTTGGAAATAACAGAGGCCAAATTATTTTAAACGGAAATAAGATGGAAATTGGCCGACTTGTAAAAACTATAAGAAAGAAAGAAAGGAGGAACAGACAAAATAGGAAAGAAAGGAAAGAAGAAAAAAAACATAAAAGAAAAAACAAAAGGATCGTCAATGGATAGTTGTGAAATGAAAGAACAGATAGAGAGGGGGAGAAAAATAAAATCCAAATTGGCCTACTGAGAAGATGTAAGGCAAATTCGTATATGAAATAGTTACACTGAGAATGGCAATGTCTTATTCCAGATGTCTCTTTGAGGTCAACCCTGAAGCACATGTACAATGTGATATACAATCTACTGATATTAGATATACTAACTCTAGAATTACAGGTAAACTTTACTACCATGGGAAATGACTGCAAAAAGTAAGTTTTGTATATGTAAACATGCCACCCCAAGGAAATTTTTCTTCTCTTATTCAGCAAAGTCTCTCTCTCTCTCTCTCTCTCTCTGTCTCTCTCTCTCTCTCTCTCACACACACACACACACACACACACACACACACACCAGTAAAATCTAGTTTTATTTTAAATGTTACTTTTGTTTGATATTTTGACTACTCTGTGGGTCAACATGTCAACAAAACTATCTCCTTTTGAATGTTGAAATAATACTGAATAATGTAGGGGAAATTAAAATAAATGGTCACATGAATAGTAAACATGTTTGTAATTGAGACTGTTAGCAGGGAATCACATATGAATTGAGATGATTAGGAATGATGGTGAATACTTTCCAAACTTAATAATCCGAATACAGGTGTATTAACATTTAAGAGGCAATAAACCCTAGTATAAAGTTGAACAGGAGAAGAAAAGGATAATAGCATTCTTTAAGAATGAGTTGACTGACCAGATCTTTAATGATAAATTTTAGATGTTGCAGATTTCTGACTTGCAAAAATAAATGATTAGAAAAATAAAATATTCATTTAATGAATTATTTGTATACACATTTCAAGCAACATTTTTGTGTGTTATTTTAATTTAATAAATGAACTGAGGCTATAAACCCACTATTTGGGCATTATGCATGTAAATGCAACAACTCTTTCCTTTCCCTCTTATAATCCAGGGAAACAAAATTGAATTAATCATATTCCATGGTTCATAATTCACTATGATTATTTATCTGTGGAATAGTCTGTTGTTTTCATTCATTTATTCACTTACTTTTAATACAATAAGAAATACTTCCAAATCTATCAATTGGCCAGAACTAAAATATTTGTGATAACTATTCACATACTTCTCTCTCATTTCCTCCTCTGCGTCTACCGAATGGCAACCTAAGACAATTGCTTAGCATTTCTTGTTGTTCATAAATGTTCATAATTTTGTCACAGAAAGTATGACTTAACTAGATTTTCACCTGAACTGTGACTATCACTCCTGAAGGAAAGGATAGATCTCTCTTCAAGTAGGAACAGCAATAATAATGAATACACAGCCACTTTGAAATCAATCAAACTTGTTCACTTCTTGTGGTTACAAGTTGATGGAAAATTTTGTGTTAATTAGCTAATTGAATCTGAATAATTTAATTTAATATATAGTAATCAAATTTTGCTAGGCATGATAGATCCAAAGATGGATAAACTGTGTTAGGCATTAGAGAGCATTCAAAGATGGATAAATGTGGTGCCTTTCATCAAGACTATGATTATAATCTAGTGATTTATTTATTCATGCCATAAGCAGGTAGCTAAAGCTATTGGATATGCAAATAAGTTGAACAGACATTACCCATCACAATCTTGCAGGATTCTATGATCTATGTTTGTAACCTGTTGTCTTCTGTGGCACGCATGGGTTTTTCTTAAACTTGTAGTTACCTGTGGCCATGTGCCTAGATTCTGGTCGATGGATTATGAGAGGAAATAAGGCATGTCACTTCTGAGACTGGAAACCTCAGGAAACTTCTCTTAATCTTTACCTTTGCCTGCCAGTCAAGAACACTGAAATCCTAGAGGATGGTGGAAACCCAAATTGGAAGAAGTGTTCATCCCTGAATCGCTTTACAGAGGTCTGCTACTGAACAGACACATTAAAGAGTTATTGACCAATAAATAAACTTCTACAGCATTAAAACTCTTGGAATTATTTAGGGCTTATCTGTTACCATGGCTAGCTAGCATTTACCATGTCTAAATTCCTCCTACTCCTAAAAAATCCAAATCCAAAAATTGTCCTTTTCTTGGCATAATAAAAATTGTAATTATATAAGCAGTGTGAACCTGCTGAGGTTGAAATCCTGGTTTTGCCATTTTCTTAATTTATTTATCTGACAGATATTTTATGCATAAACTCCTCTTGGTGCTTGTGAAACAGCAGAAAAGCAAATGGACAGACTCACTATTCTCATGAATTTTACTTTCTAGGGTGTAAAGACACATAATAAACAAGTAAGCATGTTAAAATAAAACATACTGATGATAAGCATTAGAATCATAGAGGTTAGAGGCTGAATGATAATTTGAGAAGATACTTAAATAAAATCAATAAAGGGGGGGCGGAGCAAGATGGCCGAATAGGAACAGCTCCAGTCTCCAACTCCCAGCGTGAGCCACACAGAAGACCGGTGATTTCTGCATTTTCAACTGAGGTACTGGGTTCATCTCACTGGGGAGTGCCGGACGATCGGTGCTGGTCAGCTGCTGCAGCCTGACCAGCGAGAGCTGAAGCAGGGCGAGGCATTGCCTCACCTGGGAAGCGCAAGGGGGAAGGGAATCCCTTTTCCTAGCCAGGGGAAATGAGACACACAACACCTGGAAAAGCGGGTAACTCCCACCCCAATACTGCGCTTTAAGCAAACAGGCACACCAGGAGATCATATCCCACACCTGGCCGGGAGGGTCCCACACCCACGGAGCCTCCCTCATTGCTAGCACAGCAGTCTGTGATCTACCGGCAAGGCAGCAGCGAGGCTGGGGGAGGGGCGCCCGCCATTGCTGAGGCTTAAGTAGGTAAACAAAGCTGCTGGAAGCTCGAACTGGGTGGAGCTCACAGCAGCTCAAGGAAACCTGCCTGTCTCTGCAGACTCACCCTCTGGGGACAGGGCACAGTAAACAATAACAAACTCAGCCAAAACCTCTGCAGACACAAACGACTCTGTCTGACAGCTTTGAAGAGAGCAGTGGATCTCCCAACACGGAGGTTGAGATCTGAGAAGGGACAGACTCCCTGCTCAAGTGGGTCCCTGACCCCTGAGTAGCCTAACTGGGAGACATCCCCCACTAGGGGCAGTCTGACACCCCACACCTCACAGGGTAGAGTACACCCCTGAGAGGAAGCTTCCAAAGCAAGAATCAGACAGGTACACTCGCTGTTCAGAAATATTCTATCTTCTGCAGCCTCTGCTGCTGATACCCAGGCAAACAGGGTCTGGAGTGGACCTTAAGCAATCTCCAACAGACCTACAGCTGAGGGTCCTGACTGTTAGAAGGAAAACTATCAAACAGGAAGGACACCTACACCAAAACCCCATCAGTACATCACCATCATCAAAGACCAGAGGCAGATAAAACCACAAAGATGGGGAAAAAGCAGGGCAGAAAAGCTGGAAATTCAAAAAATAAGAGTGCATCTCCCCCAGCAAAGGAGCGCAGCTCATCGCCAGCAACGGATCAAAGCTGGACGGAGAATGACTTTGACGAGATGAGAGAAGAAGGCTTCAGTCCATCAAATTTCTCAGAGCTGAAGGAGGAATTACGTACCCAGCGCAAAGAAACTAAAAATCTTGAAAAAAAAGTGGAAGAATTGATGGCTAGAGTAATTAATGCAGAGAAGGTCCTAAACGAAATGAAAGAGATGAAAACCATGACACGAGAAATATGTGACAAATGCACAAGCTTCAGTAACCGACTCGATCAACTGGAAGAAACAGTATCAGCGATTGAGGATCAAATGAATGAAATGAAGCAAGAAGAGAAACCAAAAGAAAAAAGAAGAAAAAGAAATGAACAAAGCCTGCAAGAAGTATGGGATTATGTAAAAAGACCAAATCTACGTCTGATTGGGGTGCCTGAAAGTGAGGGGGAAAATGGAACCAAGTTGGAAAACACTCTTCAGGATATCATCCAGGAGAACTTCCCCAACCTAGTAGGGCAGACCAGCATTCAAATCCAGGAAATACAGAGAACGCCACAAAGATACTCCTCGAGAAGAGCAACTCCAAGACACATAATTGCCAGATTCACCAAAGTTGAAATGAAGGAAAAAATCTTAAGGGCAGCCAGAGAGAAAGGTCGGGTTACCCACAAAGGGAAGCCCATCAGACTAACAGCAGATCTCTCGGCAGAAACTCTCCAAGCCAGAAGAGAGTGGGGGCCAATATTCAACATTCTTAAAGAAAAGAATTTTAAACCCAGAATTTCATATCCAGCCAAACTAAGTTTCATAAGTGAAGGAGAAATAAAATCCTTTACAGATAAGCAAATGCTTAGAGATTTTGTCACCACTAGGCCTGCCTTACAAGAGACCCTGAAGGAAGCACTAAACATGGAAAGGAACAACCGGTACCAGCCATTGCAAAAACATGCCAAAATGTAAAGACCATCGAGGCTAGGAAGAAACTGCATCAACTAACGAGCAAAATAACCAGTTAATATCATAATGGCAGGATCAAGTTCACACATAACAATCTTAACCTTAAATGTAAATGGACTAAATGGTCCAATTAAAAGACACAGACTGGCAAACTGGATAAAGAGTCAAGACCCATCAGTCTGCTGTATTCAGGAGACCCATCTCACACGCAGAGACATACATAGGCTCAAAATAAAGGGATGGAGGAAGATTTACCAAGCAAATGGAGAACAAAAAAAAAGCGGGGGTTGCAATCCTAGTCTCTGATAAAACAGACTTTAAACCATCAAAGATCAAAAGAGACAAAGAAGGCCATTACATAATGGTAAAGGGATCAATTCAACAGGAAGAGCTAACTATCCTAAATATATATGCACCCAATACAGGAGCACCCAGATTCATAAAGCAAGTCCTTAGAGACTTACAAAGAGACTTAGACTCCCATACAATAATAATGGGAGACTTCAACACTCCACTGTCAACATTAGACAGATCAACGAGACAGAAAGTTAACAAGGATATCCAGGAATTGAACTCATCTCTGCAGCAAGCAGACCTAATAGACATCTATAGAACTCTCCACCCCAAATCAACAGAATATACATTCTTCTCAGGACCACATTGTACTTACTCCAATATTGACCACGTAATTGGAAGTAAAGCACTCCTAGGCAATTGTACAAGAACAGAAATTATAACAAACTGTCTCTCAGACCACAGTGCAATCAAACTAGAACTCAGGACTAAGAAACTCAATCAAAACCGCTCAACTACATGGAAACTGAACAACCTGCTCCTGAATGACTACTGGGTACATAAAAAAATAAAGGCAGAAATAAAGATGTTCTTTGAAACCAATGAGAACAAAGATACAACATACCAGAATCTCTGGGACACATTTAAAGCAGTGTGTAGAGGGAAATTTATAGCACTAAATGCCCACAAGAGAAAGCAGGAAAGATCTAAAATTGACACTCTAACATCACAATTAAAATAACTAGAGAAGCAAGAGCAAACACATTCGAAAGCTAGCAGAAGGCAAGAAATAACTAAGATCAGAGCAGAACTGAAGGAGATAGAGACACAAAAAACTCTCCAAAAAATCAATGAATCCAGGAGTTGGTTTTTTGAAAAGATCAACAAAATTGACAGACCACTAGCAAGACTAATAAAGAAGAAAAGAGAGAAGAATCAAATCGACGCAATTAAAAATGATAAAGGGGATATCACCACCGACCCCACAGAAATACAAACTACCATCAGAGAATACTATAAACACCTCTATGCAAATAAACTGGAAAATCTAGAAGAAATGGATAATTTCCTGGACACTTACACTCTTCCAAGACTAAACCAGGAAGAAGTTGAATCCCTGAATAGACCAATAGCAGGCTCTGAAATTGAGGCAATAATTAATAGCCTACCAACCAAAAAAAGTCCAGGACCAGATGGATTCACAGCTGAATTCTACCAGAGGTACAAGGAGGAGTTGGTACCATTCCTTCTGAAACTATTCCAATCAATAGAAAAAGAGGGAATCCTCCCTAACTCATTTTATGAGGCCAACATCATATTGATACCAAAGCCTGGCAGAGACACAACAAAAAAAGAGAATTTTAGACCAATATCCCTGATGAACATCGATGCAAAAATCCTCAATAAAATACTGGCAAACCGGATTCAGCAACACATCAAAAAGCTTATCCACCATGATCAAGTGGGCTTCATCCCTGGGATGCAAGGCTGGTTCAACATTCGCAAATCAATAAACATAATCCAGCATATAAACAGAACCAAAGACAAGAACCACATGATTATCTCAATAGATGCAGAAAAGGCTTTTGACAAAATTCAACAGCCCTTCATGCTAAAAACGCTCAATAAATTCGGTATTGATGGAACATACCTCAAAATAATAAGAGCTATTTATGACAAACCCACAGCCAATATCATACTGAATGGGCAAAAACTGGAAAAATTCCCTTTGAAAACTGGCACAAGACAGGGATGCCCTCTCTCACCACTCCTATTCAACATAGTGTTGGAAGTTCTGGCTAGGGCAATCAGGCAAGAGAAAGAAATCAATGGTATTCAGTTAGGAAAAGAAGAAGTCAAATTGTCCCTGTTTGCAGACGACATGATTGTATATTTAGAAAACCCCATTGTCTCAGCCCAAAATCTCCTTAAGCTGATAAGCAACTTCAGCAAAGTCTCAGGATACAAAATTAATGTGCAAAAATCACAAGCATTCTTATACACCAGTAACAGACAAACAGAGAGCCAAACCAGGAATGAACTTCCATTCACAATTGCTTCAAAGAGAATGAAATACCTAGGAATCCAACTTACAAGGGATGTAAAGGACCTCTTCAAGGACAACTACAAACCACTGCTCAGTGAAATAAAAGAGGACACAAACAAATGGAAGAACATTCCATGCTCATGGATAGGAAGAATCAATATCGTGAAAATGCCATACTGCCCAAGGTAATTTATAGATTCAATGCCATCCCCATCAAGCTACCAATGAGTTTCTTCACAGAATTGGAAAAAACTGCTTTAAAGTTCATATGGAACCAAAAAAGAGTCCGCATCTCCAAGACAATCCTAAGTCAAAAGAACAAAGCTGGAGGCATCACGCTACCTGACTTCAAACTATACTACAAGGCTACAGTAACCAAAACAGCATGGTACTGGTACCAAAACAGAGATATAGACCAATGGAACAGAACAGAGTCCTCAGAAATAATACCACACATCTACAGCCATCTGATCTTTGACAAACCTGAGAGAAACAAGAAATGGGGAAAGGATTCCCTATTTAATAAATGGTGCTGGGAAAATTGGCTAGCCATAAGTAGAAAGCTGAAACTGGATCCTTTCCTTACTCCTTATACGAAAATTAATTCAAGATGGATTAGAAACTTAAATGTTAGACCTAATACCATAAAAACCCTAGAGGAAAACCTAGGTAGTACCATTCAGGACATAGGCATGGGCAAAGACTTCATGTCTAAAACACCAAAAGCAATGGCAGCAAAAGCCAAAATTGACAAATGGGATCTCATTAAACTAAAGAGCTTCTGCACAGCAAAAGAAACTACCATCAGAGTGAACAGGCAACCTACAGAATGGGAGAAAATTTTTGCAATCTACTCGTCTGACAAAGGGCTAATATCCAGAACCTACAAAGAACTCAAACAAATTTACAAGAAAAAAACAAACAACCCCATCAAAAAGTGGGCAAAGGATATGAACAGACATTTCTCAAAAGAAGACATTCATACAGCCAACAGACACATGAAAAAATGCTCATCATCACTGGCCATCAGAGAAATGCAAATCAAAACCACAATGAGATACCATCTCACACCAGTTAGAATGGCGATCATTAAAAAGTCAGGAAACAACAGGTGCTGGAGAGGATGTGGAGAAATAGGAACGCTTTTACACTGTTGGTGGGATTGTAAACTAGTTCAACCATTATGGAAAACAGTATGGTGATTCCTCAAGGATCTAGAACTAGATGTACCATATGACCCAGCCATCCCATTACTGGGTATATACCCAAAGGATTATAAATTATGCTGCTATAAAGACACATGCACACGTATGTTTATTGCGGCACTATTCACAATAGCAAAGACTTGGAATCAACCCAAATGTCCATCAGTGACAGACTGGATTAAGAAAATGTGGCACATATACACCATGGAATACTATGCAGCCATAAAAAAGGATGAGTTTGTGTCCTTTGTAGGGACATGGATGCAGCTGGAAACCATCATTCTTAGCAAACTATCACAAGAACAGAAAACCAAACACCGCATGTTCTCACTCATAGGTGGGAACTGAACAATGAGATCACTTGGATTCAGGAAGGGGAACATCACACACGGGGCCTATCATGGGGAGGGGAGAGGGGGAAGGGATTGCATTGGGAGTTATACCTGATGTAAATGACGAGTTGATGGGTGCAGCACAGCAACATGGCACAAGTATACATATGTAACAAACCTGCACATTATGCACATGTACCCTACAACTTAAAGTATAATAATAATAAATAAATTTAAAAAAAAATAAAAGAATAAAACAGTCAACCTAGAACTATAAAAAAAATAAATAAATAAAATAAAATAAAATCAATAAAACACTTAGGACAATGAATTAAATATTTCAGAGAAATACAAAACAGCAGAATATTATTAAGACTAGAAAATGTATTTCAATTATTTTTATTAAATGTAATTTCATTTAGAATGTGTCAGTGATTATAGCATCTTTTTCAGTGTAGATGTAAAGGGAACAACAATATTTAATTCACAGTGATAAAAGTTTTGCAAGGGTGAATTTCATGAGATAAATACATACTATTTTATAGGTACTAAAAGAATGATAACTGATTATGTACCGAATTTCGTGAAGTATCGTATTCATAAACCTTAAAGTGTCAACACTAGACAAAAAAAGGAAATATCAAGTCAGCAATGGAAAATAATTCCTAAATGACTTGTATTAGTGTATTAATCAGGGTTCTCCAGAGAAAGGGAACCAATAGAATATCTCCTTCAAAACAAATCTGTCTCTCCATCCGTCTTCTTCTCTCCATGTATATAGATATATCTGTATTAATATGAAGCATGTTATATCACATATTACCAAAAATACATAATATTATGTCTGGTGCTATTTACACATAATAATATTACAATATTAAATAGTTTACAATATTTATCTCATATATGTATTATTCAAGAGTTCAAAGAATAGGAAAGTTTACTTCTCTTTCATGTAAAGGTCTGAAGATAGGCAGCACAGGTTGGTATATAGCTCTTCTCCATGAGGTCCTCAGGGACCCAGGCTCTCCTTTTCTTAGCACTGCTCTATCATCCCTAAGCAGGTGAGTGGAGAAATGGACAGAGAAGAGGTGGAAGAAAGGATACTAAGCAGCTGATTCATGTGAAAGGAAGATTGCTGGCAGCTGCCACATGCTTCAGCCTTCATCTCATTGGTACATGGCCACTCTCAGCTGCAAGGCTCAGAGGTCTTGGGAGGTACGGTGTGGGCACGCCAAATCTGGGAAGCTATATGCCCAATAAAATTTTCTTTTTTTAATGCTATGAAAAGAAGAGGAAATGAATATTGGGAAAAACCTAGACTATCTGCCACATCACAGTACTAGTTTCTCAATAACCTACAAATCAGGCACTGTCTTTGTTAATCCTAATAAAGACATTGTGAGGAAGGTATTATTGCCACTTGGAAAATAAGGAAATTAAAATGTAGATTATAAATTATTTTAGGATCATCCAGCTAGAATGAGGGAGGTATCCACTGTTTGTCAGGTGAAACGTTTTATCCATGTTATCACTAGCTGTGTGATTCTGAGCAAGTCCTTTAGGCTCTTTAAGCCTTAGCTCACTCATCTACAAAATAATACAAAAACTCCTACACAGAATTGCTGTTCTGAATATTAGAATAATGCCTTGTGTCTATTAGTACTCAAAAAATAGAAAGTGATAAAAGTTGTAGTCATGGTGGAAATGGTGGTACCATAGCAGCACAGAAATAAAGAATGCATTCTCAATTCAGCCCTAGAGCTGTCTATTTTTCACTACATTATATTGTCTTTCAAAGTTCCTCAGTGACCTTATCAGTATTTTTTTAAAGATTTATTAAAGACAGGCCAAGAAACAGATTAAATGCATTGTTTCAATGATGCTGAAACAGCCTGTTGGTTCTATCAATTAGTCCTATCAACAGATATAACTGATCATTGTTTAATAAAAAACTTGATCAATCTTGTATTTAGATCCCTGATTTAGTGCTCTAAATGAAATAACTTTCTGCTTTACTAACTTTTCTCATTATGTCCCATTGTCATTGAAGCTTTAAGTACCACTTACATACTTCATCCACAGTAGTGAGGCTTAATAAGGGCCCATCTCAAATATTTCTGTTATGTTGGTTGCAAATAGACCCTATTGTAAAAATTCTGCTTAAGCTGATAGGCTTTCTTTTTATCTTACTTAACGATTTCTGGAAGGAAAAAGGAAACAAAACAAAACCAGGGTTCTTTTAAAAACTAAAGATTCCTGGGTACCACCTAGGCCCTATTGAATTAGAATCTATCCGGGTACAACTGAACGTCTGCCTATTAATAATTCTGCCATGTTAGTCCTATGCTCCTACACATGTATTTCACCTTCAACCTTCTCTGTTGCCCTTCCTAGGTATTTACACTAGCCCCAGCTGTATTAGGAACAGTAATCAATAGTCCGTCCCCTTATCTGAAGAGAATTGCAAAGTCCTTTGCCTCAACTAAAATAAAAATATATATTAAAACAATGAAGTCAAAGCCTGATATAATCCTTTACTAAGACTCCAAATTCACTGACAGACAAAAGCCTCATCAGTACCTGTGTATGTGAACTACAGGATCAGGCTAGAAAACATAGGGAAGTCCAGGTCATCTAAAACACCAAGAGGCCAATTTCAAACTTTGTCAGCATTCCACTAAAGTGATGAGAATGGCTTACTGGGCAAAGTTCAGCATTCCTGTCTTGCTGAACATAGAAGAACCGACTTCCAAGCAAATTTTTCTGAGTCATTTTGTAAAGGTATACTTAGCTGAATTGAATTGCCTCATTTAGTGGATATCTTCACTTTTGAGTCAAGACTGTGGGTTCCAGTCAACACAACATTCTCCAGGTAGAACTGACCACAGTGACCACCTCATACTCTCACCAGGATAGTAAGCCTAATCCATAAACAGCCAAAGATCTTATGCCTTATTCTTAAATTGCCAAAGCTGTTTACATGTCGTACTAACTAGATTAAGAGTTCTTTGAAGGTAAAGACAATCTCTTAATTTTTTGGTCGTAAAATGTGCACAAAGTGAAATTTACCATTGTAATCATTCTTAAGTGTACATTTGTGTGGCACTAAGTACTTTCACATTGTTGTGCAACCATCAACAACTTGTTATATCTTGCAAAACTGAAACTCTTTGTCCATTAAACATTAACTCCCTTTCCCTCCTCCCACTATTTCCTGGCAACCCCTGTTCAACTTTATGCCTTTATGATTTTTACTTCTTTAGGCACCTCATATAAGTGGAATCATACAGGGCTTGGTTTTGCTCTCATTTTGTTTTGTATCCTTTACTTAATCAAGAGCAATGACTTTTCTCTTAAGAGACATTCAAAAAATACTTGTTGGTGTAAACTATTTGGGTATTTGGGTTCTGCATGGAAAAGCCCTCAGTTCCAAAGTGCAAAATTGCATGTTCTTAAATGGGATACATGAGAAACACTGAGAAATCCAACAAGCTTGAAGGGGAAGAAAAAAAATTTAAAAAAAAACTCCTAAAACGTACTGGATTCCATAGGGAACTGAGTTGAGTGATGTATGAATATATAACAATTAGTTAATCAAGTCATTAAGCACCAAGATTTATAGAGTTGCTTTTGTCAAATAACTTGTCTACCATTCACAGTACCAAATCTGCACACTGCATTGTTCACGTACCAATAAATTGTTTATATGCTCATTGGTGTCTCCTTTGCCACTCCCAATAAGAACTCCTTCCACAGGCACTGAAATTACACACATCATGCAAAATTCCATCAGACCTTAAAGGAAACCGTACATAATGAAGGCTCATCGCTCCTTTGTGATTCCTTTAGCTAGAATTCGTTAAACTTAATCTGTTATATAATAAAATGTCAGGTAGTCATAAGTATTTTGAATAAATTAAACCATGATTGAGTGGTTTAAACAAACAAAGGTGCTATTTCAAAAAGTTTACCAAGGGTAAGGCTTTGCTCTGGAGAGTTGACCTGTGAGAATAAATCTGAATGAGGTGAGGAGAGCCACCCTGGTGAACTGGTGGGAGCCTATTTCAGTCAGAAGGAACAGAAATTTGAAAAGTCCTGAGACAGGAATATACTTAGAGCCTTCCTGGAAAGAAGGCAAGTAAGCTAGAGCAAAGTGATGATGGGAGGGGAAATAGCAGAAGATTGGGATCAAAAAGGTTGTAGGAAACCATATGATATTATACTATACTATATTAATTATATTATATTATATTATTATATTAGCTTTTCAGGCATGGCATTCATGATGTGTGAATTGGGATGTGATTGGTGAGTTAAAGAATAGGAGCCACATGATCTGATTATTTACCTGCCGTGGTTGCCATGCAGGGGTCAAGACTAGACACAGAGAGACTGGTGAGAAAAGGAATTCAGCTTGGTCTGAGTTGAGGATATCGGAAATGGTAAGAAGTGGTAAGACGAAGGATACATTCTGACAGTGATACATATGCAACTTCACTGGAAATGAGTGCTGAGGAAGATAGAGGAGTTATAGAATGACTACTTTGATTCTCCCTGAGCAGCTCAATCAATTATAGTAAAATTTACTGCAGTGGGAAAATAGGGGCAGAAGGAGGATCAGAAATTTGTGAACTGGAATCAATAAGTCAGTTTTGGACATGTCAAGATAGAGATTCCTATTTAAATCTAAGTGAAGAAGCAGACCAGGAAGGAAGTTGACATAGTAGCATGGAGGTCAAGAGAAAGGTCAAACCAGAGATACATATTTGCCAGTCATCATCACATAAATAGTGTTTAAAGCTAAGGATCCAACTTTAGATGGCCCCCGTCCCTCACTGGGGTCAGTGCTTGTGCCTGCCCTTGGGGGACCCTAGTGCAGACTTGCCCAGCCCAGCCCCATATGACATCACCTCCCTCACCATGGAGGCAGAATATGGGATCAGGACCACTGAGGGTTCCATGGCCCAACCCATCTCATGAAATGTCCTAGTACTTCTCCTGGTTAAGAAAGGTCAAGCATAAACCCTACTACTACTGTCAAACCTGGCTCCTATCTGAAAGCACCAACTATTGGCATGGAGGCCAACCCACACAGCCCATTACAATATCTGCTGACACAAATACACAGTGCTCAGAAAGGAGACAAGCTTTACATGACCTCTGCTACTAGCATTCACCCATGCCACTCCAGCTACTCAAGAGGCCTTATACCTATTCACTCATTGATATGGTTTGCGTCTGTGTCCCTGACCAAATCTCATGTCAAATTGTAATCCTCAATGTTGGAGGTGGGGCCTGGTGGGAAGTGATTGGATCATGGGGGTATATTCTCCTCCCAGACTCTCGTATCCATCCTTTACACTCTATGTGCATGAGTTCAATCACCTTGATTTTCAGATCCCTCAAATAAAGGAGAATGTGCAAAGTTTTTCTTTCTGTGCCTGGCTCATTTCACTTAACATAATAATCTCCAGTTTCATTTATATTTTTGTAAATGACAGGCTCTCATTCTTTTGTATGACTTAATAGTACTCTCCTGTGTATATGTACCACATTTTCTTTATCTTTCATCTGCTGATGGGCATTTAGGTTGATTCCAAACCTTAGCTATTGCAAATAGTGCTACAACAAACATAGGAGTGCAGATATCTTTTCAATATACTGATTTTCTTTCTTTTGGTTATATCCCCAGCAGTGGGATTGCTGGATCATATGGCATCCCTATTGTTAGTTTTCTCAGAAACCTCCAAACTGTTCTCCACAGATTTTACATTTCTAGTAATAGTGTACAATGGTTCCCTGTTCTCCACATCCTCTCCAGCATTTGTTATTTTCTGTCTTTTGGTTATAAGCCATTTTAACTGTGGTGAGATAATATCTCATTGTAGTTTTTATTTGCATATCTGTGATGATCAGTGATGTTGAGCACCTTTTCATATGCCTGTTTACCATTTGTATGTCATCTTTTGGAAAATGTCTATTCAAATCTTTTGCCCTTTTTTGATCAGATTATTAGAATTTTTCTTATAGGGTTCTTATTTATTTCCTTATGTATTCTGGTTATTATTCCCTTATCAGATGGGAAGTTTGCAAATATTTTCTCCCATTCTGTGGGTTGTCTGTTCACCTTGTTGATTGTATCTTTTCCTGTGCAGAAGCTTTTTAACTTGATGTGATCCCATTTGTACATTTTTGCTTTGAGGTGTTGCTCAAAAATTTTGTATTTGGGGGTATTTTTGTTTCCAAGGTGTTGTTCAAAAAATTTTTGTCCAGACCAATGTCCTGGAGATTTTCCCCAATGTTGTATTGTAGTAGTTTAATTGCTTGAGGTCTTAGATTTGTCTTTAATCCATTTCGATTTGATTTTTGTGTATGGTGAGAGATAGGGGCCTAGTTTCATTCATATGGATATGAATATCCAGTTTTCTCAGCACCATTTATTGAAGAGACAGTCTTTTCCTCCATGTATGTGTTTGGCACCTTTTTGAAAATGAGTTCACATAAGTGTGCAGGTTTGTTTCTGGGCTCTCTATTCTGTTCCATTGGTCTATGTTTTTATGCCAGTACCATGCTATTTTGGTTACTATAGTTCTATAGTATAATTTAAAGTCAGGTAATGTGATTCCTTCAGTTTTGTTCTTTTTTCCTAGGATAGCTTTGGCTGTTCTGGGTGGGTTCCATATACATTTTAGGATGTTTTTTCTGTTTCTGTGAATAACGTAGTTGGTATTTTGATAGGAGTTGCATGGAATCTGTGGGTTGCTTTTGGTAGTATGGACGTTTTAACGATATTGATTCTTCCAATCCATGAACGTGGATTTTTTTCCATTTTTTGGTGTCCTCATCAATTTCTTTCATCAGTGTTTTATAATTTTAATCACAGTGATCTTTTATTTCTTTAGTTAATTCCTGGGTATTTAATTTCATTTGTGGCGATTGTAAATGGAATTACTTGTTTATTTCTTTTTCACATTGCTCACTGTTGGCATGTAGAAATGCTACTGACTTCTACATGCTGATTTTGTATCTTGCAAATTTACTGCATTTGTGTATTAATTCTAATAGTTTCCTTGTGCAGTTTTTAGGGTTTTCCAAACATAAGATCATATCATACATGAACAAGGATAATTTGACTTCTTCCATTACAATTTGGATGCCCTTTATTTCTTTCTCTTGTCTGATTGCTCAAGTTAGAACTTCAATATTATATGTTGAAAAACAATGGTGAAAATAAGCCCCTTGTCATGTTTCAGATCTTAGAAAAAAGGATTTCAGTTTTTCCCCATTCGAAATTATACTAGCTGTGGGTCTGTCATATGTGGCTTTTATTATGTTGAGGTAAGTCCTTTCTATCCCCAGTTTTTCAGGGTTTTTATCACGAAGGAATGTTGAATTTTATCCAACACTTTCCCAGCATCAATTGAAATGATTGTATAGCTTTTATCCTTTATTCTGCAATCCTATATTTCTATATTATAATGTATCAACAAAATATTGATTGATTTGCACATGTTAAACTACTCTTACATCCTTGGGATAAACCCCACGTAATCATGATGAATGATTTTTTAATGTATTGTTCAACTTAGTTTGTCAGTATTTTGTTGAGTATATTTGCATCAACATTCATCAGATATATTGGCCTGCAGTTTTCTTTTCTTATGTGTCCTTGTCCCATTTAATATCAGGGAATTACCAGTCTCATAGAATGAGTTTAGAAGTATTCTCTACACCTATATGTTAAGGAATACTTTGAGTAAGATTGGTAATAGTTATTCATTAAATGTTTGGTTGAATTCAGCAGTGAAGCCTTGGGGGCCCCAGCTTTTCCTTACTGAGAGACTTTTTATTATGGTTTCAGTCTCGCTACATATTTCAGTCTGTTCAGGTCTTGGAATTCTTCATGGTTCAATTTTGGTAGGTCATATGTGTCTAAGAATTTGTCTGTTCCTTCTGGATTTAAATTTATTGGCATATAGTTGCTCATAGTAGTCAGTGATGATCCTTCGATTTTTTGCAGTATCAGTTGTATTGTCTCCTTTTTTCTGATGTTATTTCTGATTGTATTTATTTGAATCTTTTCTCTTATTTTCTTAGTTACTCTGGCTAAGGGTTTGTCAACTTTGCTTAACTTTAAAAAAAAAAAAACTTCTTACTAAATATACAATCATGTCATCTGCAAACAGAGACAATTTGACTTCTTCTTTTCCTAATTGAATATGCTTTATTTCTTTCTCTTGCCTGATTGCCCTGGCCAGAACTTCCAATACTATGTTGAATAGGAGTGGGGAGAGAGGGCATCCTTGTCTTGTGCCAGTTTTAAAAGGAATGCTTCCAGTTTTTGCCCATTCAGTATGATATTGACTGTGGGTTTGTCATAAATAGCTCTTATTATTTTGAGATACATTCCATCAATATCTAGTTTATCGAGAGTTTTTAGCATGAAGGGCTGTTGAATTTTGTCAAAGGCCTTTTCGGCATCTATTGAGATGTGGTTTTTGTCATTGGTTCTGTTTATGTGATGGATTACATTTATTGATTGCCGTATGTTGACCAAGTCTTGAATCCCAGGGATGAAGCTGACTTGATCGTGGTGGATAAGCTTTTTGATGTGCTGCTGGATTCAGTTTGCCAGTACTTTATTGAGGATTTGCATCGATGTTCATCCGGGATATTGGCCTAAAATTCTCTTATTTTGTTGTGTCTCTGCCAGGCTTTGTTATCAGGATGATACTGGCCTCATAAAATGAGTTAGGGAGAATTCTCTCTTTTTCTATTGATTGGAATAGTTTCAGAAGGAATAGTACCAGCTCCTCTTTGTACCTCTGGTAGAATTCAGCTGTGAATCCATCTGGTCCTGGACTTTTTTTTGGTTGGTAGGCTATTAGTTATTGCCTCAACTTCAGAACCTGTTATTGGTCTATTCAGAGATTCGACTTCTTCCTGGTTTAGTCTTGGGAGGGTGTATGTGTCTAGGAATTTATCAATTTCTTCTAGATTTTCTAATTTATTTGTGTAGAGGTGTTTATAGTATTTTCTGATGGTAGTTTGCATTTCTATATGATCGGTGGTGATATCCCCGTATCATTTTTTATTGTGTCTATTTGATTCTTCTCTCTTTTCTTCTTTATTAGTCTTGCTAGCGGTCTATTTTGTTGGTCTTTTCAAAAAACCAGCTCCTGGTTTCATTGATTTTTTGAAGGGTTTTTGTGTCTCTATCTTCTTTAGCTCTGCTCTGATCTTAGTTATTTCTTGTCTTCTGCTAGCTTTTGAATTTGTTTGCTCTTGCTTCTCTAGTTCTTTTAATTGTGATGTTAGGGTGTCAATTTTAGATCTTTCCTGCTTTCTCTTGTGGGCATTTAGTGCTATAAATTTCTCTCTACATACTGCTTTAAGTGTGTCCCAGACATTCTGGTACGTTGTGTCTTTGTTACCATTGGTTTCAAAGAACATCTTTATTTCTGCCTTTATTTCATTATTTAGCCAATAGTCATTCAGGAGCAGGTTGTTCAGTTTCCATGTAGTTGTGTGGTTTTGAGTGAGTTTCTTAATCCTGAGTTCTAATTTGATTGCACTGTGGTCTGAGAGACAGTTTGTTATGATTTCTGTTATTTTACATTTGCTGAGGAGTTTTTTACTTTGAATTATGTGCTCAATTTTGGAATAAGTGTGATGTGGTGCTGAGAAGAATGTATATTCTCTTGATTTAGGGTGAAGAGTTTTATAGATGTCTATTAGGTCCGCTTGGCCAAGTCTCCCTAAGTTGATAAGCAACTTCAGCAAAGTCTCAGGATACAAAACCAATGTGCAAAAATCACAAACATTCCTATATGCCGATAACAGGCAAACAGGGAGCCAAATCATGAGTGAACTCCCATTCACAATTGCTCCAAAGATAATAAAATACCTAGGAATTCAACTTACAAGGGATGTGAAGGACCTCTTCAAGGAGTACTACAAAGCACTGCTCAACAAAATAAAACAGGACACACACAAATGAAAGAACATTCCATGATCATAGATAGGAAGAATCAATATTGTGAAAATGGCCATACTGCCCAAAGTAATTTATATATTCAATGCTATCCCCATCAAGCTACCACTGACTTTCTTTGCAGAATTGGAAAAAAACTGCTTTAAAGTTCATATGGAACCAAAAAAGAGCCCGCATCTCCAAGACAATCCTAAGTCAAAAGAACAAAGCTGGAGGCATCACGCTACCTGACTTCAAACTATACTACAAGGCTACACTAACCAAAACAGCATGATACTGGTACCAAAATAGAGATATGCACCATGGAACAGAACAGAGGCCTCAGAAATGACACCACATATCTACAGCCATCTGATCTTGGACAAACCTGACAAAAACAAGCAATGGGGAAAGGATCCCCTATTTAATAAATGTTGCCAGGAAAATTGGCTAGCCATATGTAGAGAGCTGAAACTGGATCCCTTCCTTACACCTTATACAAAAATTAATTCAAGATTGATAAAGACTTAAATGTAATATGTAAAACCGTAAAAACCCTAGAAGAAAACTTAGGCAATACCATTCAGAACATAGGCATGGGTAAAGACTTCATGACTAAAACACCAAAAGCAATGGCAACAAAAGCCAAAATTGATAAATCGGATCTAATTAAGCTAAAGGGCTTCTGCACAGCAAAAGAAACTATCTTCAGCATGAACAGGCAACCTACAGAATGGGAGAAAATGTTTGCAATCTATCCATTTGACAAAGGGCTAATATCCAGAATCTACAAAGAACTTAAACAAATTTACAAGAAAAAAACAAACAACCTCATCAAAAAATGGGCAAAGGGTATGAACACACACTTCTCAAAAGAAGACATTTATGCAGCTAACATATGAAAAAATGCTCATTATCACTGGTCATCAGAGAAATGCAAATCAAAACCATGATCATTAAAAAATCAGGAAACAACAGATGCTGGAGAGGATGTGGAGAAATAGGAATGCTTTTACACTGTTGGTGTGAGTGTAAATTAGTTCAACAAATGTGGAAGACAATGTGGTGATCTAGAACTAGAAATACCATTTGTCCCAGTGATCCCATTACTGGGTATATACCCAAATGATTGTAAATCATGCAACTATAAAGACATTTGCACACGTATGTTTATTGTGGCACTATTGACAATAGCAAAGACTTGGAACCAACACAAATGTCCATCAACAATAGACTGGATAAAGAAAATGTCGCACATATATACATGGAATATTATGCAGCCATAAAAGATGATGAGTTTCATGTCCTTTGCAGTGGCATGGATGAAGCTGGAAACCATCATTCTCAGCAAACTATCACAAGGACAGAAAACCAAACACTGCATATTCTCACTCATAAGTGGGAGTTGAACAATAAGAATACATGGACACAGGGAGGGAATTATCACACAGCGGGGCCTGTCAGGGTTGGAGGGCTGGGGGATGAATAGTATAAGGAGAAATACCTAATGTAAATGATGAATTGATGGGTGCAGCAAAAAACATGGCACATGAATACCTATGTAACAAACCTGCACGTTGTGCACATGTACCCCAGAATTTAAAGTATAAAAATAAAAATAAAAATACTAAACTTATTTAAAAATAAATTAAAATAAAGCACTTTTACTGCATTAATCCTTTATATTATTTTCTTCATTTCAAATTCACTTATATATGATCTGACATTTATTATTTCTTTTCTTCTACTAATTTGTTTGTTTTGCTCTTGATTAATTCTTCAAAATGATTCATAGATTGTTTATTTGAAGTTTTTCCTTTTTCTTGATGAAGGTACTTATAGCTGTTAATCTCCCTCATTTTAGTTTTAGTATTGTATTTTGCTGTATTTCATAGTTTTTGGTACAGTGTGTTTCCATTGTCATTTTTTTCAAGAAGTTTTTCAATTTCTTTCACGCATTCTTCATTGAGACACTGGTCAGTTAAAAGCATATTGCTTAATTTCCATGTATTTGTATAGTTTCCAAAATTCTTTTTGCAATTAATTTTTAGTCTTTTTTCCATTGTGGTCAGAGAAGATACTTAATATTTTCAATTTTTTGAATGTTTTAAGACTTGTTTTGTGACCTAACTGATATAATTTGGCTCTGTGTCCCCACCCAAATCTCATCTCAAATGTTAATTCTCAAATCAGGGGACAGACCTGCTGGGAGGTGATTGGATCATAGGGGTGTTTCCTCCATGATGTTCTTGTGATACTGAGTGAGTTCTTACAAAAGCTGGTGGTTTTGAAGTGTGGCATTTTATCTCTCTCTCTCTCTCCTGCTACCATATAAGACATGCTTTGCTTCCTCTTCGCTCTCCACCATGATTATAAGCTCCTGAGGCCTCCCCAGCCATCTGGAATTGTGAGCCAATTAAACCTTTTTTCTTCATAAATTACCCAGTCTCAGGTAATTCTTTATAGCAGTGTGAAAACAGACTAATACACTAATATATGGTCTATCCTTGAGAATGATCCATGTGTTGAAGAGAAGAATGTATATTTTGCAGCTGTTGGATCAAATGTTCTGTAAATATTTATTAGGTCCATTTGATCTATAGTGTAGATTTCATCTGAAGTTTCTTCGTTAGTTTTCTGTTTGGAAGATCTGTCCAATACTGAAAATGGGATGTTGAAGTCTCCAGCTATTATTGTACTGGGGCCATTTCTCTCGTTAGCTCTAATAATATTTCCTTTATATTTCTGGATGCTCCAATGTTGGGTGCATATATACTTAAAATTATTATATTGTCTTGCTGAATTGATCCTCTAATCATTATATAGTGACCTCCTTTATCTCTTCTTATATTTTTGGTCTTGAAATCTATTTTGTCTGATATAAGTATAGCTACTCTTGCTCTTTTTCGGTTTCCATTGGAATATTTTCTTCTATCCTGTTTGTTTTCAGTCTGCATGTGTCTTTATAGATGAAGTGTGTTTCTTGTAGGTAATTGATCAATGGGTCTTATTTTTTCATCCATTCAGCTACTGTATGTCTTTTGATTGGAGTTTTTAAACCATTTACATTCATTATTATTATGATAAGTAAGGACTTACTCCTGCCATTTTGTTATCTGTTTTCTGGTCATTTTGTGGTCTTCTCTTCTTTCTTCCTCTCCTTGTTGCCTTCCTTTAGTAAAGGTGATTTTCTCTGGTAATATGGTTTAGTTCCTTTTCATTTTTTTGTATATCTATTTGCTTTCTGGTTTGAAGTTATCATAAGACTTGCAAATACTATCTTATAACCCATTATTTTAACCTGACAAGAACTTAACACTGCTTGCAAGAACAACAACAAAAAGAACCAAACAATCAAATAGAAAACTAAGAAAAATTCTATGGCTTCTTTATCCCTCAACTTTCTGACTTTTGTTTGTTTCTATTTTTGTCGTATTTTACTGTTTATGTCTTGGAAAGTTGATTGGTTCACTGTTTAGTCTTTCTACTTAGGATGAGTACTTTACGCACCACAGTTGCAGTGTTATAATATTCTGTGTTTTTCTATTTAATCACTATAAACGGTGAGTTTTGTACTTTCAGGTGATTACTTATTGATCATTTTAACATCCTTTTCTTTCTGAGTGAAGCACTCCCTTCAGCATTTCTTGTAGGACATATCTGGTATTGGTGAAATTCCTCAGCTTTTGTTTGTCTGGGAAAGTATTTGCTTCTCCTTTGTGTTTGAAGGATAATTTTGCCAGATATATTATTATTGGGTAAGAGGTTTTCTTCATTCAGCACTTTAAATATGTCATGACACTCTCTCCTAGCCTATAAAGATTCCGCTGAAAAGTCTGCTGCCAAACATATTGGAGCCATTGTGTGTTATTTGTTTCTTTTATCTCTCTGCTTCTGGTATACTTGATATTTAGAAGTTTGATTATTCAATGGCTTGCGGTAGTCTTCTTTGGGTTACATCTGCTTGGTGTTCTCTAACTTTCTTGTATTTGGATATTGATATCTTTCTCTAGGTTTGGGAAGTTCTCTGTTATTATCCCTTTGAATAAACTTTCTATCCCTATGTCTTTATTTGCCTCCTTTTTAAGGCAAATAATTCTTATATTTGCCCTATTGAGGCTATTTTCTAGATTCTGTAGAAATTTTTCATTTTTTTAAATTTTCTCCTCTGTGTATTTTCAAATAGCCTATCTTTAAGCTCACTGATTCTTTCTTCTGCTTAATCAATTATACTATTAAAAGGTTTTGATGCATTCTTCAGTATGACAATTGTATTTTTCAACTCCAGAATTTCTGCTTAATACTTTTTAATTATTTTAATATCTTTGTTAAATGTATCTGATAGAATTCTGAAGTCCTTCTCTGTGTTATCTTGAATTTCTTTGCGTTTCTTCACCACTGCTATTTTGAATTTTCTGTCAGAATGATCACTTTGAATTTTCTGTCTGAATGATCATTTATCTCTGTTTCTCCGGGATTGGTTCCTGGTGTCTTTTTTAGTTCATTTCATGAGGTCATGTTTTCCTGAATGATGTTGATGCTAACAGATGTTCTTCAGTGTGTGGGCATTAAGTTAGGTATTTATTGTATTCTTCACTGTCTCGGATTGGTTTTAGCAGTCCTTCTTGTGAAGGCTTCCTAGATGTTTGAAATGGCCTCAGTGTTGTGATCCAAGCTGTGTGTACTTTGAGGGGCAACCCAAGCCCAGTAACACCGTGTTTCTTGCAGACCAATAGAGGTACCACTTCAATGGTCTTGGACAGATCCCAGAGAATTTTCTGGACAACCAGGTAAAGACCCTTATTTTCTCCCAAACCAGTGGAGTTTCTCTCTCTGCTCTGAGCCACCAAAAGCTGGGGGTGGTGTGACACAAGAGCTCCTGTGGTTACTACCACAATAAATGCACTAGGTCATATCTGAAGCCTACACAGCACTGCATCTCACCCAAGGCCTGCTGTAACCGCCCCCTAGCTATTGCCTATGTTCAATAAAGGCCCTGGAGCTCTACAGTCAGCATGTGGCAAAGCCAGCCAGGTCTGTGTCCTTCCCTTCAGGGTGGTGAGCTCCCTCAGCCTTGTATGTGTCCAGAGGTGCTGTCAAGGAGTCAGACTAGTGTCAAAAACCTTAGAAGCCTACCTGGTGTTCTATTGTACTGTGGCTGAGCTGGCACTCAAATCACAAGATGCAGTCCTTCCCACTCTTCCCTTCCCTTTTCAAAGACAGAGAAGCCTTACTCATAGCCACTGACACCACAGGCCACGAGTTCTGCCAGCTCACCACTGATGTTCCTTTAAGGCCCAAGGTCTCTTAAGTCAGTCTGTGATGAATGTTGCCTGGCCTAGGACTCACGCTTAAGGTAAGTGGGTTCCCTTCTGACCCAGGGCAGGTCCAGAGATGCTGTCCAAGAATAAAGTCCAAGACCTGCTTGGTGCTCAAGTCCAAGAGCCTGCTTGGTGCTCTACTCCCCTGTGGCCATGCTGGTACTTCAAGCTAGCAAACTCAGAGGCTTACCCAAAGCCCTCAATGTAGTATCTGGTTATTGTTTCTGGTTGTTCAAGGCCTATGTTCTCTTCAATTAACTGCCAGGACTGAATCCTTCCTTTCAAGGCAGCTGGTTCCCCTCTGGCCTAGGTTGTTTCTAGAAATGTCAACTGGGAGTGAGAGCCTGAAACAGGGGCCTCATGACTCTAACCAGTTGTAGTTGAACTGGTATCAATGATACATGATAGAGTCCTCCCCTCTCTTCCCTTTGCTCTCCTCAAGTGGAAGGAAGGGGTCTCTTTTGGAGCTGCAAGCTGTGCAGCCTGGGGTTAGGGGAGGGGTGATGCCATCCCAGATAGTGTCTCAGTAGGTCACATGCCCCTCCCCACCAGTTCACTGCCTGTTGACCCAGTTCAGCACTAGCAAACACCGAATAATTTCAGTCCTTATGGCATAGACTGCTTTCAAGTTTACTTAGCGACCCAGAGTGCTTTGTCCCTTGGTGGCAAGGTTTGCAGAAACTGAAGTTTGGACAACTGGCACTGATGATCCCCTCTGGCTAGGACTGGTTTAAATGCTCCCTCTGTGCGTGGGCATCAGCTGAGTTTGGTAGGTTTTTCTTTTCCTGCTCTAACAGGACAGCACTGAGTTCAATGCCTCAAACTTGCAGTTTTCTCCCTTCCCTGTGCCAAGAGATGCTCTCTACATCATGCCATCAGTGCTGGGAGGTGGGGAAAGGGTGGTGTCAGCAATTCGACATTGTTTTTTTTTTTTTCTATCTTTTTAATGCCTCTTTTAGGGATACTGATTTAAAACCAAGCACTATGAGGGCTCACCTGATTTGTAGTTCCTATGAAGGTGATTTTTTTTTCTGTGTAGATAGTTGTTAAATTGGTATCTTTCTTGGGGGGTTGAAAGGTGCAACCTTCTATTTCACCATTTTGCTCCACCACCTCGTAAGTCAAAATATTCATTTTAAAGAAGCTAAATGAGATTTCAGAGAAATCTGAAAAACAATACAAAGAAGATAAAAAAATCATCTCAGGATACGAGCAAGAAATTTACCAAAGAAATTGATATCTTTAAGGAAAACCAAACAAACAAAACTTTGGAAAATGAAAAAATCATTGAAAGAATCATTAAATACACTTGAAAGCTTTGATATTAGACTAGACCAAGCAGCAGAGAAAATTTCAGAAGATGAAAACAGGTTTTTCAGTTAATCCAGTCAGACAAAAATAAAGAAAATAGATTTTAAAAGAATGAACAAAATAATCAAGAATTATGGAAACTGCATAAAGTAACCAAACATACAAAACCTTGGTATTCCTAAGAGAGAAGAAACACAAAAAGTTGTAAACATTTATTTGAGGAAGTAATTGACAATAACATCTCTAGTCTAAGAAGAGATGTAGACATCATGCAGATACAAGAATCCCACTAAACACCAGGTCAATACATTGCAGGATTTTTTTTTTTTTTTTTTGACGGAATCTCACTCTGTTACCCAGGCTGGGGTGCTCGGCTCACTGCAATCTTAGTTTCCCAGTTTCAAGTGATTCTCCTGCTTCAGCCTCCCGAGTAGCTGGGATTACAGGTGTCCACCACCAAACCCAGCTAATTTTTGTATTTTTAGTAGAGACAGGGTTTCACTGTGTTGGTCAAGCTTATCTCAATCTCCTAACCTCCTGATCTGCACTCCTCAGCCTCCCAAAGTGCTGGGATTATGCCATGAGCCACTGCACCCAGCCGCAAGATGGATTTTATCATGATATACACTTTAGAGAGTTGACTGTCTAAAGTCAAGATGAAGGAAGAAATCCTAAAATCAGTAAAAGAAAAGCATCTTCTCTGCTCATCTATAAAGGAAACCTCAAAAGATTAACAGTGGAGTTCTCAACAGAAAACTTACAAGCCAGAAGAGATTAGGATCCTATTTTCAGGATGCTTAAATAATAAAATGTAACCACAATTTTTTTTTTACCTTTTTTTAAGACTTCAATAAATTGCCTTCTATCCACCCCTATATATATATATATTTTTCACTTCTTGTCTGTAACATAATAATGAAAAATGCAATCCTCCATTGATCTTGTTTTAAAGGGTGGCCTGTGGACGTCCAGGCAGGTAAGGTCACACTAGAAACTCACCTGCCTGGTGCAAGGCCACCCTGTCCATTAAAGGCTAGGGGAAACTCAAGGCACCTGCCCAGCGATGCATTCATCAGTGCATAACCATTTGCTAATAAGAACCATGTTGCATTAAATTGCTTGTTTAAACAGTTTGAAAAGCTTTTTAAAAAAATCTGACTCTGATACAACTTTACATCCTGCCACAATAAGCTTCATGAATGGAAAAGAAATAAAATCTTTCCCAGACAAGGAATCACTGAGGTAATTCATCACCAGTAGACTGGTTCTACGAGAAATGTTCAAACGAGTTCTAAATATAGAAATGAAAGATCAATATTCACCATCATAAAAAACACATGGAAGTCTGAAACTCACAGATCTTGTTAAACAATTACACGAAGAAGGAAGAGATAGAAATAAAATGATACATGATGAAATTCCACCAAATCACAAGGGCAAACAGGAAACAAAAAGAATAAACAGATAAATATTCCACAAGGCAATTAAAAACAATTATGACAGGAACAAACCTGATTTATCAATATTAACATTGAAAGTAAGTGGACTAATTGCTCCCCTTAAAAGATATAAATTGGCAAAATGAATTTTTTAAATAAACCAATTGCATGCTGCTTACAAGAAACTCATCTTTCTGGTAAAAACACATATAGACTGAAGGTAAAGGGATGGAAAAAGATATTCTTTGCAAACAGAAACTGAAAACAGCAGGAGTAGCTATGCTTACATCAGATAACACAGATATTAAATCAAAAACAGTAAAAAAAAAAGACAAAGAAGGTCATTATATAATTATAAAGGAAACAATTAAACAAGCAGATATAATAATCCTAAATACATGTGCACCCAACACCATAACACTCAGATGCATGAAACAAATATTACTAGACCTAAAAAAGGGGAAGATAGCAATGCGGTAATAGTAGAGGACTTCAATGCCTTCCCACATACAGCACTACACAGATCTCTGAGACAGAAAGTCAATAAAGAAATATTGGATTTAAATTGGAATTTACACCAAGTGGATCTAACAGACATTTTCAAAATAGTCTACCCAACAACTGCAGATAGACATTCTCATAAGCACATGGAAAATTATTCATGGTAGACCATACGTTACACCACAAAAAAGTTTCAATACATTTTTAAAAATTGAAATCATATTAAGTATCTTCTTGGGCCACAGTGAGAAAACACTAAAAATCAATACCAAGAAGAACTCTTGGAACTATGCAAATACATGGAAATTAAACAACAGAATCTTAAATGATCTTTGAGCCAGTGATGAAATTAAGATGAAAATTTAAAAATTCTTAAGAAGAATGAAAACAGAGACAAAACATACCAAAACCTCTGAGATACAGCAAAAACAGTGCTAAGAGGGAATTTTACAGTGTTAAATGCCTACATTGAAAAAACAGGATGATTACAAATTAATAACCTAATGTCACACATCAAGGAACTAGAGAAATAAAAACAAACCAAACTCAAAGCCAGCAGAAGAAAAGAAATAGCAAATATTAGAGCAGAACTAAATAAAATTGAGAGCAAAAAATAAAACAAAGAATCGATGAAACAAAAAGATGATTCTTTGAGAAGATACACAAAATTGATAAACTGCTGGCTAGACTAACAAAGAAAAGGAGAAAGAAAATCAAAATAAATGTAAATAAATATGAGGAATATGAGAAATAAAAAGGAGACATTACAACTGATATCATTGAAATACATTGAAAGGATCTTCTGAAACTACCAAAAACAACCATAAGTTCATGAACTAGAAACCTAGAGGAAATTAATAAATTCCCAAAAATACACAACTTCCCATGATTGAACCCAGAAGAAATAGGAATCCTGAAAAGACCAGTAAGTAATAGTGAGATTGAATCAGTAATAAGAAAATCTACCACCACTACCAACAACAAAAGGCCATGACCATATGAAATCTCAGCTGACTTCTACCAAACGTAGAAAGAACTGGTACCAATCCTCCTGAAACTTTTCCAAAAAGTCGAGGAGGAGGGAATCCTCCCTAACTCATTCTATGAAGCTTTGATATCATCCTGATACCAAAGCCAGACAAGAAAACAACAAAAATAGAAAAATACAGATGAATATCCCTTATGAACATAGATGTAAAAATCCTCAGATGAATACTCACAAACTCAATCAAGAGTACATCAAAAAAAGCTTTTCACCATGATAAAGTTGATTTTATTCAAGGTATGCAAGGGTGGTTCAATATGCACAAGTCAATAAATGTTTTACTTGTACCCCTTAACGTTATACAAATAAAATATAAATAATAAATTTAAATATCCAGATGAGGCCTCGTAGGGACTAAATGTAAATATTTGAAGAATGTATTTCTATTAGCATATTAATTTTTGGCTTTCACCATTCTTCATAAATGATTCATTACATAAATAGAATTAAAAACAAAAACAATATGATTATCTCCATAGATGCAAAGAGCCATTTGCTAATATCCAGCATCCATTCACAATCAAAGCCCTTAACAAACTAGGCATAGAAGGAACACACTTCAAAATAATAAAGGCTATACATGGCAAACCCACAGCCAACATCATACCAAACGAAGAAAAGCTGACAACAATTTCTCTAAGAATTGAAACAAGATAAATATGCCCAATTTCACCACTTCTATTCAACGTAGTGCTAGAAGTCCTAGTCAGAGCAATCAGACAAAAAATAAATAAATAAATAAATAAATAAATAAATAAATAAATAAAAGGCATCCAAATTTGAAATGAGAAATTCAAGTTATCTCCGGTTGAACATATGATTTTATGCCTGAAAAACCCAAAAGACCTCCAAAACACGCTTAAACTTGATAAATGAATTCAGCAATGTTTCGGGATCCCAAATCAACATACAAAAAGCAGTAGCATTTCTATTCATAAATAACAATCAAGCTGAGAAACAAGTAAGAAGCCAATCCCATTTACCATAGCTACAAAAAATTAAAGTTAACTAGAGATATATTTGACCAGGGGGTAAAAGATCTCTACAAGAATAAATTACAGAAAAACTGAGGAAATCATGAACGGCACAAACAAATGGGAAAACATCCCGTACTCATGGGTTGAAAGAATTAATATCATGAAAATGGCCATATTTCCCAAAGAAATTTAGAGAGTCATTGCAATTCCTATCAAAATAACAATGTCATTTTTTGCAGAATTGGAAAAAACAATCTTAAAATTTACATGGAGCTTAAAAAGAGCCTGAATATGAAAAGAAATCCTAAGCAAAAAGACCAAAGCTGGAGATATCATATTACCTGACCTCAAACTATACTATAAGGCTATAGCAAAAAATCCAGTATGGTACTGACATAAAAATAGACACAAAGATAAATGGAACAGAACAGGGAACCCAGAAAAAAATGCTACGTATCTGCAGCCAACTGATCTTTGACACAGTCAACAAAAATATACACTGGGAAAAGGATATTCTTTTCAATAAATGATGCTGGGAAAAATGGATTGCCATATGCAGAAAAATGAAACTGGACCCCTATGTCTCACCCTGTACAAAAATCAGCACAAAGTGGGTGAAAGACTTAACTGTAAAACCTGAAACTATAAAAGTCATTGAAGAAAACCTAGGAAAAACTCTTTTTGCCATTAATGTAGGTGAGGAATTCATGACTAAGGCCTCAAAAGCACAAACAACAAAAACAAAAATAGACAACTGGAACTTAATTAAACAAAAAAGCTTCTGCATAGCAAAAGATATAACCAACAGAGTTAACAGAAGACCTACAGAGTAAGAAAAAAGCCTGGAAAACTATCCATTCGACAAGGAGCTGATATCCAGATTTTACAAGGAACTCAAATAACTCAACAACAAAATCCAATAACCTCATTAAAAAGTGGGCAAATGACGTGAATAGACAGTTTTCAAAAAAAAAAAAAAAAAAGATATACAAAAGGCCAAAAAAAAACCATATGAAAAAGTGATCGATATCACTAATTATCAGAGAAATGCAAATTAAAACCGCAATGTAATGCCACCTTATATAAGTCAGACAAGCTATTATTACAAAGATTTTAAAAAACAGATGTTTGCAAGGATGCAGAGAAAAAGGAACACTCATATACTGTTGGTGGAAATGTAAATTAGTAAAACGTCTATGGAAAACAGTATAGACATTTCTCAAAGAACTAAAAATAGAACTACCATTCAACACAACAATCCCACTACTGAGTATCTACCCAAAGCAAAAGAAATCATTATATAGAAATAATTTGCACTTATATGTTCATTGCAGCACTATTCACAGTAGCAAAGATGTGGAATCAGTCTAAGTGTTTATCAGCAGATTAATGGATAAAGAAAATATGGTATATATACACAATGGAATACTATTCAGCCATATAAAAGAATAAAATGATGTCTTTTGCAACAATGTCGATGGAACTGGAGGCCATTATCTTAAGTGAAACAACTCAGACACTGAAAGTCAAATGCTACAATTTCTCATATGTAAGTGGAAACTAAATAATGTGCAAACATGGACTTAGACTGTGAAATAGTAGACACTGGAGACTTCAAAGGGTGGGCGGATGGTGGGGAATAAAGATGAGAAACTACTTAATGAGTACAATGTACATTACTCAGATGGTGGTTACCCTAAAAGCCGACTTCACTACATAATGCATGCACATAACAAAACTGCACGTGTACCCCTTAACTTTATACAAATAAAATATAAATAATACATTTAAATATCCAGATGAGGCCACATAGGGACTGAATGTAAATATTTGAAGAATGCATTTATATTAGCATATTAATTTTTGGCTTTCACCATTCTTCATAAATGAGTGTTGTTGATTAAAAAGAAAAGCAGACCATATATTCATATATATCTCCATATTTTTATATCTGTCTATCTATTTATCTCTTTATCTATTTAT
Organism: Macaca nemestrina; assembly: GCF_043159975.1. Taxonomy (NCBI): domain Eukaryota; kingdom Metazoa; phylum Chordata; class Mammalia; order Primates; family Cercopithecidae; genus Macaca; species Macaca nemestrina. Next base: position 66,202,490 of record NC_092132.1, on the reverse strand, counting down.
ATATCTCTCTCTACTATTGCAACTCCCCACGAATAGTACTATATGTAACTTCAGGGAAAATATGAAAATGTGTCTTTCTGTTTCTTGAATATATTCACTAAAATTTAACTGCTTTCTGACAAGCCAGTACATTTTTCCTTACAACTCATACATAATTGAAAACAACAAACAGCTTACTGTCATAAAGAACTTTTTATGTGATGGTAAAAGATCTCCTCGCACATGTTAGTATTGGTCATAAACAGCACACTGAAGTTGAAAATAAATGACATGAGCAAGAATTTTATTAGATTTTTAAATTAGAATGAGTAAAATTCCACTATGTTATGGTTGCTAATAAATTCAATTCAATTAAACAAACATTCATTGTGTGTCTATTCTGTGCCTGGCATTGTGCTAGGGGAAAAAACGTGAAGATAAGCCAAAAAAGTCACAGACTCTGGAGTTTACTGCTTAGCAGCAGAGAACTTTAATAATCACAATACTGTGACTATAATTACATGTTGAGATAAAATATGTTAAAGGTGACAACATGTATATTTATAAAAGCATATAATGATAACTGGCAGTCTGAGAAGTCCTCCTGAGAAAGTGACATTGGAACCTGGAAGAGGAGTTTACAAAGCGGATGGGAGCTGGGAGATGGGTGCTGTGTGTCCCACAGAATGAGGAATGTTCTATGTTAGATGGAGAATTAAGAAGAATGATGAGAAATAAGGCTGTAGAAACTTCACCCTGCTTTCGAGATTTTGGCAAACTTTTAAAATTTTTATACGGTTTACTTTTATAACCTAGAAAATATAATACGTTTTATCATCCCGAAGATTGCTTTCTCTCAAATATTGTAGAATTCTAGGATCCCAGCTCCCAATTGTTAAGTTAGGGGTGCTGTCCATGGTGCTAGTAAATAGCTGTAAGAAAAGTGAGATGGTCTAAACTGAGGTTCCGATACCTGACCTTACTTTGGAATCACCAAAAACCCACTTCCAAGATTGGCTGTATTATCAGCCAGTAGGATAATGAACCCATGAGTAAGGGATTAAAGTCCTTGAGTATATTTTTGTAGGTATCAGCCACTAGGTGAATCTGATATGTAATCTGTAAAAGAGCTTTCCAGGCCCAACATCCAGAATAATGTTTTCAACCTTGGTACATATGAAATACATGTAAAACTTTGAAAACGATACACAACCAGATTCTTCTCCAGAATAATTAAATCAGGATTTCCAGAGGAGAAATCCAGTAATGGGTATTAACTCACAGGTCCCCAGGTAATTCTAATAGGAAGTCATTGCCCACATGAAGGGATTTGAATTGGGAGATGGAAATACTGCCAATTTCATGTGCAAAATGAATTACTAAACAGGTTATCTCTAAAGAGTTTATCATGTCACCCCCCCCCACACACACATCATATTTTTCCAGACATTTAAATAAACTGAATACAAGCATATAAATACAATTATTTAAAACTACCGATTATAATATGTTTTATTTAAATGTTAATATAAAACAACCAAAATTATTCAATGAAGACTGATTAATTTGAATACCAATAACTTCATAACAGTATTTTCAGTCAGGATAAGTTCGAACACATATTTTGATTGAGTATGCATTATGTTACAATTTCCTTGTGAAAGTAAATCAAGTGCTAAGTGGCAATTTAAAGGCTTATTTTTACAGGTCAGCAGAAATACAGATATTTTGTGTTTGATGTTATAATTCACTACATTTCTCTCCTATACCTCTGGCTTAGGAATCATTCAAGAAGTAAAAATAATATTCAGCAGATGAAAATAAGATAAATATATAAATTTATTGTTTTCATAAAGGAATGTAGAGAACACAATTTAAATGGAAAGCTACAGTCCAGCTTTTGATACTTCCCTGGAAGTACAACAATAAGAGATGATCTATCCATAAGAAAGTTATTTCTCTTTCCTTGGAGAAGAATGAGTAAGAAACAGACAGAAGCTAGAAATCTTTCTTGTATTCTCTTTTTTCCTAAGGAAGGAAGTATAAATTTCACCCCCAGTATTAGAACATGAAGTATGAAATATAAGTATTCTCAACTACAAAGGTGTACTTTAATTTTTTAAAATATTTAATCCAGAAAGAACTATAAATCCAACTTTAGTGTAGGGTAACTTGTTAACTCAGGAATTATTTCTTTGGATGAATATGTTCATCATCAATTTATCATATGTAAATGTAAAAATGCATTTTCAAATATCAGGAGAATGTAAAAATGGGCCTTGTATAAATTACTTGATATTAATCTTTAAAAATGGTTTTGCTTTAATTTTAAGCCTTTTTTTTTTTTTTTTTTTTTTTTTGCTTTCATTCAAAGTAGCTCTTATAAAGGCTTACTCTTTTTTTTTTTTTTTTTTTTTTTTTTTGAGACGGAGTCTCATGCTGTTGCCCAGGCTGGAGTGCAGTGGCGCGATCTCGGCTCACTGCAAGCTCCGCCTCCTGGGTTCACGCCATTCTCCTGCCTCAGCCTCCTGAGTAGCTAGGACTACAGGCGCCCGCCACCGCGCCCGGCTAATTTTTTGTATTTTTAGTAGAGACGGGGTTTCACTGTGGTCTCGATCTCCTGACCTTGTGATCCGCCCGCCTCGGCCCCCCAAAGTGCTGGGATTACAGGCTTGAGCCACCGCGCCCGGCCTAAAGGCTTACTCTTACTTATCACTGCAGCAATCCCAGTGACTATATTCCTGGCAAATAAGAAACACTGCATAATCTAAGGTAGAGGTTTGCCTTGCATTGGCTATGATCTTGGTTTCAGTGTACTATTTTCTCATAACGTTCCAATCAACTGGTTGATCTGATACATTTAATCAACCAATTAGTAAAAATGACTGTATAAATTGACAGATTATTAGAATGAGTTTATTCATCAGAACAATATAATTCAAACTAAATGTTTAGAAGACACATGGCTATCCACCCAAACTGTAATTTTGACATCCTCAATAGTGCTGTCCTGGATCTTTCTACAACAGGCCCCTTGCACCACTTTCCCCACCACTGCATTGTTTATTACAGGGAATCAATAATTACTGAACTATATAAATAATATGCTATTGTATTGGTGACCCTAACAGCTCATATTTACTGAATCTGATTTCTGCACTTCTATATGCCCAGGAGTGTTCCTTGGATCTACTCACAGTTCTCTCAACTGTGAAGAAAAATCCAGGGTGAGAATCAAAATCATATGAAATAAAATGGAAAAGGATGTTTCTCTCAGAGACACTAAGCATCAATTCTGTAATAAATGTTAACAAGAGAAAAAAAAATATGAAAAAAATTACAGTGACCCAAAAGACGGATTATAAGCTTATGTAGTCGATGTCAGAAATCAACTTGATATAATTTAACTACAGATACTGAATACCTGCTAAATGCCAAATTCTGCTGGGTATTGATAATATAAAGGTCTCAAGTAAGGACAAGTTACCAGTTGTAGATATAGTATGCAATGGTGGTGGTAATGGTGATAGTAGTGTAGGAAGTAGTAATAGTAATAATAATTGTAAAGAGCTTGATGATTTTACAAAAATTGATTGGATATTATTAGACTCTAAGAACAAAGCTGTCAGATAGAGTGGCTCTTATTAATCCTCATGTTTCACATAAGCAAAATAACTCTCATAATTGTGGGTATATAGCAATAATATACCAATTCCATGAAGAATCAAAACTAGGGAAGAGAAAAGGTTAGTAAAACTAACTTAAAATGCAAAATGAAGGTCCATGGCCAGCCAGCAGGCAAAAAAAAAAAAATCATAGCAGAAAATCTCAGCATAGGGCAAAGACAATGAGAATAATAAAAATGAACTGATGCAAAATTAAGCTCTTCAGTCTTCTGCCTCATTGTACATCAAATTGAACCTTTAGCCTGGGGATGGGCAAGTCCAGTTTCAGGGAGCACTGGGTCAGTGGGTTACTACTCTATTCACATCAGCCCAGAAATCTTATTTATCTACCAGTCCCATCAACTAGGCTCCGAAATACATTGGAACGAAAAGAGGAAAATCAGGATGACTGCATTTTCCTCAGAGCAAGGAGATATGTAAATGACTTAAATGCAAACCTCATGTTTTATTTATCATGCTTCAAGTGACAAAATTTTAAGGGATACATCAAATAAGGCAGATAAGTCATGTTAACAGCCTTGTGTACTACTGCTTTTGTTATATCTCCAGCTTTTCTTCATAGCATCATTTAACCTCCATGTTCCCTTATTTACACTAGAAAAAGAAGCCTAATTTGTTTCTTTACTAGGACTTATAGGAGACATAATAAAAATGATTGAAAAGGACATTTAAAAAATAATGTATTTTAAAATGCTTATGGCATATATACAACCAACAGGCACAAAGATTAAGACCTCCAAGGAAGAAGAAGCTCAGAATTTAAGACACTAAATGAGGGAGGTGAAAATCAGAAGGCAAACTAGATGACCAAGACAGAGCGGGGCTACCACCTTTGGTGAACGTAGCCAGCAAGAATCCACATGCCCTGAACGAAATTAGAACATTTTTGTTGAGCATAGAAACTTTTCCAGAAGTTACTCATTCCACTACTGCATGATTCTAAATCATTTTACAGATGGGAAAAATTGTGTCTTCCTGCCTGCCATTCAGAAGCAGCAGGAATTAAATATAGTGCATGGAAAATCTATAAAATTATAGTTATAACACATGTTGAAATTATACCAAATGAAGAGATGTAATGACAAGTGCGATAAGAAAAAATGGTGTTATTTATGAAAATGGGAAAAAGGGAGGAATTTTTTGGTCCTCTGAAGGGGAGGGCAAGCTGACCCATCAGACAGCATTTTTTCATTGTTTGTGGTAGTACAGCACACATGAGATAAATTTGCTTATCCAGAATATGTCAGCATAAAGGTAATCTCTATTAAGAACATCCCACTTTTGGACCACAGGCTGGGAGTTCAAGGGATTCTAGATTCAAACCTTAATTTCTCTGATTATGCCTCCAATTTGGCCTGGCCCTCGTGGTCCACTCCACCCATGCTGGAGAATCAGCTTATAACATCTTCCCCCAAGCCAGCCAGTCTTGACCAGACATGTGACACAAGCGTAGGTCAGCACGGCAAATTTCAGGGTCACTTGCTATGTAACTGTTTTTCACGTTAGCCAAAGGGAATCCCAAACAGAGACTGGAGCTCCTTTCTGCTCTTAATATGACCTTCACTTACATAGTGCAAATATAAAGCCCATTGTTTTCCTCTATTATGTTTATGCTCTTTCTCTTTTTTTTTTTTTTTTTTGGTAAAGCTTTTGGTCTAGTCTGCCAATTTCGGCTATTGAGTTGTCAAAGTGGAAAATAAATAAATGTAAAGTTTTTTTCAAGACATTCAAAGCTTTTAAAACTATTATCATCTTGCTGTAGTTTTATTTTTGAAAGTTAGTATCTTTCTTATAGCATTCCTTCTAGAGAACAAATTATAACCAGTAGTCTCAATCTCTAGGTACACTAGAGTAAGGGTTAGGTGCCTGGGAAGACAAATGAAATAAATACATTAATAATTATCAAAGAACACAAAATTTCAGTTAGACAGGAGGAAAAAATTTAAGAGATCCATTTTACAACATGGTGACTATAGTTAATGACAATGTATTGTGTATTTGAAGATAGATGAGAGTAGATTTTTATGTGTTCTCACCATATAGAAAGATAAAAATAGAAGATAATGCATATATTAATTAGCTCAAATTAGCTATTGTACAAAAGCCCAGCACAGAAAAACAAATATTGCATAATTGTATATGTGGGATCTAAAACTGTCAAACTTATAGTAGTTGAGAGTAGAATGGTGGTTGCCAGTGGCTAAGGGAGGAGGGAGAATGGGGAGAGAAAAGATATTGATCAATGAGTACAAATTTTTAGCTAGGTAAGAGGACAACACTTTACTGATTTATCACAGAGAAAGTAACTGTAATAAATAATAATGCATTCTATATTTCAAAATTTCTAAAGGAGTAGATTTTAAGTGTTTTCATCACAAAAATGATAAGAATTTGAAGCAATGAATTTAATTGGTTTGATTTAATTATCTCACATGAAAACACAACAAAACATCACATTATACTTCATAAATATATACAATTATTATTTGTCAATTAAAAATAAAATTTTGAAGCACCACGCTCTACATCATAAATATATTAAATTTTTATTGGCTAATTAAAAATAAATAATAAAATCATAATTTTTTAAAATACCCCCATTACATGTGTAAGCACTTATCACAGTGCCTGGAATATGTTAACCATTCAATAAATCACACCTATTGCTATTTTTAAACTAATCTTTTTATCAATATTTATTATTAATTCCAATTTAGTTCTCATCAGTCAGTATAAGTATCTTGAAATTGTGATATGAGTAGTTATCTTTTCTTGCAAATTAATACATAAGCTATCATTCTTTTTTCATTTTATTTAGATTGAAACATCTTGTAGAGCTTCATCTGCCTCCTATGTGCTGACACAATCACAGTGTGTGAACTCTGAGACTGGAGACAGGAAGCAGATATGCCAGAACAGCCCCCTGGGATGAGTGAATTCCAAGTCAAACTCCTCCAGCCAGCACCCACTCTTATGACAACTGGCCTAAGGACTAATCAAAGGCTGCCCTCTGCCTTGGTCTGATATGCCCTGCTGAATGGCAAAAGAAGTTGTATAGATTATTCAAAGATGTTTTGGGAGCCAAGATGAATCTGGAATTACCTCAGAGATGCCTCTCAAGTGACCAAAACTGCTGATTGTTGTAGAGAGATGATGATTATTGAAAAAGAGAGCTGTGTTCATGAAATATTTATTCCACAAGGGCATCCTGCCTCCAGAGATCATGTTTTTGATGCTTTATGAAAATATAAATATTCATGATGGAAAGAAATTATCTAATGAGGAAACCTACCTTGTGTTGGTGTAAATCTGAGCCCTAACTTGAGATGCTGCTGCATTGCAGGGAAGAGGCAAGCGTGACAAGGTAGACAAGACATCCAGGGGTGTGACAGTAACGAGCTGTGCAGCAAACACAGACCCCCTGCCCTTCATGTGTCAGAATAGGTCAACGTGACACAAAGTGGTTTTCCCAGTAGCCTGAATCAGCATTCAAGCCTGGTCTTCCAAGAGGAAACTGTGTTATTATCATGAGCACTTCCTATGGCAATCTGTTAGTCTCCATTTGAATTAATTATGGTTGTAGGAAAGGCTTCACCCCACTAGCGAACTATATCAAAAATTCCCACAAGGCTATCTGCATTATTATTGCTTGTCTCATTTGTTCACTCATTCTTTAGCTTGCCTTGAGATGTACCCAATGGGTTATTCTGAAGCAGACATTTCCAGAAAGCCCACTATAGCTTTTAAAGTAGCTGAATGAAGAGCTCTGCTCAGGGCCAATCTCTGTATCCCCCTCTGAGTATACAGATGCTTGTATCACATTCTGACACTGCATTACAATTCTCTTCCTGTGCTTTTCTCCCTTTAGGTCATACGTCTGAATGGAAATGAATTATGGATAGAAAAGGAATCAAAGATGATGTGAAATGCTTTTTAAACCTTTGTGCTTATGAAAACAACTTTAAAGCATAGCTACAGAGGGCAAGGAGGAAAGTGGCTGGCCTGCCTAAACCACTTTCCCAGATTAATTTTTATCCTTCTTTTGACAAATAAATCCTGCAGTAAAATAAAACTTAAAACTTGCCAATTAATGGAGAGTTATCAAGAATGAGCAAGTCACACTTATAAAATAAGATACACCTGAAAACCTCCTCCCTGGGAAAGTTTGACGTACTGAAGGCAGGAGACTCTTACCCAAAAAAGTACGTACTATAGAAAGAGACTAAGCTTTGTATAAAATGCCTCTTTGAAGAGGGGGTGCCTTAATTCCCCCCTCTGAAATTCTTTCGAGCTGAAGTTTTCAAACTTTAGCTTGCATTAAAAGGACTTGGAGGACTCCTCAAAATGCAGCTGACTGAACTACCCCTTTAGAGTTTCTGATTTAGTAAACTTGGATAGGAACAATGAGCTGGCAATTTTAACAATTGCTGGGGGATGCTGATGCAGCCAGTCTAGGTACCACACAGAGAGAACCACAGAGATAGAAGGATATGCCTGGTCCTGTTCACACCCTAACTCACTTCTCTGAACAGCCGCTTGGGACTGGTGAATTCCAGGTCAGACTCTCCTAGGCTACACCCACTGTTACAACAATTGGTCTAAGGACCAGCCAAGGACTGCTCTCTGCCTTGGTCTGATATGTCCTTCTGAATAGCAGACAAAGTTGGGTCTCCAGAGTGAGTTAGCAGGAGGAGTACTAATTGATCTTATTTGGAAAAACATTGGAACAGGTTCAGCTCAGCTGTTTCTTCTTTTTATTTGAACTTAGCAGGAGATGTTCTTTCTTTCTGAGAAAGGGTCAGGAAGTCCAATACTGAAACAATTACAGAACTATCAAAACATGGTTTCCAAAATTTAAAAATCTGAATTTACTGCAAATACACAGTTAACATACATCAAAGATTTATTTGAGACAATAATGAAGAAAATAGGAGTTGGTAAAGCTGGTTCAAAGGAATATAAGAGAGATTAAAGTATTTATAGTTAATGAAAGAGAAAATCCTGAAATAAGATTGCTATGTGAGATGCAAAAGTGATTAATGTCTTGTGGTGCAATCAAACTGTAACAATTGGAATTATATTTTCTACTGGGGAGAAAACTATTACACGTCTTTTAGACAAAAATCATGTAGAACATATAAATCCATAAGTTAATATTTTACTTCAGAGTCTAGGCCTTGATCCATGGTAAATGGTAAATCAAACAAAACTACATTCCTCTGGAGCAAGGGTTGACAAACTGCAACCAGAGGATCAAAGTCGATGCACAATCTGTTTTTTTTTTGTTGTTTTTTTTTTTGTTTGTTTTGTTTTGTTTTTAACAAAACAAGATAAAATTTACTGAAACAGCCACACTCATCCCTTATATAAGTTTATAGCTGCTTTTCATTGACAATGATGAGAATTCAATAATCCCAACATGGTCTTGTGACAATGCTCTAGTATGACATTTAAAATTCATGTGGTCATTCTTTCATTTTATTTCCCAAATTTAAATAGAGTTTCAAAACAAGTAAGAACTTAAAGCAAGCATAATCCCAATAGGAGTTTAGAAAAGGTCATTGTGCCGGATTTGTACTGTATCATCTTAGCTAGGCTAAAACTAAATATTCTAGAAGCCCCTTTCCTGGGACCAAGATGGTCCTCAGTTTAACTAAACTTTAGATAGGCTTTCCCCTGATTCTTGTCCTGGTCTTTTTTTTTTTTTTTCCTTTGAGTTTCTATGTTAGAAAACTTGTGATTGTTAACTCTTTCTCTGCCCCTTTGATATGTAAATCTTTTATAAAGCTTCTTGCCAGTTTTACAATGGAAAGCTGTCCTTCTCAAACATCTGGAAGCCATACTTTTGAAATGTAATCATCAAGAAAGATAGCATCCTTACTACCCAGTCTCTGGAAGAGTAGGAGCTTAACTTCAGTGGGCACCTTGGTCTGAGTTGTAAAACTACCTCCTGTCATGAAGATAAGAGAAAGCTTACTTTTCCTTTGGGTAAAGCCAATTAGTAAACACAGGTGGCCTATGATTCCCCACCCTAGCTCACCTCATCCCCAGCTCTTAAAATCTCTCCCACTATTTCTTTCAGTGTAGTTGACCTCAGATTGAGTCCTGATTTCTCTCTTCTATTGCAATAGCTATGAATAAAATATTTCTTGCCTGTTTTATATAGTCTGATACACTTTTTGCTTGGACACATGCATATTTCCTTATTACTATGGGCCACAAGAGACATTTTGCTTGATATTTGGAAGGCAGAAGTGAGACAACAGCCATATTCTTCTTACAGTTGGTCAGGGCTGGGCATTAAATGCTGTTGCAGCTTTTTCTTCAGCTCCTGTTGAATCTCCTTCTTCATTGTTAATAAAGTTTTGGTTAATGTTACAACCAAACCAGCAGGAGCTGAGATTGCAACACCTCAAACTCCTGCCAGCTCTCCATTCATTCTCCCAATCTTGGGTATGTGCTTCTCTGGCTAATTACTACTATCATTGAAGTCAGAGGCTTGGTTGGGGGTGGTGAGAGACAGATGTATATCCCAGCTCATCCTTATTGATTCTGTTTATCCTTGCCACCTCATTTCATATCTGTCTTTTGTTTTTTGTTTTTTATCCCCTGCTCTGCTCTCTTTAGGTCCCCTGCTCTGCTCTCTTTAGGCCCAGAACCAGACATGGAAACAACAGCTGTACAAAAACTGTTTAACCAGATCCCACTGTTGCAAAGTTTAATGGCAACTGAATCAAAGCAGGAGTCAAAATGGTCTAGTTAGCTAGTTGATTGCACAATCCTAAAACTGAAATAGATGAGCAGCATACTAAAGTCTTACATGTTTGTACACAGAATAACTCTTAGTGTACAGAAGCCTGACTTAAATTATTACAATTGAGGAATCACGCCCTTCAACAAATTTCCAGATGTGAACTGGTTGCAGATATAGATTTCCTTAATGAAGGGAAGGTCAGGTGCCCTTGGGGAAGAACCCTATTACACAGATGAAAATTTATAATACAAATCTTCTGCCTTCCCACAAAGGGATGTGAAGCTTTTTGCCAGAGTAATTGTGCATCATATAAGAGGAAATAATCATACTTTTGAGGGATTGCTAGACATTGGCTCTAAACATAAATGAATTCTTAGGGACCAACATGTCACTGAGGTACATTAGTAAGAGTAAGGTTGATAGAGGTCTGAGATTACTAGAGTTTTGGCTTGGGTCTATCTCATGGTGGACCAGTGAATCTCCAAACTCACCCTGTGGGTAATTTCCCAGATTTCAGAATGCATGATTGGAATAGATATACACAGAAACTGGCAGAATTTCTGCTTTGGTGTTCTGACCTGTAGAGTAAAGCTAGCACGTAGGGGAAAGCCAAGTAGTAGAAGTCACTTAACAGTACCAAACAGTACCATTTAGAACCATCTAAATGGTAAACCTAAACAAATATTGCATTCTTGAGGGATTGGAAAGATTACTACCACCATGAAAAACTTAAAAGATGCAAGGGAGGTGATTCCTACCACACATTGTATTTAACTTGTCTATTTGGCCTGTGTGGAAGACAGATGGATCTTGGATAATGACAGTGGATTTCCGTAAACTTAACCAGATGGCGAGTCCAATTGCATTTGCTCTTTCAGAGGTGGTTTTGTCACTAGAGCAAAACAACATATTCCCTGGCATATGGTATGGGCCTATTGACCTGGCAAATGTTCTCTGTTCCTTACCTGTTAGCAAAGTCCATCAGAAGTAGTTTACTTCCACCTGCTTAAGCCAACAATACATCATCACTATCCTACTTCAGGGCTGTATGAATTCACCAACCTTATGCTATAATTTAGTCTTTATGGACCTTGATTGGCTCTACATTCAGTAGATTAATGTAACAATCCATTTTATTTAAAATATATAGCTGATTGGGCAGAACATCTACTCTAAGCATTGTTTGTAAACATCTTAGGCAATGGATAAGAATTAAATTCCACAAAAGTTCAGGGTAACACCCACCTCATTAAATATTTAGGCATTCAATTTGTCTAAGGTATGTCAAGATATTCCTTCCAAAATGGTAAATTGCTGCATCTGACCTTTTCCACTACTAAAGAAAGAACACTAATTGGATTCCTTTGAATGCTGGATGCAAAATATCCCTCATTTGGACATGTTACTCTGACCCATTTACCTAGGAACTAAAAAATTTTTCAGTGTTGGTGGAGGTCCAGAACATTAGAAGGCCACACAACATGTACAGAATGCTGAGCAAATTGTTCTATCATTTAGGCTGTGGGACCCATGAGATATGGCCATACTTGAAGCATCTTTATCAAATAAGAAGACAATAGAATCTTCAGCAGTCCTCAAAAGTGATACATATTCACAAAGACTCAGGATTTTGAAGCAAAGCTATTCTTTCCTTTGCAGGTAATTATTGTCCTTCTGTAAAATGCTCTGACTTGCTACCAGGCCTTAATAGGAACCTACCAACTAACCATTTGCCATAAAGTTACCTTGTGACATGAACTATACATCTCTGTGTTATCTGGCCCACAAATCAATAATCTTGAGAGAGCAAATTAAGTACCATTTCATCATCAAATGAAAATGGTAGATATGCCATTGAGTTTGGTTTCTGAAGATCCAAGTAAGTTGCATAAGCAAGTGGCCCAAATGCCCATGGCCCATTTTTGTTCTATATCGCCTCCTCCTTATCAATCATAGCCTCCTTCTCAACCATGGAGAGTTGATTGAGAAAGAAAAAAAAACTGTGCCTGTTTAAACATAGTTCTGCATAATATACTGCCTCTACCCAAAGGTGCATAGCTACAACACAACAGCCACATTCTAGTACATCTCTGAGGTACAGAGGAAGAAAAACCCACCTAGTGGTCAGAATTTTCAGCAATATATACCTGATTGTGTATTTTGCCTGAGAGGAGAGGTGAGCAGAAATATGGATCTATATTTATTCAACCTCTGATGATTTGGTGGTCTAACTAGGGGCTTGGAGAAAAAAAACACAGTTAATGACAAAGAAGTCTAGAGAAGAAACATATGGATGAATCTTTCCAAATAGGCACATGGTGTGATGATACATGTATCAAATGCAAATGTTCACCAAAAAGCACTTACATCAGAAGATCTTAATAATCAGTTAGACAAGATGAACCATTCAGTAGACATTAGTCAGTCTCATTCCTTAGCCAATGAGCTCATGAACAAAGTGGCCATTATGGCAGAAACAAAGGTTTCTCATCTGCTAGAGTCACTGCTACAGCGGTTACAGCCAGCGCTGTGAATCTACTCTGCCAGCAGAGACTTCAATATGACACCATTTCCCAGGAAATCAGTGAGTCACCAACTGGAAAGTTGATGACAATCAATCACTTCTATCATGAAAGGATAGGGTTTTGTTTTCACTGGAATAGACACATCCTGGATACTGATTTCCCATCCCTGCCTGCAGTGCCTCCAGCAAAACCTCCATCTGTGCATCCAAGAAATTCCTGTTACACATCTTGGTATTTGCCACAGCATTGCTCTGAACAAGAAACTCATAGCAAATGAAGTGTGACAATTGACTCAGGTCTATGGAATTCACTTGTCTTCCACATTCCCCATCATCCTGAAGCAGCTGGTCTGGTGGAATGGTGGAATAGCCTTTTGAAGTCTCAGTCACAGCACCAGCTAGGTGACAACACTGATGGGTTTAAGTCATGTCCTCAGGAACCAGCAAATTAGCAAGCACTAAGAGTAATCAGCTGTCTCTTCCACTGGCAGAATTTATGGGTCTTGGAATTAAGGATGGAAATGGAAGTGGCATCTTTTACTATTACTGCAAGTAACCTAGGGAAAACTTTACTTCCCAACCATTAAACTCTGGGTTTTGTTGTTCTAAAAGTCTTAGTTTCCAAGAAAATAGAGCTTCCACTAGGTGACACAGTAAATGTTTTATTACACTTAAATTGGAGACTTCTACCTGAACACTGTGGATTCATGTCATGAATCAACAAGTTAAAAAAGGTGATGTCACTGTAATTGGAAGGTTGATTAATTCTGACTATCCAGGAAAAATTAGGTTGCTGCTACACAATAAGGAGTAAGTCTGTAATTCAGAATATATTGGTGTATATACACACACATATATAAGCCACTTTTAATTCTTCCTCTTCTATTTTTGTTATCTAACAGAATAAAGAAGTATTAAGAGTAATTAATCTTAAATATAGGTTTTTAAGTTACAGACTACCAAAGGGGAAATATAATTCTGCTACAAGATGAAAAAGAAAATGTATATCTTCCAATATGGAAGAGTCATTCAGTTTTAGAAGAGAGAGCTATATCGTGTTAGGTGGAAGCATTATTTTGCTTGTGTCTTTGTTTGACAGTTAAATTAAGAATGGTTAAAAGCAGTATATATAAATGTCATGTTGCAAGGGGTAGAATGTAGATAATTTTTGCTGCACCAATTTACCTAAGCATTCCAGGGTTTTCTTATCTTCATGGTTCCTGGTTAATGTGGGCCGCATAGATACAATGCACGAGGTTTCAGAAGCAGAATTGAAGCAGCAGCCATGTCCAGTTTATGCTCAGAAGGTCGATGCCCTGTCGAACTAGGCTCTGTTGCCACTCATACTTATCATCCATGATCTGGCTTTCCTGGGTGGTATGGAAAACTAGAAGCCAGGCTCATAGCTTTTCTAGCTCCAACTGGACCCCTTTATCCCTTTATGCTTCTCTAAACATTGGCCAGTGCATGCTTAACTCTGTGATGAAGAACACCAGCCTTTCTTCAGGTCTCCCATCATTAAGGGCTTGTTGATGGTAAGAGACCTGTGGGGGTACTGTTGTTCTGTGGATTCTATTGTTCTGTGGGTTCTGTTGCCCATGTCCTCTGCCTGTCTGTCTTTCCTTCCTCACTGTCTGATCTGCTAACTTCATTCCCAGAACCAGATGAAGAACCAGCAGATGTATATAGTGTTTAACCAGTTGTCACAGTCATGTATGATCAAATTCCTATTTTTTTAAATCCTATATTCTGTATCATTCCCAGTAACTATGTTTTTCTAATCAAACTCTATCTAATACAGGATCAGTAGATGTGAATTCAAATCACTGGAGGAATACCAATATAGGAGATTGGTTTAAAGTTGAAATGTGAAAGAAAATATTAAAAGGGCTAAATGTGCATCCCCAAAAGAGAGGAAATACTGTTTTTTTGAATGCATAAAATACTTGGAATACAAAGAATAGTGAGTCATATACCTATGAAGAAAATAAAATATGTGAGACAGGTAAAAATATTTTGATATAGGTGAGGGGATCAAAATGTAGCAAACTATGAAATTCATACCAAGAAATTTTTACTTCTTATGGTGAGTGATCAGTAAGACAGGTTAATGCATAGCATTGTTACAGGGGCTGAACTGGCTAAAACCTGAGAAGCCAGCCTTTGAAAATCCTATTAGAAAGCCCAAGACAGAGGGAGGTAACAATATTTTCTTAGGAGTAAAGCCAAGGATTGTCTGCTAAGACATGATGGGAAGAAATGTGAGTCCAGAAGTAGAGCAATCATTCTTCACGATTAGAACTATTTTAATAATCATCATCATTTACTGAGCCAGGTACAGTGCCAAGTACTTTCTATACATTGACTCATGAAACCTTATAGAGTGGGCATTATTATCTCTTGTTATGCAGACAAAGAAACTGACCACTTGAGTTTAAAAAACTTGTCCAAAGTCACGTACTTAGAATTAGAAAACCCTATATTCAAGCAAAGTTCTCTCTGACTCCAAGTGTTTTTCCCAGAAGCACTAGGTCATACAGCCAGACAGCAGTTAAATCAATGCAGGAACAGTAAACCACAAATCAAGGACTATTTACATTTCCTATGCCTAGTCACTGAGTTTGTTTTTGTTTTTGTTTTTGTTTTTTATGTGTATGAAGTTATAGGTGAAAGTAACAGTGGACAAGCTGAAAAAATTCCAAAGATAGATAGGTAGGAGCCAGACTGGAATAATAGAATCAAAAATCCTGGAGCACACACTACAATTCTGCATGCATGTATGTACACACAACTGTAACAGGGGTTTGTTAAAAGCCAAATAAAACACAATTTTTTGTATTTATATAAATTATATGCCAAAAGCATGAATCCCAAGTTTCCATCTTTAATAAAATGGAGACAAAAATGCTTTTTCATATATATCAAGACAAAAGAACAGAACATTTTGAAAGAGAAGGAAAATGTATGTTTTGAGTGGCAAGCCACTGGAAAAGGTGGCCTGGACCTTCCGCCACTCTTCAGAAACATTGGGTGGTAATTGGGAGCCTAGATCCTGGAGCCAGACTGCATACGTTTGAGTCCTGGCTCTGCCACATTCTGTTTGTAGCAAACTGCTTAACCTCTCAGCAGAACTATGTTCCCATCTGGAAAATGGGGCTGACAATTGTTATGAGGATTATTTATGTTTGTATTTGCAAAGTGCTTAAAAGAATACTTGGCACATAGTAAATCACCACAGTAGATAAATGTTTGATAATTATGTTAAGTACCTTTTGACACTTTTGAGAATTTACTATAGGCCAGGGTCAAGTCAACTGCCGTCTTTGTTAGACTGCTTTCAATGATTCAATCAACAAATATTTTTTGAATAACTTTTAAGTTTAAAGTAGTTTTCTCAGTCTGAGAATAGAGTGGTGAAGAGAACTGACATTAAGCATGACATAACAGAGATTGCATTGGTCTAATCCTATATGGCCCTATCCATTATTTTAGAGCGTTATATTAGAGTGCTATTCTAATCTATTAGGACATTCATTATATTTTTATGTAAATTTTATTTACATAAAATACACTTCATTATAAGGTTTTTAAGGGTCTGAAATATAAGTTTCTTTGTACTTATGTGCATAGAAAGAATGGACACTCAGGAAGTACTGATTAAGGAAGGAAGGAAGGAAGGAAGGAAGGAAGGAAGGAAGGAAGGAAGGAAGGAAGGAAGGAAGGAAGGAAAGAAGGAAAGGAGGAAAGAAGGAAAGAAGGGAGGGAGGAAAGGAGGAAAGGAGGGAGGAGGGGTAAGCTTCATAGGTAACAGCACTAGCTTGAGCTCAAATCCCAGCTACTACTTAGTAGCTTTGACGTTAGACAGGTTACTTAACCTCTCCAACCCCAGTGCCATCAGCTGTTAATGAGGATGGTGCAAATAGTGGCTAGTTGTATAAGGTTTTCTGTGAGACTTAAAGAGCTAATGATTGAAAAGCACATAAAATAATATATGACACATAATAATCACATTATTTAATATCCTACTATCATAAACTAATTAACAAAATAAACTTTAGATAAAACATTCCTTAAAGATGATAGTATGATTCGACATGCATAGATGCAGTTAAAATTTCTTGATATGTATGCGAGTATGTAATGGTATTCCTATAATTTGAAATGACAAGAGCAAATAAAAATGAGACCAAAAGATTCAGTCTCTCTAACTTACT
The DNA here is from genome assembly GCF_043159975.1 of Macaca nemestrina. NCBI lineage: Eukaryota > Metazoa > Chordata > Mammalia > Primates > Cercopithecidae > Macaca > Macaca nemestrina. The sequence goes on along the minus strand of NC_092132.1, from coordinate 66,185,333 downwards.
ACAAACCATTTTAATACCATGTGAACAAAACAATTGTAGTTCTGGGTCTCTGCCATATTGTTATATAGACCGATTGCAGCAAAGTCGATGAATCAAATGCAATTTAGTCTGGCTCAACTAGGTCGAGCTGGAGGCTGTTTCTGCACATGAAGCAGAAAAACCATTATAGACTATAATTTCTGCTCAGATCAGTCAGTCTCAGTCATTCTACTTGGCAGGCAATTGGTCTGTCTCGAATTATTCTGTGTGAATGATTCTGTAATGGTGGAGAAAGCACAACCTTTAACCTGTAATAAAATAGACTTCGTACATTCCTCTTAACTCAATACAAGATGATCATCAGACATGTAAGTTGGAATATCTTCTACATGCCTACCTGAGCCTCTAGGAAAGCTGCATGAATGCTGCTGCATGAAGGCCAAGAGGAGCCTTTTTGTCCCAAAAATTATATTGAGGTTTCATTACAAACACTACGGAGTATCAGGAGAATCATTATAAATCATATTCTCTCCTCTATCTCATGTAGGGTCCCCAAAGATAGATATGTGATATATATTATGTATAGTATATATAATATACAGTGATCATACATAATACATAAATATAGTGTGTGTGTACAAATATACAAACACATAAATGTGTGTGTGTTAAAGAAAAAATATTCCATGACACATGTTAAAGCAGAGTAAGGAAGACTTTTTTATGGACCATCGAGATAAGTTCAGGGACCACTGCAACAGGTCTTGCAATGGGAGAGAGAGATGGGTCTCAACTCTGAATATAGCACAACAAATGGAAATGTATAGCTAAGGAGCAGGGTGGAGGTCAGTGGATGGAAAATTACTAAAAGAAAACATTAGGAGTAAGATAAATTCTGGCTAAATCAACCTAAAGGGATTCTTGCTGAAGACAGGCAAGGTGACCAGGCATCACCTGGAGGATGGTGGAGAATGAGAGACTTAATCTGATATTGTGTGTGATAAGATATGGAGGGTTGGCAGTTTTTGCTCAACTGATTTAACTTAGCAGGGCTCTTTGCTAAAACTGGATTTTACAAGAAGTGCATAGATGGGCCCAGGAGAAGGTTCAGAAGCTCAACTAAACTTTGGCCAAGCAAAAAATATTTGTCAGTGTGTAAAAATATTGTAAAATGTAGTCCATAAATTTTTTGTTGAACTAAATAGATCAGTGCTTCCTAACCTTTTCCACAAAATTTTCCAAGAAAAAAAAACCTAATATTTGTACCACACACTGGGGTAAACTAAAAGAATGGTCTACTTGCACTCACTGATAACTAATGTGGTCTCAGAATATCCAACTGTGAAAGACTTCCCTGAGAGCTGAGGGGATATGTGGGTTACCCAGGTCAGAAGCTAGGAAAACTACCTGAGCTGCTGTTAAGATAGTCTCTAGGCATGCAGTTAGACTGGATTTAGATAATCATTCATCTAATAGTACAGCAAGTAGCTGTGTCCATAAATTGTGAGTTAATAGACATTGAAGCACCACTTCCAAGCCGTTCTCACAAAACTTGATTCTATACCTTTGTTTTGGCCTGGGTTACTGACTTATAATAAAGCCAGATACACTACTTTCTATGAGTTTTATTTCTACTAATCAATAATTATTCCCTATCATTTCCTGTGGCTTTTTTCACCCAACTCAGATCTGTTTTATAGCTAAAAGAGATCCCTCTAGAATAGGGAGATGTGGAAAGTGGACCATGCTCAGTGGTTGTCTGCTTCTCCATAGCTTACTTTCCTGCCCCTACCAGTCTTTTGTCTAGACCACAGAAAACACTGTGGATGTGGCCATCTAGCATGTGAAAAAAGGCAAGAAGGGCTGAGAGTTTTGTGCCTATGTGACAATTCTACTGTTTGTATCCTGGATTATAGGGAAACATTTTATTATCAAAAATGACACAGGCCAAGGAAATGATTGGATACAGGTTTTGTCAAAACTCACTACAGGAAGCTGAAATGTTCATCAGTGTGACCTATGACAACTAAAGAACTAGAACCAAAGCAAAAGTGCCACCTCTTCGAATGAATTAAGGTGAAAAGGCTACAATAGATTGCAATATGGCCCCAAATGCTTCCCAACCCAGGATGCACATTCTTTTGTTTTGTGACTTTGAGCTCCTCTCCACTCATTAAACATGGGATTGGCAATGAGACTTTCTTTGGTTCATGGAGTAATGGCAAATGTGACAGCAGCAGAAATTTGAAAAACTTTTATACATTGGGGCTGCCCTGTCGTGCTGCCTTTTGGAATCCAGCAGTCACCTTGATTAGCTTACTAAATGATGACAAACACAGACCTGACCCTAGCCAACTGCCAGATAATCTATTAAGCCATTGAAAATCAGCTGGCCATAACTACATGAGTGAGTCTAGTTGAAAAGAGCAGAATAACCACCCAGCTGAGCCCAGGCCCAGTTGCTAACTCATAGATTTATCTAATAACCTATACTTAGCTAATAATCTGATGTTGTTTTAAGTCATTACACTTTGAGATAATCTATTATCCTGCAATATATAACTGATATAGAACTTGTTACTTACAAATGAAAGAGAGATTGTGTGGAGGAGAACTGAGGTATCCATTTCAATGGTAAGCCAGCCCTCAGTCATGAGAGTCAATTGGTATATATGTGAGTGAGGCCAACAAATGCCAGCTGAATGCAGATGCATAAATGAGCCCAGAGGAGACCAGCAAATTACCATTCAGTACATCCAAGCCCAATTGCCAATCTTCAGAGCTGTAAGTTAATAGACAGTTGTTTTAAATCTCTAAGCTTAAGGAAGACATGTTACATGACAGCCATTAACTGATACAAAAAGAAGGGAGATCTGGGGGTAACATTTGTGCCAGGTCTTGTCTTGATTCCACATATTTTTGACAACAAAGAGATTTTGGTATATGGCAAGTTGACTTAATTCTAAGCCCTTTTATGTGGCAGATCTCAGTACTGACTGACACAGAAGCAGGATGAAGGCTACAAGTGAAGCTCCAGATCTGAGGAGCTGGGGAATGCTAAGACAAGGGAATAAAGTCTCTGGAAAATGCTGCATAAATTTAAAACACCCTGTGAGAGGATTTCCTTCTTTTTGCAGCTTAATAATATCCCATCATCTATGTATACCACATTTTCTTTATTCATTTATCTGTTGACAGACACTTAGGTTGTCAACTAGCTTCATTGTGGTAATTATTTAACAGTGTCTTCGTATACAAAAACATGACATTATATACCCTAAATATATACAATTTAAATTCATCAATCATATCTCAATAATCCTGGGAAAGAAAAGTAGTCTGTTTCATCAAGGCAAATGAGAGAATTGGAACAGAAAGGGTTAATTTTTAACTTAAATATTCAGTATGACTAGGAATCTGTGAGTTACAAAATAGCATGCGGCTTGAGCAGTCTTTAAAATCAAGGATGTTGCCAATATTTAAAATGGACTTTAGACAGTTAAATACTTCTGTTGAGCTTTCGCTAGAGTAGTGGTAGATAATGACTTTGAACTTTGGGATCCAGATAGAAGACAACAGGGCATGTTCTGGGTTATTTGATGTGATGGCTTGGTGGTCATGCTGCCACCCATCAATGCCCACTTGCTGGCATCTGGCCCATGGTCTGAGCCTGGCTAAACTGTTCTCCATTCCCTGATAGCAGGTGCTAGACTGGACTCTAACCCTGGAATCTGCAAATGACTCAGCATGGCCTTCTGGCCAATCAACACAGGCACCTTCACATCCATTATGTCTATCACAATAATGAAAGAGATTTGTGGGTTTTATCATCCTTGTCTATCATTTTGTATTATTATGTTAGCAGAATCTAGTGGAAAGAGTGTGGACTCTGGAACTTGGGTTCAAATTCTGGGCCCACCACTTAAAACATGACTTGCCTTGAGAAACTACCTAATCATTCTTAGCTTGTTTCTTCTTTTTTTTTTTTTTTTTAATTTATTTATTATTATTATACTTTAAGTTGTTGGGTACATGTGCATAACGTGCAGGTTTGTTACATATGTATACTTGTGCCATGTTGGTGTGCTGCACCCATCAACTTGTCATTTACATCAGGTATAACTCCCAGTGCAATCCCTCCCCCCTCCCCCCTCCCCATGATAGGCCCCGTGTGTGATGTTCCCCTTCCTGAGTCCAAGTGATCTCATTGTTCAGTTCCCACCTATGAGTGAGAACATGTGGTGTTTGGTTTTCTGTTCTTGTGATAGTTTGCTAAGAATGATGGTTTCCAGCTGCATCCATGTCCCTACAAAGGACACAAACTCATCCTTTTTGATGGCTGCATAGTATTCCATGGTGTATATGTGCCACATTTTCTTAATCCAATCTGTCACTGATGGACATTTGGGTTGATTCCAAGTCTTTGCTATTGTGAATAGTGCTGCAATAAACATACGTGTGCATGTGTCTTTGTAGCAGCATAATTTATAATCCTTTGGGTATATACCCAGTAATGGGATGGCTGGGTCATATGGTACATCTAGTTCTAGATCCTTGAGGAATCGCCATACTGTTTTCCATAATGGTTGAACTAGTTTACAATCCCACCAACAGTTTCTCCACATCCTCTCCAGCACCTGTTGTTTCCTGACTTTTTAATGATCGCCATTCTAACTGGTGTGAGATGGTATCTCATTGTGGTTTTGATTTGCATTTCTCTGATGGCCAGTGATGATGAGCATTTTTTCATGTGTCTGTTGGCTGTATGAATGTCTTCTTTTGAGAAATGTCTGTTCATATCCTTTGCCCACTTTTTGATGGGGTTGTTTGTTTTTTTCTTGTAAATTTGTTTGAGTTCTTTGTAGGTTCTGGATATTAGCCCTTTGTCAGACGAGTAGATTGCAAAAATTTTCTCCCATTCTGTAGGTTGCCTGTTCACTCTGATGGTAGTTTCTTTTGCTGTGCAGAAGCTCTTTAGTTTAATGAGATCCCATTTGTCAATTTTGGCTTTTGCTGCCATTGCTTTTGGTGTTTTAGACATGAAGTCTTTGCCCATGCCTATGTCCTGAATGGTACTACCTAGGTTTTCCTCTAGGATTTTTATGGTATTAGGTCTAACATTTAAGTCTCTAATCCATCTTGAATTAATTTTCGTATAAGGAGTAAGGAAAGGATCCAGTTTCAGCTTTCTACTTATGGCTAGCCAATTTTCCCAGCACCATTTATTAAATAGGGAATCCTTTCCCCATTTCTTGTTTCTCTCAGGTTTGTCAAAGATCAGATGGCTGTAGATGTGTGGTATTATTTCTGAGGACTCTGTTCTGTTCCATTGGTCTATAGCTCTGTTTTGGTACCAGTACCATGCTGTTTTGGTTACTGTAGCCTTGTAGTATAGTTTGAAGTCAGGTAGCGTGATGCCTCCAACTGTCCCTGTTTGCAGATGACATGATTGTATATTTAGAAAACCCCATTGTCTCAGCCCAAAATCTCCTTAAGCTGATAAGCAACTTCAGCAAAGTCTCAGGATACAAAATTAATGTGCAAAAATCACAAGCATTCTTATACACCAGTAACAGACAAACAGAGAGCCAAATCAGGAATGAACTCCCATTCACAATTGCTTCAAAGAGAATAAAATACCTAGGAATCCAACTTACAAGGGATGTAAAGGACCTCTTCAAGGACAACTACAAACCACTGCTCAGTGAAATAAAAGAGGACACAAACAAATGGAAGAACATACCATGCTCATGGATAGGAAGAATCAATATCGTCAAAATGGCCATACTGCCCAAGGTAATTTATAGATTCAATGCCATCCCCATCAAGCTACCAATGAGTTTCTTCACAGAATTGGAAAAAACTGCTTTAAAGTTCATATGGAACCAAAAAAGAGCCCGCATCTCCAAGACAATCCTAAGTCAAAAGCTTGTTTCTCCTATAAGTGGGGAAAATAACACCTGTTTTATCAGTCTAGTAGTATTGTTGTTAGGATAAAATATTATAAATACATACATATGTATATTTCTGTGTGTCTATATATGTATGCATATGTATAAAGCTATTGTAGGATTTTAATAAATTTAATAAATTATTTATTAAATTTAATAAATTTAATAAATGATTATTACTGTTATTTGATAGCCCTAAGACTCTGGCATATAATCAGGACTAAAATGGTAGAACACATTCAATCCTCTATTCCTTCAGCTTTGTATTCTAGTCCTCATATTTAGGGTGAAAATAGATCTGTGTGGGGGAAAGTGAAGAGAGAATGAATGAGGATTACCCTTGTTAATGGCTGATACAAAGAGATTTCAGATATAAACAGAAAGTCAGTGAGGGAGTAGTGGTAATTATACTCTGAAATGGAGAACAGATTTTCATTTCTCTCTAAACTTCTGTCATTTTCATTTGGATGATTCATTGTATAAACAACCCAAAGTCCTAACTATCTCATGAAAGAAAGACTGTAGATGTTTCAATGCAGTAACCCTGCCTAGCTGCTGTAGCAACTATCCACAAGGCAGCAAGATTGCATTCTGTCGCTGCCAGTTGATGCCAATGAATAAAACATCTCTGAAAGGAAGAAATAAATCATTTCTACTTGTAAGAATAAGTAAAAACAGCGATAATTACTTTTTTGCCAAAAAAATCAATATTTTGTTCAAGGATCCCTGCCTTCTCTACTTAAATGTGTTTTGGTGAGTACTTTTAACTTTAAAAATATTTTGAAATGTATTTCATCCTTTTTATACTTCTGATATTATTCTTTTTGCAATGTCTAGAACGTGCATCTTTTGTATTTATTCGTTTAACACTTTATTTGTTGGCTGGGTGATGTGTATCAGATATGAGGTTATGAAACTGAGATGCCAAGTTGAGTGACCTGTGCATTACCTAACCTCATGAGCCTGCCCTTCTGCTGTTATTCAAGGTTTTCCTGCTCCACTCCCACCTGCTTTGGCATCCACACTCCATTCCCAGGGATTGCCCTGTTCCCTGATCCCCTATAAAAGTTCATTTCCATACAGCACTCACTGTACTGACAGGCATTATGAAATATTTTATATAAATTATTTCATTGAACTTTCTTAGCAATTTGATCAGGTTTATTTTATAGAGATTCTCATTTACAGATGAAAATACTGAACTATAAGTGGTAGAGCCAGTATTTGAATTTAGATTAATGCCAAGTAACTTACATTGCTTGGTATTATCATCAGTGTTTACCATAAAAAAATCCACCTTCTCAACATGAATTTTAAGGCCCCTAAAGGCAAGAATTATAATTTTCATTTATATGACTTGATTCATTTTACATAGATTATCTCAGTCAATTAAGTAGACATTTTAAGTCCACTGCAGAGATGACGAAACTGAAGACCAAGTCATTTGAGAGACATATCCAAGATGACTTAGCTAATGAATGGTAAAACTAGCATTCAAATGATATCCTAGATCTAAAAGCTGCTTTATAGGCTATGAAGAACTTGTTACAAATCCAAACATGGATTGTCCCTCGAGATAAACAAGGGATTTCCTCAATAGCAAGAACTTCATGACAAGAATCACTTTAAGGGTGTATGAGTAGATAAGGAAGAAATACAAGGAACCCCAATCTCCAGTTAGCATATCATTACAGCAACATTTATTAGTGAATTGCAGAATTAATTTTCCTTTCACTCTTCTTTAAAAATGAGGTTAGAAATCTAAAAAGACAAAACATAAAGCATATTTTATAAAAACATGATTGAGACAACTGAATTATAGTACAGAGAATATGAACTTAGATTTATCCCACAAAGTAAGCATGATAACTAATTCCAGATAAATCAAAGAGCAAAATTCAACATTTAAAAAATAGACAAACTTTTTAAATCAGGAAACAACAGATGCTGAAAAGTATGTGGAGAAATAGGAACACTTTTACACTGTTGGTGGGAGTGTAAATTAGTTCAACCATTGTGGAAGACAGTGTGGCAATTCTTCAAGGATCTAGAACTAGAAATACCATTTGACCCAGAGATTCCATTACTGTGTATATACCCAAAGGATTATAAATCATGCTACTATAAAGACACATGCACATGTATGCTTATTGTGGCACTATTCACAGTAGCAAAGACTTGGAACCAACCCAAATGTCCATCAATGATAGACTGAATTAAGAAAATGCAGCACATATACACCATGGAATACTATGCAGCCATAAAAAAGGGATGAGTTCATGTCCTTTGCAGGACATGGATGAAGCTGGAAACCATCATTCTCAGCAAACTATCCCAAGGACAGAAAACCAAACACTGCATGTTCTTACTCATAGGTAGGAGTTGAACAGTGAGAACACATGGACACAGGATGGGGAACATCACACACCAGGGCCTGTCAGCAAGTGGGGGGCTGGGGGAGGGATAGCGTTAAGAGAAATACTTAATGTAAATGACGAGTTGATGGGTGCAGCAAACCAGCATGGTACATGTGTATGCCTATGTTACAAACCTGCACGTTGTGCATATGTACCCTAGAACTTAAAGTATAATAAAAATAAAGAAATAAATAAAAAATAAAAAATAGAGAGCACTCTACTATTGAACAATGAAGAGTAAAATTCATCCCATAACCTCCTAATTTTTTTATCATATACCTTTATGATTTGATGTATCAGTTAAACATCATGTAAATTGAATGGTGCTCATTTACATTTTCACAATTTTTTATTAAAGGAACAGTTACCTCGGAGTTCCCTTGAATAGTGAGTATCTCTGTACTATTAAAGTATGGTTCTCTGTTAAATGAAATTTAAATCTACCTTCAGATTTTGCATAATGAGTCTTACCTGTTTATTTAGGGTAAGTGAAAAGTAGCTGCAGCAAAAGCGTTTAAACAGCAAAAGCTTATTTCTCATGCATACAAAGTCTTGCATCAGTCAAATATCTTTCCAGAGCTGCTTTTCTCTAGGCGGTGACTCCAGCTGCCTACTTTTCAAGTAGCACCATTTCAATAAATGGCCTCCACAGTTAGTGCCAAAGAGGATGAGAGACTAAGGAGGTGGCATGCTTGCTCTTAAAAGCTTTAGCCAGAAATGAGATGCAACAAATTCACTTATATTTCACTGGCTAGAACTAGTCATATGGCCCTGAAGGGTTCTGGGAAGTAGATTCTTCCTGTGTTCTCAGGAAAGAGAGAATACCCACATACAAAAAGCATTTGTAGACTTTACCCCAGTTCCCTTGCAAATAACTAAATAACATTTCTTTTATTAAATATCAATTTTTCCCCGATTTTTCTATCTTATAATAATTCAACATTAAAGCATTTGCTTTCACTTTTCCATATGAAATAAAAGGATATTTGACAAGCTTCAGACTTTTATTTTATCTGCAAATTGTATGTTTTAAACATAATGGCAAGGCTTCAACACAGTTTGATACATGTCGGTAATAGCTCTTAATGACTCAGAAAGAATATAATCATCTACAATGATAAAAACTAATTTGCCATAAAGAGTACAGAAATATCAAACAGTGTATTCTGTGGAAACAACTCCAAATAAATTACCTCATTTGTTATATCATGTATAATATACACTTTAATACTTCCATGGCTTTGTATGGACACTTAGCTTCGCGGAGAAATTTTAAACCATATCAATAAGTTTTCCCCTCACTGTGAAAAGAAGTAACGTGTCTAATAATGCAACTCCCAAATCTTTGTGGGTTTTATTTTATTTTGCACCAATTATGTATTGAGTTATGATATCCTGGATGTAACAAAAGTGCAATGAAGATTTCCACTACATTCTACTTTGGATAAACAACAAACACACACATATATACACACCCTTTTCACATACCATTTTTAAAAATTTCCACATAATCGAATTATTCCACATAAAACTATGAGTTTTATGGATTTGGACGCATAGCAGACCTCACTGACTATAGCTTTATACACTCAGCTCCTGCCTAGAGACAGCACAAACTATCTATCTTTCCAGAAATTTCAAAAGTCTCTCATTCACCTTGTTTGATTCTTTCTTTCTTTCCTTCTTTCTTTCTTTCTTTGTCTATCTCTCTCTTCTTTTTCTTTCTTTCTTTTCTTACTGTTATTATTTGTGTTTGTGAGTTTACAGTACTTGTATCCTTTGATGTTGTTTTAGTGAAGTTTCAAAGGATAGTAGAGAGAAATGCAAAATAACTTTTTAAAAGTCTAATTTATGGCTGGACGCAGTGGCTCGCACCTGTAATCCCAGCACTTTGGGAGGCCGAGGCGGGCAGATCATGAAGTCAGGGGTTCAAGACCAGCCTGACCAACATAGTGAAGCCCTGTCTCTACTAAAAATACAAAAATTAGCCTGGCGTGGTGGCATGTGCCTGTAGTACTAGCTACCCGAGAGGCGGAGGCAGGAGAACCCGGGAGGTGGAGGTTGCAGTGAGCCGAGATCGCACCACTGCACTCCAGCTTGTGAAACAGAGTGACACTTCACCTAAAAAAAAAAAAAAAAGGCTACTTTATTCAGCAGGAAATCTTCTTTCACAAATTCTTCATTCCTTATTTTTTGGTAATATAAAAACAAAAAAAGTCTGCTACCCAGCATGGCCAGAGCATTGAATTCTGAATGTCTGAGTATGTGCAGTACTACATATACTATAATATTTTATAACTTTTGCTTAAATTGCATTTAAAATAAACATCACATGTAGTCCATTGAAGTTGTGATTTAGAATTTCCATTCCAATTTTACGGAACCTTATGGTTCTCACTAAGTAATATTAGTTATTCTAATAAGAATAAGTGGACTTATTGCTAAGACAAAATATTTTAATTGCACACAGTCTAATCCTATGATGGACAGCTTCTTTAACTACAGGATTTGCAACTATTTTAAGGAAATTTGTTTCTGCAAACATATATGCCTCATCATCCTTTTATTTCCAAAAATTGTTTTAGGCAAAATATAGAAGTAAAGGTAGCTACAATTAATGAGGTCTGCTATGTGTCCAAATCCATTTAGATGTTTTATCTTATTAGATTCTGACATGACTTACCAAAGAAGCATTTTAGAGATAAAGAAACAGAAGTCTGAAGGAGTTTTAGACACTTTCTAAACCAACTTACAGTACATGTATTATTTCACCACTACTTTTGTTCTATTTTTGTGGCAATAGGCTATGCAGTAGAATTTTAAAAGCTGACTATTATTAAAGTGGTGAAATGATAGACACCAAAGGGCACAGTTTTCTAGATTCCTTGCTATAATATTGTCTTGTTTTCTTCATCAAAAACAAACTTAAAAAGGAATTTTAGGATGTGTTTCTTTCTTAGCTGTAATACCTAGCTTGGCATACAATCTAAAGTTAGATGATATATTCTTATTCCCTAACTAGGTGCATTGGTTAAGAACTACAAATAAAATAGCAAATACCAAATAATTCCAAACTGTAACTGCTAGTATTCACTGTTATTATTTATTTTTATCTATAGCCTATAAATCATATGGTGATAAATTATTTCCCAACTATGAAAGCCAAAGGGTAGATTAGTACCAATCTGAGATTTGCTGGAGACTTGAAGAGATTCAGTTTACATTTGCAATCCAATGAGTTGCCTATTACAAATAATAACAATTAAACACAAGCAGACAGAAGCACTGAAAAACCAAAACTAACTCCTTAAATATAGGAGATGTTGATGAAGTCAGAGATAGACGTTAAGGCTAGAAGAAATAACAATAATAAAATAATAATAAATAACAAATAATAAAAGTATGTGACAAATATTCAATAAAAATTGGCAAGAGGTGATTATTATCATTAACAAAAAAAAAATATTTTATGCCCATGTAGAGCTGGCTACATAAATAAGCATCTAAAAGATTGAAAGTTTTAATCTGGGTGCTTTCTGATATAGTCCTGTGATTACTTGTTTTTTCTCTCCATTAAAGAATAAGTAGGAATTTGGGTAAAGTCATGTGACCAATGTTTGATTAAAACTGCAGCTATATTTTAGCACTAACAGTTGTAGAGTAGCTTAAAAATAATAAAATCTGTTTTCACTCAAGTGGTTCTTTTTATTTTCCAATTTGTTTACATAGTAAGACTCTAAGGTTAGAAAAGATTGATGCCTTAAGATGCAACCTTTTACTTTAGCAATTTTCTGCCAGTTTAATCTCATCAAAATCCCAGAGATTTTGTTTTTCCCCATCACTAGCTCCCTGAAGCTCAGACTCGGACAGAACAGAAGGGATTAAGTCTATTCTCTTGGCTTTTATGTTTGGGCAAAGAAATGTGGATTATTCTTTTCTAGAGTAGTTATTTATTTATTTATTTATTTATTTATCTATTTTTAAGACAACCGAAACCCTGTAGGTTATCTCTTCAAAAACGCAGAGTAAAATAACCAACAGGTAGTGACTTTTTTCAGTTGTTGCTTCAAACATGATTAAAAAAAAACAGACAAACTAAAATCTCAGTGGCTTGCAAACACAAGCATGCATTGCCCACTCACGGATCTACAGGTTGACAGTGGGTTGGCTAAGGGACCACTGTTTTTGGCTGGGTTTGACTCCAGACTGGTAGGTTAGGTCTTCTCATAGCAGAGCACAGGAACACAAGAACTCAAGTGGACATTTGCAGTGGATCTTAAAGTACCCTCTCAAATGACAAACTACCACCTCTGCCCACATGATATTGGTCAAAACAAGGCACTCACTCAAATTTCCCAAATTAATAGGGTAGAGAAGTATACTCTGCCCATACGAAAGCTATAGCTAGGGCAGGAGATAAGGAAGAATTGTAAACAAATAATATCATCTTAAACAAGTAGTAATAAGTTACATTTATCCTTTTTCTTTATACCTGTAGAATTAACTGACAGATCAGATCTCACAAGACTAATTGTTCATAAGAACCAGCTAGATCACTTTTAAAATATAAAATTGGCCACAGTATTCTGGATACCTGTGGAATTAAAATTTGAGGTGTAGAAACTGAATATATTTTTAGAATGTTCCCATATGATTTTAATATGCGGTTGTAATCTTCTGGTCTATATCATAAATTTTAACACATGCTATTCACCACATTATCAGACAATATTTTTAAAAATATTCTTTCTACTTGTTTTAGATGTCAACTTATTGAGCTTTTTCTTTATTCACATATATGTAGCCAAGAAAAAAAAATCTGAACTAAATCTCCAAAAACCTCCCTATAGACCATAAAAAACTACAAAGACAAAGCCATATTAGTAAATAATAGGTGGAAAATGCTGGAGGTTTTGGGGGGAGAATGTTTGAGGAGAATGTATTAAAGCTATTTCCTCACCTTTCATAATAGAAAGCTAATTTCTTACCTTTCAGGCCTTTGAAGTAGAACACCTTCAAAAATTCTGAGTGCTTCCACAAACAAGTCAAAATTAAAAGTCAAATGAAAAGGACAACAAATGAGAATGACATTAGAACTTTCAAAGGAAATACTGGAAGCTAAAAGATCATCTAGATAATTTCTAAAAAAAAAATTTTATACTTTAAGTTCTGAGATACATATGCAGAATGTGCAGGTTTGTTACATAGGTATACACATGCCATGGTGGTTTGCTGCACCCATCAACCTGTTATCTATATTAAGTATTTCTCCTAATGTTATCCCTCCCCTAGGCCCCCACCCCTTGACAGACCACAGTGTGTGATGTTCCCCTTCTGTGTCCATGTGTTCTCATTGTTCAACTCCCACTTATGAGTGAGAACATGTATTGTTTGGTTTTCTGTTCCCGTGTTAGTTTGCTGAAAATGATGGTTTTCAGTTTCATCCATGTCCCTGCAAAGGACGTGAACCCATCCTTTTTCATGGCTACATAGTATTCCATGGTGTATATGCACCACATTTTCTTTATCCAGTCTATCGTTGGTGGGCATTTGGGTTGGTTCCAAATCTTTGCTATTGTGAATAGTGCTGCAGTAAACACACGTGTGCATGTGTCTTTACAGTAGCATGATTTATACTCCTTTGGGTATTTACCCAATAATGGAATTGCTAGGTCAAATGGTATTTCTGGTTCTATATCCTTGAGGAATTTCCACACTGTCTTCCACATTTCTTAAACTAATTTACACTCCCATCAACAGTGTAAAAGTGTTTCTATTTCTCCACGTCCTCTCCAGCATCTGTTGTTTCCTGACTTTTTTTTTTTTTTTTTTTTTCTTTTGAGACAGAGTCTCGCTCTGTCGCCCAGGCTGGAGTGCAGTGGCCGCATCTCAGCTCACTGCAAGCTCCGCCTCGCGGGTCTATGCCATTCTCCTGCCTCAGCCTCCCGAGTAGCTGGGACTACAGGCGCCTGCCACCTCACCCGGCTAGTTTTTTGTATTTTTTTAGTAGAGACGGGGTTTCACCGTATTAGCCAAGCTGGTCTCGATCTCCTGACCTTGTGATCCGCCCGTCTCAGCCTCCCAAAGTGCTGGGATTACAGGCTTGAGCCACCGCGCCCGGCCGTTTCCTGACTTTTTAATGATTGCCATTCTAACTGGTATGAGGTGGTATCTCATTGTGGTTTTGATTTGCATTTCTCTAATGGCAAGTGATGATAAGCTTTTTTTCATATGTTTGTTGTCCGCATAAACATCTTTTCAGAAGTGTCTGTTCATATCCTTCACCCACATTTTGATGGGGTTGTTTGTCTCAGCCCAAAATCTCCTTAAGTGATAAGCAACTTCAGCAAATTCTCAGGATATAAAATCAATGTGCAAAAATCACAAGCATTCCTACACACCAGTAACAAACAAACAGAGAGCCAAATCATGAGTGAAATCCCATTCACAATTGCTACAAGGAGAATTAAATACCTAAAAATACAACTTAGAAGGGATGTGAAGGACCTCTTTAAGGACAACTACAAACCACTGCTCAAGCAAATAAGAGAGGACACAAATGGAAAAACATTCCATGCTCATGGACAGGAAAAATCAATATCATGAAAATGGCTATACAGCCCAAAGTAATTTACAGACTTAATGCTATCCCCATCAAGCTATCACTGACTTTCTTCACAGAATTAGAAAAAACTACTTTAAATTTCATATGGAAGCAAAAAAGAGCCTGCATGGCCAAGACAGTCCTAAGCAAAAAGAACAAGCTGGAGGCATCACACTACCTGACTTCAAAGTATACAACAAGGCTACAGTAACCAAAACAGAATGGTACTGGTACCAAAACAGATATATAAACCAATGGAACAGAAGAGAGGCCTCAGAAATAACACCACACATCTACAACCACCTGATCTTTAACAAACCTGACAAAACAAGCAAAGGGAAAGGATTCCCTATCTAATATATGGTGTTAGGAAAGCTGGCTAGCCATATGCAGAAAATTGAAATTAGACCCCTTCCTTATGCCTCGTACAAAAATTAACTAGAGATGGATTAAATACTTAAATGTAAGACCTAAAACCATAAAAGTCCTAGAAGAAAACCTAGACAATACCATTCAGGACATAGGCATGGGCAAAGACTTCATGTCTAAAACACCAAAAGCAGCGAACAAAAGCCAAAGTAGACAAATGGGATCTAATTCAACTAAAGAGCTGCTGCACAGCAAAAGAAACTTTCATCAGAGTGAACAGGCAATCTACAGAATGGGAGAAAATTTTTGCAATCCATCCATCTGACAAAGGGTTAATATCCATAATCTACAGGGAACTTAAACAAATTTACAAGATAATTTCTAAAATTTAAGAACAACAGTAATTAAAGCAAATCTTTATTATTTATAAATGTGGGATTGAATATCAGAAGGAATAATTACTTGAAAATGAACCTTGTAGAGAAACAGTATTCAAGGGTGAAGAGGAGTGGGAAAATGGAGTGCTCCTTAGAGTTAGATGCCTTGTCATAGTTTATTCCATATTCAGACATTATTTTGCTGAAATATAATTTAAACCATACAAATAGAGTATTTAAATAAATTTAATTCAATTACACTTTGAAATATGTACCTGAACCAATGGGTATTTTGCTCAGTAATATTGATACCATTATGATGCATGAAGTATCATAAGATATATACAGATTAACACTTAATTTTTTCATAATTTGGGCCTGAATGTGTACCCAAGATATCCTGTTTGTATGCTAAAATGGCCTCATCTCATCTCTGCCTATCTATCTCACTCTCTCTCTCTCTCTCCCCACCCTTACATTTTAATTATAATGGAAAAAAATGTTTTGTTCATTTTATATCATCAAGAAATAAGTGAGCAAGTGGGCATTGTAGAAAATGTCTAAGAAGTGTTATGCTAGTTGTTATACCTCAATTATTATTTCACCTGTATTGGGTTTGCTAATCTGCTTTAAGGAATTTTACTAAAATCTAATTGAACAAGCATCTGTTTAATGGTCTTCATGCTTTACAAAGCAATGACTAGCCCCGTTTGTTTCCGTGATAGTGGCCACAATTTAATTATTCAGGCAGCATAAGGTTTTAAAGGACTCAACAGTTGCTGAGTTTTGCTTTCAAATGCTATTTGTTTAAAAGCTTTGGGAAAATTGTCTCTTAAAAAGACAAAAATGACTACAAAACATCTAACCAATAGTTACTAACTTTAAATTGGTTTTAACTCAAATGCCTCTGCAGTCTAAAATGGAAGGATCACCAAACGTGGAGTCAGTTGACCCAATATTGCCCCTAAAATCTGTGCAAATTTAGTGAAGAACTTAAACTCTAAAGGCCTTAATCTTCTCTTGTAGATAATATTTATTAAACCATTTCTTCAATAGATATTTATTTAGCGCTTACTGCTTTTAGGCATTTTGTAAGCACGGAAGACCTCATATTGAAGACTACAGGAGTGGCCAGTGCTGCAAAGATAAAAATAATATTAACCAACAGCATTACTGTAGAAACAAAAATAAGATTGTAAAAGAAAACATTTTAAAAATCATAGTAAATTATAGAAAACTAGAGTTTTATTACTCTTGCTTAGATGACAAATGAAGAAGTTTAAAATGTCAAAAGGCAGTAAGAATTTACTCAATAATATAAATAGATGCTCTCAAACTGATCTTTGCCATCAGCATTTAAACATATACAAGACTCTCCCATCCATAGATCCCAAATCTTTCTTTAGCCACAGCTCTATCTCTACCTTCTTTTTCAGAACAAACTTCTTAAGAGTTATTTATTCCCACGATGTACATTTTCTCACCTTCTACTTTGTCAACTTTTCTAATATGGTTTTCATCTTCATTATGCCACCAACCTTACCCTAAGGTTATGAGTGATCTCCATATCAGTCAATCCAATAGATATTTTCAATTCTTTTTATATTCTCAGTAGCAATAACCGGTGAAGACACTTTGCTTGAAGTATTGTCTTCATATAATCCAGTCACATAGTACTCTTCTAAACTCCAACTTTCCACCTGGCACCTTCAAATCTTTTCTGCTGACTCCTTATTCATTACTCAAACACTAAATTTGGTAGGTTGAGTCTCAGGCCTGAACATTGTTCTCTCTTAACTCTGTTTTCCCTGGATAACCTAATTCAGTCCCACCATTATACAAAGGTAACTGACAATACTACATCTCCAGTCCAAAACTATCATCTGGGTTCCATGCCTATATCTCCAAACACCTACCTGGCAAATTTTCTCAAATATCTTAAAAGTACTTCAAACTATTAAGACACTATAAACTCAACCCTATTCCTGAAACCATGCCCTCTTCTAGTGTTCCTATTGCTATGAAGGATATTACTAGATGGCCACATATGCAAGATGGAGAACTAAGAATCATTATGACCACCTTTTTCTAATTATCTCTTGTGGATGTTCTTTTCTAAATACCACTTGAATTCATTAATTTCCTTTTATGCCTACTTCCACTGCTTCATTCAAGCTACTGTCATCTCTTGCTTGGAGTATAATAACCCCCTAAACTGGTCTACATACACCTGATCTTGCCCATCAATGATTCACTCTCATCCTGCAACCAGAATGACTTTTGAATACTTTAAATTTTTTGTATTGGTCTAAGGATAAAATCCAAAGACCTTAACCTGCCTATAAGGCCGTGGCCCTATCCATTCTTTCAGCCTCATCTTGAGACGCTCTTCCCTTTGCTGGATATTCTCCAGACACATTGGTTTATTTTTGCTAACTGAAGTACTCATATACCCTCTTTCCACAGGACCTTTGCACATCCTATCGTATGTGAGGAATGTTCTTTCTTTCTCTCCTCACTGAATTTATCAAGCTAAATTGACATTATAAGTTTTAGATATGGCTAAAGAGAGAATTAACAAATTCAGTCTACATTTTTGCAGAGTTTAATAGGTTGAGAATATGGTGACTTCTCCTCTACTTTTGGTGTTAGCTCTTTGAGACCAGAAACATTCCCTTCATCTATACAGCAAATATTTATTGAACATTTACTTTTTGCTCATTTATCTGAAAATAAATTTTTCTAAACAGCTTTTCGTCTATGTATTAACAAAAGTTGAAGTCTGGAGGCATAATTTCCATTTAGTAACCTCATTAAGATACAAGTGTGTGAAAATATTTTTTATTATTATATTATATTGTTATAATATCATATCATTTACCTTACAATCTTAGGCTATATATTTTTTTGTTGTATTGAGAGATCTCTTAATTTGCTTTTTCAGTTTTTTACATTTAAGGAAAGATTTAATTGATTACACAAATTAACTAACAAATTTCCCCAATGTTTTACTTTATAGCATTATCCCAAAACTAGACTATATTCCTCTACCAAAATATAATTTTTATAAGAGCAGAGAGATTTTGTCTGTTTTGTTCAAGTATGTAGACAAGCGCTTGATTCATAGTAAGCTCAATAAATATTTGTTGAAAAAATTAAGTAATTGTAAAAAAAAAATTTGGTTTCAGAATATGGCAGGAATTGAAGTCACTGATACTTTTATTACAAACCTCATTACATTAGTGTGAATGCTACAAAAAAATTATTACATGTTTCTTTTTCTGAAAAATTTAATCCACATGTCAACAAGGATTATTTGGTGAAAAGAAACTGTCTCAGGCTGACTTTTATAGAAATATTTATTTATTCTGCATTCCATCATTCTTGGCTTCCCAGATGTCATGGTAGAAGGTGGTCCTCACAATACATGAGATTACATTCAAGGCTCCAGCCAGGCTAAAACAGGAAGAGCATAATAAAAATACCAGAAATCTTGTCGGGAGGCTCATTGTCCCAGCCGGAGTAGATGTCTATCGTTAAACAGCTGTGGCCAGAGAGACCAGGAGCATGAAACTTCATTATCATTAGAGTTTATGAACATGTGGTCAGATGTCTTAGTCACAAAGATCTACTAGGAAAAGTTGGATAGGTAGAAACACATGAAAGTGAAAGATCTAGTTGTCAGAGCAGAAATTTTCTACTAAAAAATAGAAAAACTGACCAATGAAATTACTACTAATTCAGTCTCCAATTGGGACCTATCTCCCTGGGTAGTCTTGGAACGCATACTTCTCATAAAAGGCAGATGATTCAGATATGGCTGAGGGCATTTTATAATACTAATATTAGCCATTGTTATTCTATAATAACAGCTCTCTGTGTCTCTTCATCTGCCTGTGTGTTTGTGTGTATATGTACATATACTTATATGATTATATAATACACACATATTCACACAACACATTCAGAATGGCAGATAAATTCACAATTACGTAGATCCATAAGGCTATAGAAATAACTCTAAAACAATGAGATCTTCAAATATATGTATTTAAACACAAAATAATTAAATTTTATTTGAACTTAACAAAGAAACAGAAGAAATTATCAGTCTCATCTGATATTTTATTACAAAATATATATTTTATTTTATTTATTTTTATATTTATATTTATTTTTTATTTTACTATTTATTTTTATTTTATATTTATTTTATTTATTTTAATATACAAAATAAATATTTTATTACAAAATATTTATGATTCTACAATATCCCTCTAGGTTTCAGGGGAAAAAAGATTATTTGATTTTTTTTAAAGAACCAACTCAATTTCATTGATATTTTGTATGGATTTTTGCATTCCAATTTTATTATGTTTTTCTCTGCTTTTAGTTATTTCTTTTTTCTGTCAGTTTTGGGGTTGGTTTGTTCTTTTTTTAAATTTTCTAGTTCCCTTAGGTACAAAGTCAGATTGTTAATTTGAGCTCTAACTTCTTAATGAAGGGAGTTAGGGCTACAAACTCTCCTGTTAACACTGCTTTTGTTTCTGCCTTAAAGTTTACCCAGGAGTTATTCGGGAGAAAATTCTTTAATTTCCATGTATTTCTATAGTTTTGATAGATATTCTTGATGTTCATTTCTCTTTTTATTGCCCTGTGGTCTAAGAGTGTGCTTGATATTATTTCATTTTTTAGTTTATTGACATTTACTTTATGACTGAATATGTGGTTGATCTTAGAATATGTTCCAGGTGCTGATGAGAAGAATGTATATTCTGTGGTAGTTGGGTGAAGTGTTCTGTAGATGTCTATTAGGTCCAATTGGTCAAGTGTTGAGTTTAAGTCCAAGGTTTCCTCATTAGTTTCCTGCCTCAGTGATCTGTCTAATGCTATCAATGGGGTGTTGAAGTCTCCCATTATTATTGTGTGGTTGTCTAAGTCTTTTTGTAGGCCAAGAAGAACTTGTTTTATAAATCTGGGTGCTCCAGTATTTGGATGCATATATATATATATATATATTTTTTTTTTCCACATGGTAATCTTTCTGCATCATTTTACTTTGAGCCTCTGGGTGACATTATATGTGTCTCTTGATTGCACAATTGCTTTATAGTACCTGTGGACTATGTGCTTAAGTGTACTTTTGTGGTAGCAGGTGTCATTCTTTCAATTCCATGTTTAGAACCCCCACAAAGACCTCTGATAAGTCTGGTCTACTTGAAACATTTTCCCTCAGCATTTGCTTGTCTGAAGAGGATTTTATTTCTCTGTTATATATGAAGGTTAGTTTGGTGGGATACGAAATTGCTGATTGGAATTTTTTTTCCTAAAGGATGCTCAAAATAGGCCTTCAGTCTATTCTGGCTTATAAAGTTTCTGCTGAGAGTTCTGCTGCAAGCCTGGTGAGGTTCTCTCTGTGTGTGACTTGACACTTCTCTCCAGCTGCCTTTAAAATTTTTTCTTTTGCGTGAACTGGTAAATCTAATGACAGTGTGATTTGGGGATGATCATCTTGTATAGTATCTAGCTGGAGTTCTCTGTATTTCTTGGATTTTCATGTCAACCTCTTTAGGAAGATTAGAAAAATTTTCATTGACTATGTCCTCAAATATATTTTCCAGGTTGTTTATTCTCTCTCATTCTCTCTCAGGAATGCCAGTGAGTTACAGATTTGGTCTCTTTACATGATCCCATATTTCCCAGAGATTTTGTTTCTTTTTCTTGAAAGATCCTCAGAGAATATTATGAAAACTCTGTGTGCACAAATTAGAAAACTTAGAGGAAATTGATATATTCCTGGAAACATCCAATCTCTAAGATCAAATCAGGAAGCGATTGAAACCCTGAATAGACCAATACCAAGCTCTGAAATTGAATCAGGAATTTAAAAACTTACCAACCAAAAAAGCCCCGGACTGAATAGATTCACAGCTGAATTCTACCAGACATAAAAAGAACTGGTACCAAGCCTACAGAAATTACTCCAAAAAATCAAAGAGGAGGGATTTCTCCCTAACTCATTCTATGAAGCCACCATTAGCCTAATACCAAAATCTGGCAAAGACATGAAGAAAGAAAACTTCAGGCCAATATCCCTGATAAACTTAACTGTAAAAATCCTCAACAAAATTCTAGCAAAGTGAATCCAGCAGCATATCAAAAAATTAATTAACCATGACCAAGTAGGTTTTATTCCTAGGATACCAGGTTGGTTCAATATATGCAAATCAATAAATGTAATTCACTACATAAATAGAATTAAAAGCAAAAATTATATAATTATCTCAATAGATATGGATAAAGCTTTTGATAAAATCCAATATTACTTCATGATCATAACCCTCAACAGCCCAGGCCTCAAAGGTACATAGCTCAAAATAACAAGAGCCACCTATAACAAACCCATAGCCAACATCATATTGAACAAGCAAAAGCTAGAACCATTCCCTTTGATAACTGTAACAAGAAGTGGATGCCCAGTCTTGCAACTCCTATTGAACACAGTACTAGGAGTCCTAGACAAAATAGTCAGGCAACAGAAAGAAATAAAAGTCATCCAAATAGGAAAAGAAGTCAAACTACCTCTCTTCATTGACAAAATGATTCTATACTTAGAAACCTCTACAGACTCTGCCAAAGGCTCCTCACACTACCGAACAATTCTAGCAAGGTTTCAGGATACAAAATCAATGTACAAAAATAAGTAGCATTTCTATACACCAATAATGTCTAGGCTGGCAGTCAAATCAAGAACACAATATCCCATTTACAATGGCCACAAAGAAAATGAAATACCTAGGAATGCAGCTAACCAAGGAGGTGAAAGGGCTCTACAAGGAAAACTATAAAACATTACTGAAGGAAATCAGAGATGACACAAATAAATGGAAAAATATCCTATGCTCATAGATTAGAAGAATGAATATTGTTAAAATGGCCACACTGCCCAAAGTAATTTATGGATTAAATGCTATTTCTATCAAACTATAACACCAAGGTCATTCTTCACCAAATTAGGAAAAAACATTTTAAATTAATATGCAACAAAAAAGATCCCAAGTAGCCAAAACAATTCTAAGCAAAAAGAACAAAGCTGGAGGCATCACACTACCTGACTTCAAACTATACTATAAGACCACAGTAATCGAAACAACGTGGTACTGGTCCAAAAACAGACACATAGACCAATGGAACAGAATGAAAACCAGAAATAAATCTGCACCCCTACAACTACCTGACCTTCAACAAGGCTGAGAAAGACAAGCAACAAGGAAAGGACTCCCTGTTTAAGAAATGGTGCTATGATAACTGGCTAACCATATGCGGAAGAATGAAGCTAGACCCTTACTTTCACTATATACAAAAATTAACTCAAGATTGTTAGAGAGTTATATGTAAGACCTCAAACTGTAAAAAAATCCTAGAAGAAAAATTAGAGAATACTCTTCTTGACATCAGCCTTGGCAAAATAATTATGGTCGTGTCCCCAAAAGCAATAGCAACAAAAACAAAAATTGGCAAGTGGGACCTAATTAAACTAAAGAGCTTCTGCACATCAAAAGAAACTATCAATAGAGTAAACAGACAGCCTCCAGGAGGGGAGGAAATATTTGCAAACTATGTATCTGACAAAGGCTTAGTATCCAAAATCTATAAGGAACTTAAATCAACAAGCTTAAAATAAATAGTCCCAGTAAAAGTGGGCAAAAGAAGACATACACATGACCAATAAATATGTGATAAAAGACTCATCATCCCTAACGATCAGAGATATGCAAATCAAAATTGTAGTGAGATACTACCAGTCAGAATGGCTACTCTTAAAAGACAAAAAACAACAGATTTCTCTGACGAGGCTGTGGAGAAAATGAAATGCTTATACACTGCTGGTGTGAATGTAAATTAGTTCAGCCACTGTGGAAAGCAGATTGAAAATTTTTCAAAGAACTTTCAACAGAGTTACCATTCAACCCAGCAATCCCATTACTGGATATATCTCCAAAGGATTATATATCATTATACCAAAAAGGCACATGAAAAAAGAACATGAATTCCTGTGTTCATTGCCACACTATTCACAGTAGCAAAGACACAGAATCAACCTAGGTGCCCCTCAGTGGGGGACTGAATTTTTAAAATGTGTTACATAGTTACCATGGAATGCTACACAGCCATGAAAAGAATGAAATAATGTCATTTGCAGCAATACATTAGTAGATAGAGCTGGAGGGCGTAATTCTAAGCAAATTAAGGCAGGAACAAAACACCAATACTGTATGTGCTCACTTGTAAGAGGGAGCTATACATTGAGCACACATGAGCTTAAACATGGAAACAATAGACACTGGAGACTACTCAAGAGTGGAGGGAGGGAGAGGGGAATGGGTTGAAGACCCATCTATTTATTCAGTACTATGCTCACTACCTGGGTCCAATATACCCATGTAACAATTCTACATATGTACCTCCTCTATCTAAATTAAAAGCTGAAATTTTTTAAAAAAAGAAAATAATATTTGAAGTACTGAGATTAGAACAATCATAGCATTTAAAAAAATACATTTCCAGTTCAAATAGTTTTGTCTTGGTTCAACATATGCAAATCAATACATATGATTCACTCCATAAATGGAATTAAAGTCAAAAACTGTATAATCATCTCAGTAGATGCAGACAAAGCTTTCAATAAAAATCCAGCAACCCTTAATGATAAAAATCCTCAACAGCCTAGGCATTGAAGAAACATACCTCAAATAAGAAGAGCTATCTGGGACAAACCCATAGCCAACATCAAACTGAACAGGCAGAAGTGAGAACCATTCCCATTGAGAACTCTAGCAAGGAGAGGATGCCCACTCTGACCATTCGTATTCAACACAGCACGGGAAGTCCTAGCCAAAGCAATTAGACAAGAGAATGAAATAAAAGAAAAAAGGGAAAAAAAGTTTTCTCTGATGAGAAAACTAATTGGCATTCTTGCATTTCTTTCAATTTCATGTCCCTCTACTTTTGAGTCTTTGGTATTAATATTCGCATTATTTTTACTTTGTCCAAATAAGTGGCATTTATATTCTGATCTGAAATCATGATTTATTTTTTATTTATTCTTGGCTTCATATTTTAGTGGATTAAATACCTTAAGCCATTTCACCATAGCTGCTCCACTGTTGAATTCTTTCTTTGATATAGTTCATGTTTGGCTGAATTTCAGTGCTTTTGTTTTTTTGTTTCCTTTTTTCCACAGTGACTTTTGAGTAGCATATTTCTTTTCATCTTTGAGAAACCATTTCTGTGGCTTTTATTCTTGAACTATTACTTTGATGAATGAGATAAACTTATATTACAGTTTTTGTCCCTCAGTACTTTGTAGATATTGCTCCATTGAAGGATGCTGTGGAAAACAAATGAATATTCTTTCCTTATGAGAAATATTTATTTTTTGCCTAGATGACTGAAGAATTCTTTCTTTCTACTTTGAGTTCAATCACTTAAAACCTACAGTATGCTTCAGTTTGCACAGTTCTAAATCAATTTGTTTTTGTGTATGAAGAGTTCTTTCAAATGATTGATCTAGTCTTTTCTTCATTTCAGAGAAATTTTAGTCAGTTGACTTTGAACTCCTCTTTCCAATTTCATTTGTTGAATTCCCTATTTCAAGGACTTGTATTATCTTTTATGTTAGATTGTCTTTTTTCTCCTTTGCTAGGATATTGTATGTTAAACCAATAGTTAATTTACTCTCTTTAGCTTTCCTTCTACACTCATTATAATTTCTATGTATGTTTTAAAATTTGATGGATATCATCAGATTACATACTAAAAATACTACAGCAATTCATATCACTGGTCCTCAAGTTGGGCTTTGAGTCAGATTTAATGAGAGTTCCAGCCCTCTCTTCACCTGCCTAAAATAATTTACTTTCTGGGAGGGAGAGGAAAACTTACATTAAATTAACTAAATAAAATTTCTCAGATACTTTTGATTCACTGCTCAAAATGGGAATCATTGGCTTTTACCACTCTAACTCTTGAAGGAATCTTGTACCCTCAGAGCCAGGGAACTCCACTAAGCCTCCTTTATGTGATACATACATATGCATGTGTATATTCAGTGCCAGCCATGATGGCACTCCCCAATACAGTCAGGTCAATTAAATAAAATCTAATGAAAATGAAACAGTGTCACAGCCTGAACACTCTCATCTCTGAATATCTGACAGGAATCATAAGGGATACTCCTAATATGTGAAAAGGGTCCAGAATCTGATGGCTGAAAGCACCAGAAAACACATCATCCTGCTCATAATAGATCCTGGGCCATAAATTCCAATCATCATGATTATCTATTGATACCAGAGACTAAAGCAATAAAGATATCAGGGTCATTACCTTTTCCTGCTTTATTAAAATAATTATCTAAATTTCCAAATAAAGTGGAAAGCTAGGGGAATAAATCATACCAGTTTTTTATTCAAAAGGTAAAACATTGCAGAGGAAACTTTTCCAGTGCTTTGAACTATTGTGTTTAGGTCTCACATCTGAAAGAGGTAAGGGACCAGGCAGGGAGGACATCATGGGACAGCTGCTCTGCTTGGCCAGGATTTCTTATTGCCCAAAGTGACAAAGAGTCTTAGGGTCAGGCTGTTTCATGCTTGTGTCTGACCTTCCAGGGCACTTTTTCCCTCTTTCTTTGAACGTGCTTAGCTATATGATTCATATTATTTCATTGAGGCTGCAAACACAATCTGTTTCCAGTGTTCCTTAACAGGTCATCTTTTGAAGCTGCCATTATCCGTGTCCCAGAAAACGCACCATTGTCCTCTGCTTCAGCCCTGATAAAAAGGTTTAGAAGATGGCCAGTGCCCAGATTCTCTAAGTTAATGTGTTGTGGCTTCTCTGAAGTTTAATTTCTTTTTAAAAGAAGATTTTTATGTCTTATATATTACCATTAACCTAGAGATGGGTGGACATGTGTAAAATGAATGGAATCAGAATCACAGAAATTCTGATTTTTGCCTATTATCAAAGTCTTCTTATTCAACTCTCTGATAGTTTTCCTCATTTTAAAAAATTTGTTCTACCCAATGTCTTGGCTCCTTTCATTTTGGTATCACTCGAGCAACTGCTACATGCTGAGCACAGAAACAAAGGCCACAGGAGATGTGCAGGGTTGTGTAGTGCTGAGATTCCAACAGACAATTCTGCCACTAACTAGCTGTGGAATGCTGTACCAGCTCTGCCACTTACTAGCTGCGGAATGCTGCATAAGTCTTTTAACTTCCACAAATCTCAGGTTTCTCACCTGTGAAAGGAGGACAACAAAAAAAGAAACAGTCAAAAAGAAGATGATGATGAAGACTATGATAATGAGGAGACCCTGCAGTGCATTTGTACAGTCAGAAAATGACATCCTCTCTTCAGCACAGTCCATATTCATCTTATATATCTGAAATATTTGGATTTTATTAATGTAAGCCACTGTACAGTCATCGGATCAAAATTTGTCACAGTAAATACATATGTTTATGATATCTCTGATAAGAATAGTTTCTTTAGAGGGGGTGGCCTTGTAGAATGGAGAACTACCTAAATTCAACAACTCTGAAAGATAAATTAGATGATGTGGGTCGAGTGCCCACCCAATATGCCCAATACGGGTCATATACTGGGCATTCAAAAAATGTTAACTATTATATCATCATTTTTAAAATTGTAGATCTTTTTCTGTATCAAGAATATCAGTGAGACTCTAAGTGAATTTTTTTTATATTTTAATGTTTTTGTCTTTTAAAATATATGACCTTATAAATCCATTACTTGCTGCAATCTGGTATCAAAACCAATTGGAAAACATTGGAGTGAAAGAGAGAATATGATTAGTTAGACACAGCAGATGCAGCTCATGTCATCCTAATTCTGGCCAGGGGATCTTTTTTGGGTAGTACTACTATGCTTTGGAAGAAATCTCAACTACCAGATGCCAAGGCAGGGTCTGGAAATCCCAGACTTAGAAGCAGACTGACCTAGGTTTTTATTACAACAACCCTATAAAATATGTATCACCTTCATAACCATTATTTTTGTTATTATTCGTTTCATTTTACAGATAAGAAAAATGAGGTTGAGTAACTTGATCACAATCATACAACCAAAAAGTAACAGATCCAGGATTCAAAAATTCAAGTCTTTCTTTCTATCACAGCAGCAGATAATGAAAAGGAGAAGACATATCTGAGAGATTCGGAGAAGCTACAAATATTTTGACTTGTCAAGTGGTGACAGAGAAGAAACAGACATGATTTTCAAGTTTTAGCTCAGGATGATCATAGGGATGAAATAAAAATTAGGAAATTGTGGTGTTAACAAAGGTAAGGAGGAAAGAGTTTCAAGGAGGCAGCAGTCAGTGGGAAAAATAATATAGGCGTTGGAAAGAGATGTGACCATGTACAAAAAAATAATAATAATTAGCCAAGTATGAAGAGCTGAACTGATATGATAAGTCACAAACTAGAAATAGCATAAACTCACATGATTCTGTGATCTTCTCAAACAGTATTTAGTAGTTAAATGGAGGATTTTAAAAGATTCACAGAGCAGGAAAGAGCAAGTTGTTGAGATTCAGGATAAATTATTAAATGCTGGACCATGCCTGTGGTATGGCATTAAATGACTCTAAAATAGAAATGATGCATTTGATGAGGTGGCAGACAGGGGGATGGGGACCATTAAGGCCTGAAAAATCCCCATGAGTTTGGAGAGCATAAGAAGTTGGGTGAGATCAGTGAGTAGAACATAAGAATTCAGACATGGAGAAATGCTAAATGATACTAAAAGTTCAGGTACAACTTTGCTTGTCAGTAAATTATGTGTAGTAAAAGTGAAGTTTTATAGAGTTAAATAAATGGTTAGGTTACCATTACAGACACTGAAATTTCTCAAAATGGAGACTTGTGCTCAGGAGGACCATGAGTTAGAGGCCAATGTCCACAGAGTCCACAATGTCTACAGATGAATGATAGCGCCAAGAGGGAGGCTAGCAAAGCTGGAAGGAGTGAGCATCTTGGGAGGAAGATGCTTTGTAAGAGGATGCAGGGATAAGGGTTTGAAGCAGCAACAGTACCTTAGAAAATGTTCACAGAGCCTCCAAACTCTGGATCATGTCACATGGGATAAAGAGTGGCCTTATTTAGGCATAAGGAATGACATCAATTATTTGGGAAGATAAATATGTTCTACTTCATCAGAGAAGGGAGGAAGAATTCTAGAAGAGGTAAAGAATTTAGGAGAGTTTATCAGAGATGAAACATAATATTCAGAGAAGGCAGAAGAGACCACTGTTGGGAAGGGCTGGGAAAAAGAAGACAGAGTGGCATGTATGGAAGGAGGATGGGTACAGGTCTAAGGTGGCCTGTTTCTCAGACACTGACTGAGAACTGTGAAGATGAGAAGCCAGGTGAAGTTTTGTTGTCTTAGATTTCCCACCTGTGGTAAAAGGTGTTGGCAGGCTGAAGCTACTAGACAACACTTGCGTTTCTGCAGCATTTCCTCACTGTCTGTTGACACACTATACATAGACTCCTAGGAATGGCTAATGGGACAAAATAGTCGAAACCAGAACAAAAGTTCATGTGTTTCCAGCCATGCTACGTGATGCCCAGCTACTTCCGCCTGGTATTGTGGAAACAGCTTGAAAATTGGAGTCAGGTAAACCACGACATGAATATCAGATCCATCAATTTTAGAGAAATTTTAGTGCTACCAAGTTTTGTGAACTTTTTTTTTCTCCCTCACAGGGGTTGCCCTGAGGAGTAAGTAAATTAACCTACATGAAAGGCAAGGTGGTCCGTAAAGTTCAGCTTTCGAAACTCACTTAATTCCTTTCCTCTTATAAGATGGACAAAAGGCCAGGTTTGCTGTTTTCATGGTATTTTGTGGGAGAACGTTTAGATTTTGTTGGATAAAGATCGCTATCTCTTTCTTAATTATTCTTACTGGAGGAAAGCTTTGTACTCAGAAAGCTGTCAACAAATGCTCATTAAATGATGCAATAGACTGCTCCAGATCACCCTTCTTCTTCCATTCCCTGAACACCCTTGATGGTGTTTGACTCTGGTGTTGGTTTTCCTTCAAGGGACCAGTGGC
The DNA here is from genome assembly GCF_043159975.1 of Macaca nemestrina. Taxonomy (NCBI): domain Eukaryota; kingdom Metazoa; phylum Chordata; class Mammalia; order Primates; family Cercopithecidae; genus Macaca; species Macaca nemestrina. The sequence continues at coordinate 66,155,494 of NC_092132.1, read as the reverse complement.
TAGAGACTGCCATCACCACCACTGGCATTTACTGCAGAAGTCAACTTTACCATCCATGTCCTACTAGAAAAAAGCCATTCAAAGCTCACAGAAGCCAATTAGAGTGAAAGCTCATCCTATTTCAGGGAACATTATGAACATATCTTTAATTCAGTGTTTGAGAAGCTTTGGATGCAATTCCTAGAGCTTGTAGAATGGCAGCCCAACAGTGTGTTCACTTTTGTGAACAAATTCCCTGTGCCTGTTCCACTGCAGAAAGGCTTGACTGCAATATTTTCTCAAAGCAAACAAGGGAAACTCAAATTTAATTTATATTGAGAAACTCCATATTATGGTTTGAACTGTGTCACCCCAGAATTTATATGTGAAAGTACTTTTAAAATAAAAATTGTATATATTAAAGGCGTAAAACATGAGGTTCTGATTACATATATAAATAAAAGATTACTACTCTCAAGCTAATTAACATATACATATACATCTCCTCACACAGTTACCATTGTGTGTGTATCTGTGTGTCAGTGTGGGTGTGGTGAGAGCACTTGACATCTACTCTCTCAGCAAATTTACAGTATACAACATATTATTTTTAACTGTAATCACCATATCATTCCTTATATCTGTAGACTTATTCATCCTATTAATTGCAACCTTCACCTACCTTTCTCCATTTTCCCTACCTCCTCGCCCTCTCCTGGTAACCGTTGTTATGTTCCCTGCTTCTATATATTCATCTTTTTTAGATTCCACATATAAGTGAGATCATGCAGTATTTGTCTTTTTATGTCTAGCTTATTTCATTTAGCATAATGCCCTCCAGGTTTAACCATGTTGTTGTAAATGGCAGAATCATTTTTCTTTTATAAACCTAAATAATACCCAAAGGAAGGGAAATTCGCTCCTTAAAAAGATACCTATTTCCATATGTTCAATGCAGCGTTATTTACAATAGCTAAGATATGGAAATAAACGAAGTGTTTGTCAATGGATGAATGGATAAAGAATGTATAAATATACACACACGTAATGGCATATGTTAAAGTCTCAATCCATAATACTTCAGAATGTGAACTTTTTTGAGCATAGGGTTATTGTAGAGTAGTTACTTAAGATAAAGTCATACTGAAGGAGGAGGGCTCCTAATCCAATATTACTGGTGTCTTTATAAAACAGGGAAATTAGAACACAGGTACACATACAAGGAGAACTCCATGTGAACATGAAGGCAGAGATTTGGCTGATGTTTCTACATGCTAAAGAACACCAAAGACTGCCAGAAAATCACCAGTAGCTAGGAGAGGGGCATAGAACAGGTTCTTCCTCATAGCCTTTAGAAGAAACCAATCCTGCCAACATCTTTATCTCAAATTTCTATCTTCAAGAACTGTGAGACAATAAATTGCTATCATTTAAGCCACTCAGTATGTGGTACTATTGTTTCAACAACTCTAGCAAACCAATACACTCTCCACTCCCACCCACCCCCACCCAGACACTGAAATTGCTGGCAATAAAATGGGATAATACCAAATCAGGAAGCTTCAGGAAATCAAAGGCCATGGTATGATTGTTTGCCACTCTGCTCCTTAGCACCTAGAACTATGCATGGTACATAACACATAGTCAAGAATTATTTTTAGTGAATGTTTAAATTTATGAAACACTTACAATGTGCCAGCTACCATAAACATACTACTTTTAACTTTCTCAGCAATCATGCAAGTTAGGCACTGTTAACCCCACTGTTATAACTATACAAACTATGATTCAGGGAAAATAATATGCAAGATAGAATGGTCATAGGCTTTGGAGTCAGGCAAGTTCAGATTGAGATCTGTCCCTGACATTCAGTTGTGGTGTGACTTTGAACAATTGGCTTAACCTGTATGAACTTCATTTCCCTTATCTATAAAATAGGGATGATAAAAATATATCTCTAAGGGTTATCATGAAGATTATTAAATAAGATACTGTAAAAGAAGTCACAAATAACTATCATGGATTAGGCCTCCAATATACAACATTTAGTCTTATTACTCAAGGCCAAAAGCGCTGGTCTATTTGTTCAAAGCCTGAATTATTGCTTCTAGAGCAAGCAACAAGGCTGGACACAGCTAATCTATTTCTTGTCAAAGGGCCAACAGCTAGGAATTAAAAACCCGTTTGTATTGATAAGGACTTATCCCTGCATTTCTCCTTTTTCTTAGTCCTATGCTCCCTATTCTGATCTCAGTTATAAAAGACTGAGAAGGCTAATCTGAAGACCTCCTGAACAGGGGCACTGGGTTGCAAAGCTGACTTTTGTAATTTTCTTCCAGTTCGTTTTTAGGCCAAACAGTATTATAAAGGAAAACTAAGTGTTTTTGTTTTTGTTTTTTTCTTAAGGTTTGGGGGAATCAAACTTTTCCCGGTTTTGGGGAATGCTTCTGAGGGGCATGTCCTATGATATGGAGACATGATTACCCATCTACAAAGAAAGAAGAGAGGAGAAAGCGTAAGAAAGTGTTCTCTCTACTTTTCTATTACCCTGAGTGGGGCATCCCCCATCATCTACTGGGTTCTGGGATGAACTGGTCTTACCATCTACCCTTGGTCCCATCTTGTCATAATTACCCACTTGAGAACAGAGGAGATGCTGGAGTGAACAGTGGGCCCCCTGTTCATCCTTGGGGTTCTGGAATGAACCAGTCTTACTGTGTACCCCTAACCTTTCATCTCTGTTCTGATGGTCTGTTAGCCTGGGACCATCCTTCATCTCTGTCCTATGGGTCTCTTGCACCTGCAGCCTTAGGCTCACCTATGTCCTTGTTTCCATGACCTTACAGTGACTCTCACTCAGAGCATTCTAGCAACAAAATAATTATCTCTTTTCTTAGCTTCCTGTTTCCCCTGCTCTTTATGGGAAGCCTGTTTTTCAGCTAACTGCCGCAAGGGGGCTGGACTTCCCTCCCTTCAATATGACCTTGAAGGTCTTGATGCATGTTGAGAAGGGAAAGAAAGGCTACAGGAAGAAGTGGGAGGAGGTGAGAGGAATACTCATGGAAAGCCTTCATATGCTTGCAAAAACAGCAGCCCTAGGATTTGAGAGGGTACCTATTTGCCCTCTTGACATAAAGTACTAAACTCTGGAGCATTTGGGGTAAGAATTCACAAATGGCAAAGAAATAATTTAACCTCATCCAAAAGGGGTGCTAACTCAAAAAAAAAAAAAAAAAAAAGTAAGCAGGTGGGATCCTTAGAAGGCCAGAGTGAGGTCCTATGCAGCTGGACAAACTGCTTCAAAAGCCACCGGAAATCTCGGCCCTAGGACATAACAGGAATGAAAAGCATATGATAAGTCATAAGGATCTGGCAGAGTCAGAGTTTTAATTAATGTCTGTCCCAGTAATGTGCCAGGAGACGGGGAGGGTTGGAGGTCATCTGAGCTGGTGGGGTAAGAACAAGTATAAATCTTGGGGGATATCCACAATGGAGCCCGAGTGTTTGCTGTCACGCAATGCAATTAAGAGCTGCAGGCTCACGATAACAGGGAGTATGTGTTTTTAAGGCAGAAAAGGAAGCCACGCAGCATGTGATGTGAAACCAAAGAAAAGGCCGACTTGCCCTCTGAGTCAGACAGTCTGGCAGGTGTGCAAGGATATTTCAGAACACACACACAGAGAAAACAAAATAGGCAGTGCAGTTTCTTGGGCAAGAGTCGATTTTAGTTCAAAAATGCAGAAAAAACCCCAGACATTGCACGGTTTTAGGGTTTTAGGCTTTAACCCTACCACCCTGCAAGCCTCCAGTCTAAGAGGGCCATTAATGCCTCAGTTCCACTCAGTGCAGACCCCACAGTCCTTCCAGCCCCCACGAGCCACCTATCAGGGTGAGCAGAAGATCCGCCGGAAGGAGCAGAGTCACTTACCCCAAGAGGAATTGTTCTGGGGGTTGGATAGTGAACAGGAGAGTGAAAGGGGAGAAGAAAGCCATGTACAGGGGTTGAACACCTCCAGCCAAAGAAGGCAAGGCATAGAGGTCTCTTACTACTGGGGAATGTATCCGAGTCACACGCAGCACCAAAGTATATTACCCATGGAATATTTCTGAGTCACAGGGCACCAAAATATGTTAGCAGCAGTGAATCTGTAGAGGTCTGAAGCAAACTCAATTCTTGCTTCCTCAGAAGAAAGAATTCAGCTAAGGGGCATAAGGCAGAGTGAGAGACTGAGGCAAGTTTTAGAGCAGTGAAAACTTATTTAAAAGCTTTAGAACAGGAACGAATGGATGTAAGGTACACTTGGAAGAGGGCCACGGGGGCAATTCGAGAGATCAAGTGTGAGGTCTAACCTTTTGACTTGGGGTTTTATACGTTGGCATACTTCCGGCTTGTATTACCTCTCCCCGCTTGCTCAGCTCCTGCGATCTTATTGGGAAGCTGATGATCACCAGTTTCAGGTGTGTTCTATCTATTAGGAGAATGCCTTTCCCTGGCACCAGCTGTGACCAATTATTACTTTTGAAAGACAGTTTACAACAGCCTGACCATCACCTGATGGTCTACCAACACTCCTGGTGTGTGTGGTGTGTGTTGGGGGCAGCCCTCTCCTGCCCTGCTGGTGCCTGACTAGCTACCTCCTGTAATATAATGAATGAATCACTGGTGTCCATAGAGGTTCGTGTCTTTGAAGAGGAAATTAACCAAAAACACAGAGCCTCCGACCTTCTCAAGTTTGTCCCAGGCCTTTCTTGAAAGGAAGGATGATGTCTTCAGGGATCTGGGTGTCTTGCCACCATAAGATACACATAAACTTGTCAATTTAGCCTACTTGTTTTTATGTCAAGAAGCAAACTGTTGAAATACTTTGGTGACCAATCATCACGTAGTATCCTTCTCCCCTGTTGCCAAGAGTTCTCTCATAAAAGACAAATAAGACAAATATTTCTTGGATGCAAATGGATACAGATCAAGAGAGACATGAGTCACACTTAAGCTAATCAGGACAGGAGAATACAGCTTGTTTTATTGATCAGGCATAATATTTAAATCCAAAACATATATTGAAGTAATATCTCTTAAAAATTTGAGCAAATGCACATTTAGGGAAGGTTCATTGAACAGATGAAGTATTTAATCAAGTCTCTTCCTTTTCTCTCTAACATATGTTCATATCTAAGGAGGGTATGTCAAATTAGCACAGGCAACAATCCTGCCAAAACTGAAACAAAAGAAAATAAAACAATATCATTCCAAACTTATAAAATACTTTGTTTCTTTGCATTTCCATCAATGAGAGTCTCTTTTTAAATTGCTGTGTTTCACTTGGTGCTCAAAACAGAGCTCCCCCCAAAATTTAGAAAATGGATTCTCTCACGGAGTTGAGACTTGCTGCTAATCAGTGCTTTCTCGCAGAATGTGAGAAACATGCATATCATTTTCTTCTCTTTCCTGCCATTTGCTCTCCAACTTTGCATTTTGATTGGTCCTGCTGTTACTGTTTTCATTATCCTGATTTTAAGAATTTCACAGGTGGAAGATGTACGAGTGTGCAATACCAGTATACCTTGTTTCAGGATAGATACTGAGTTTTAATAAACTCCACAAGAAAAATGCTTTTATTAAATTTTTCAAAACAATTTATGTGAAAATTACTACAACCTGATGACACTGGGAAGAAATGCTACAATAGCACTACAGTTAATGGTCTTTCTGGGTCGAGCCTCCCAAAATGAAAATACAGATAATTGATAACATGTTTGGGTGTGGAAAAAAATCAGCACTAAGAGAACATCTGCAGAATGTTATATGCTAGGGGATACTATTAATAGACTATTGCAGATTCCCTCCTGGGAAATAAAAAATGAAGTTAAATCTAGTAACTCTATGGAGGTTTCATTTTAGAAATGGTTTTCTCTATTCCTCTGCCTGTGTGTATGTGTGTGACTGTGTGTGTGCATTTGTGTGTCTCTGGTGTTTATTCTTGTAAATAGCAAGTCAGTCTTTTGAGTGTAGCATAAAAAGCAGCTACAGCAAAGAACAATGCATTTATTCAATGAAAACTGGTATGTTTCAAGCTTTACAACTTTTGAGAATTATCTCATATTTAAATTAATCTCCCAAATTTTGTTCTTTCTGACACTCCAAATACTCATGCAAGAAAGCCAAGTCTTTCCCCCAGAATCTCTTCTTCAAATAGTTCCTAGTTCTCTAGAAGGCTCACAAATGCCTGAGGATCTGTTTTAATCATCCTTTCTGCCCATCAGGGACATGTGAATTACCTTTCACATCTCCCTTGATGCCGATATTGAGAACCATTGGCCACCACCTTAGCCATGCATAACATTTGCTACTGCTTTGGACACTGGTAATGGTGAAACTTAGCACCACAGAAATATATTAACAGCAAGGATGGAATTGGAGTAGAAAAGCAAGAAGAAAAAGTCTAAAATAAGGTTTCTTCATCTCTGAAGGGTTTGTGGTAGGCAGAAGCATGTATCCCAAAGATGTCTATATCCTAACCCTGGAACCCATGAATAAGTTACCTTATAAGGAAATGCAATTTCGCAGTGTGGTTAAAGTCAAGGACCTTGAAATGGGGAGATTATTCAGGACCCATCTAATCATACAAACCCTTGGATGTGGACAACCTTCTGCAGCTGAAGTCAGAGTCAAAGGAAGTGTAAGAGACATGCAATGTCGCTGGCTTTGAAGACTGAAGGAGGCCATGAACCAAAGTATGAAAGTACCGCAAGAAGCTAGAACAGGTTAAAAAAAAAACAAAAACAAAAACAAAAACAAACAGATTCTCCCTAAGATTCTTCCCTAGAACCTCCAGAAGGGAACGCAGCTCTGCTGACATCTTGAGTGTAGCCCAGTGAGACCTGTGTTTTCCTTCTGACCTATAGGACTGTAAGATAATAAAGTTGTATTGTTTTAGGCCCCTATCTTCATGATAATTTGTTATGGTAGCAATAGGAAAACAATACAGGGTTGTGACAGTTTAGCAATTCGGCTCTTTTCTTCTGTCATGATCACAGACATGTGTCTCCCCGAATCTACTACCTACTGCTGGCACCAGGGCCCACACATCAGAGGTCACCCTATCATGGCCTGGCTCAGAGTGGGGAAGGCATTTCTTCCCTTCACAGTCTGCTCAGACAGAGGAGCCACCAGCCAGCATGTGGCAGCTTTCTAGTCACTTACTCCATTCCCTGGAGTACAGTCTCACCAACCTGGTGACTGACTGCCAGAAGTAGCAAATTCCTGATTTCAAAATCAGTACTGCCTTTTAACCACCTTTAATGTAAAAGCCAGTCTTCAATTCAAATTCTCTCATGCTCAGTTTCTTCTCAGAAGCTATCCTACTCTCTCTGTACTTTTTGTACCTTTGGAAACATCTGGGTGACAAGGTGACAACTGGTGACACCTTTGACCAATAGAATTTTGTGGGAGTTATACTGTTCCAGTCGTAGGCACAGCCCTTCACTGTTCTGTCTTGTTATATAACAATAGATAACCAGGACAGGGTCATTCCCCAGGCATCTACCTTGGTCACTTCTAATCTAATATTTCAGCACCGTGTTGATATAGGCATACCAATTGCAGGGGTTCTCCAAGAGGCAAGGAGTATGTCCAGAATCCACCCAGGGAGTGACACAGCTGCAGCGGGGCACTCAGAGCCACCCTGACACATATGTTGTTTCCTCACTCCAGGTTTTCTATCTAAAAGTAATCGGATACCTGCATGTGAATTCCTTTCTCTCTTTTTCATACACATACACACACACACACACACATGTTAGCACATCTGCTTGCACTGATCAAGTATACTAGATAATTCCTCTGCTTCCCAATTCACATAGCCTTAAGCAAGACGTTGATATGAATGTGTATATGAATGGTTGTTTATTCATGACAACCTATATCTAACTTTGATTTGATACATCAGATACAATAACACCAAGGACCAAGTGGTAAAGTATGAGTGGCAAGGAAGAATTATAACTTCAAAAAGTTTTCTGTAAAAGAATACTGGCATAGTATACACAGTTCTGTCTTTGCCATATCTCCTTACTCTTCATTGCAGCCATATGAAATAATTACCATTGTCTCCAATTTTCAGGAAGGCAACTGATGCCCACAGAAATGTAGTAACTTGCCCAAAGTCTTGCATTACTAATATTCAACAAGATTTTCAACCCAGGTTCACATAACATTTCTATTACCTTTTCTATCCTTTTATTTATCTTAACCTAGTTCCACTCAAGGGGGCTATAGCCATCCGTTTAGATGACCATCTTGGTTAGGATCATGGCTTTTTCACCAAAAAACAAATTTTAAACCTATATCAAAGCAAGTGGAATTGCTCTTCATTAGTACGTAGAACTCTGGCATTACAGATCCTTACCAGAGACTACAACCCTATACTCTCTGCAGTTCAAACCTTGTAAGAAGTCAGACAAGAAGAAATGCTATTTATGGAATAATTTTTAGCTGAGCAGTTCACTGGGTAACAGATAAATCCAAATTTAAGCAGCATTGTTTTCATTAAATGTTAGAGGACAATTTAAGAACAAACTTTTATAATCTGGGGTCAGAATGCTAACAGAAGGCAGCAATGGATTTACTCCACTCAGAAGGCAGCAATGGATTTGCTCCACTGGTTGTGTAAGTATCTACTAGAAATGTCAAAGTTTTCATGTCAACAAATCAAAGAAGCAGAAGCTCCTGAGGGTGGAAGTTATCAAAAGCTTAACTGTATAACAGCATGACTTTAAATAAGCTCTATAACAATGTGCATTTGAACATATCCTTAGAAACCTATCCAGATCAATTAGCTTCACAGAGAACCCCCATAAAACTAAGTGATATAACTGGTTGGACAGAATCATTTAGTTCATCCATCTGGTAACCAAAGCAATTCTGCCAAAAATCATCTTAGTTTTGGCACACATCATACTGAAATATCCTTCTTAATTATTGGCCATCAACAAATTGAACTCCTTCTGGAGAATATTAGAGGAATATGGATATAAGATATTTAGTCTGTTTATCAATCTATTTATCCAGCTGTTTATCTATAGTTTTTACTTAAGTGAGAAAATAAGTGAGAAATTGAGAGTCAGATTTTCAGCTTAGATTTTATATATATATATATATATATATATATACACACACACACACATATATATATGAAGTAAAAGTTCTCAAATATTGCAGGTCAGCTATGTCTCATATAAAAGCATTCTGACGCTTTATTCTTCTCAAGGAAAATGTTCTTTCCTGAAGCCTTAACATCAACTTTTATACTTAAGATTTTTATACTTAACTGATTTTGTTCACATTAAGAGCTGAATTTCCCTGTTTTGTTCACTTCTGTATGGCCAGTGCCTAAAATGGGTCTGATACATAGTGAACACTCTATATATTGAATTAGCAAATGAATAAATAGATACATTAGCTAGAAAAGCAATAAATAATATTTATAATCACAGTTTTGAATAATTTTTTAGTACTTTATTTTCTTTTTTTAATTTGTGTAGGTACGTAGTAAGTGTATATATTTATGGAGTACAAGAGGTGTTTGATACAGGTAGGCAATGTGAAATAATCACCTCATGGAGCATGTGGTATCTATCCCCTCAAGCATTTATTCTTTGTATTACAAGTAACCTAATTACACTCTTTTAGTTATTTTAAAATGTATAATTAATTTGCTATTTATTATAATTTTAATACTGATATGGTTTGGCTGTGTCCCCACCCAAATCTCATCTTGAATTGTAGTTCCCATAATCCCCATGAGTCATGGGAGGGATCCAGTGGAAGGTAATTGAATCATGAGGGCAGTTTTCCCCATGCTATTCTCCTGATAGTAAGTTCTCATCAGATCTGATGGTTTTATAAGATGCTTCCCCCTTCATTCAGCTCTCATTCTTCTCCTTGCAGCCACCATCTGAAGAAGGACGTGTTTGTTTCCCCTTTGTCTATGATTGTAAGTTTCCTGGGGGCCTCTCCATCCATGCTGAACTATGAGTCAATTAAACCTCTTTCCTTTATAAATTACCAAGTCTTGAATATGTGTTTATTAGCAGCATGAGAACAGACTAATACAGTAAATTGGTATGGTTAGAGATGGGTGCTGCTTATAAGATTACTCAAAAATGTGGAACAGTTTGGAGGGCTCAGAAGATGACAAGAAAACGTAGGACAGTTTGGGACTTCCTAGAGACCTGGAGGTCTCAGAAGACAGGAAGATGTGGGAAAGTTTGGAACTTCCTAGAGACTTATTGAATGGCTTTGACCAAAATACTGATAGTAATATGGACAATGAAGTCCAGCTGAGGTGGTTTCAGATGAAGATGAGGAACTTGTTGGGAAATGGAGCAAAGGTGACTTCTGTTATGCTTTAGCAAAGGGACTGGTGGCATTTTGCCACTGCCCTAGAGATTTGTGGAACTTTGAACTTGACAGAGATTATTTAAGGTATCTGGCAGAAAAAAAATTGTAAACAGTAAAGCATTCAAGATGAAGCAGAGCATAAAAGTTTGGAAAATATGCAGCCTGATGATATGATATAAAAGAAAAACCCATATCCTGGGGAGAAATTCATGCCTGCTGCAGAAATTTGCATAAGTATTGAGGAGCTGAATGTTATCACCAAGACAATGGGGAAAATGTCTCCAGGGCATGTCAGAAAGCTTCATGGCACCCCCTCCCATCACAGGCCCAGAGAACTAGGAGGAGAAAATGGTTTAGTGGGCCAGGCCCAGGGCCCCCTTGCTGTGTGTAGCTTAGGGACTCGGTGCCCTGCATCGCAGTCACTCCAGCTTTGGCTAAAAGGAGCCAAGATACAGCTAGGGCCATGGTTTCACAAGGTTCAAATACCAAGCCTTGGCAGCTTCCACATGGTGTTGAGCCTGCAAGTGCACAGAAGTCAAGAACTGAGGTTTGGGAACTTCTGCCTAGATTACACAGAATGTATGAAAATGCCTGGATGTCCACTGAAGAAGTTTGCTGCAGGGGCAGAGCCCTCATGGAGAACCTCTGCTAGGGCAGTGCAGAAGGGAAATGTTGGGTTGGAGCCCACACACAGATTCCCCACTGGGGCACTGCCTAGTGGAACTGCGGGAAGAGGGCTGTGGTCCTCCAGACCACAGAATGGTAGATCCACCAACAGCTTGCACTATGCGGGAAAGCCACAGACACTCAATGGCAGCCCATGAAAGCAGTCAAGAGTGGGCTGTTACTCTGCAAAGCCACAAGGGCAGAGCTGCCTAAGGCTGTGGGAGCCCACCCTTTGTATCACCATGACCTGCATGTTAGACGTGGAGTCAAAGGAGATTATTTAGGAACTTTAAGATTTAATGACTGCCTTGCTATATTTCAGATTTGCATGGGGCCTTTTGTTGTGAACAATTTATCCCATTTGGAACAGGTATATTTATACAATACTTGTACCTGCCTTGGATCTAGAAAGTAACTAACTTGCTTTTGATATTACAGGCTTATAGGCAGAAGGGACTTGCTTTGTCTCAGATGAGACTTTGGACTTGGACTTTTGGGTTTATGCTGGAATGAGCTAAGATTTTGGGCAACCGTTGGAAAGGCATGATTGTGTTTTGAAATGTGAGGACATGAGATTTGGAAGGGGCCAGGGGTGGAATGATATGGTTTGGCTGTGTCCCCACCCCAATTTCGTCTTGAATTATAGTTCCCATAATCCCCATATGTGGTGGGAGGGACCCAGTGACAGGTAATTGAATCATGGGGGCAGGTTCCCCCATGCTATTCTCATTACAGTGTGTCACAGTTCTCACAAGATCTGATGATTTTATAAGGGGCTTACCCCTTTGCTGAGCTCTCACTCCTCTCCTTGCTGCCAACATATGAAGAAGGATGTGTTTGCTTCCCCTTCCACCATGACTGTACATTTCCTGAGGCCTCCCCATCAACGCTGAATTGTGAGTCAATTAAACCTCTTTCCAGGCTTCCCTTTAAATTACCTAGTCTCAGGTATATCATTATTAGCAGCATGGGAACGGACTAATAGAAATAATATGTGATGTGGATCCCTTCTGTGGATAGTTAAATAAAACAAAAAAAGGATGTAACATTATATTACTTATTACTATCTCTTCCAATACTCTTAAAAGTTTAAGTAATGAAATGCCATTATCAGCTATATCAGTGTTTCTGCAATTGCAGGCATCATAACATTGTGGTATCTATAACAAATCTTTATACCTAATAACAAACCTAAATATTCCCTTTCAGACCTTCAAACAATAATTTTATCTTGTAATAAATTATCTTTCTTGTTTACTCAGATTTAAAATCATGGTCAACTAGACACTTATCTTTGAATCTCTTTTATTATTCTTATAATAGTTTAATAAATTTCTAGATGGTTTTAAAATACGTGGATAAATGTAAGTAATTTTAATGATTTGAATTCATTTTGCAAAACAGTTCCCAGCCTGTGACATAAAAGAAATATTTAACATGTTTTTTTAAAGAGATGCTATTAACTCAGCTGAAATATTCTCAACACACTTCATTATGTGCAAAAGCTCCAAAAGTGTCCAGAATAAAAATGACTTGCTAATATTCAGCAATATATTATCTCATATTTACATATTTCTTTAATATATTTACCTATAACTATCAAATAATTGTTCTGGCTATGCTTAGAATTTTAAATTTTACTTGTCTTTCAGATAACACAAAATAATTTCCAAAGCAATTCTCTGAGTATTTGTCTTATCTGATTATATGCATTTGATGAATATTAATCACATTTTGAAAGAGCAAAAATAGATTCTTGTTTATTCTAGGTATTCTAGATAAATAAATAATTATCTAGGCTGCTAGATAATTATTGAAAAGAATGATATTTTCTCAAATTATCAGAAGATATTCAGTGTTTCCCTTCCCATTAAGATGCTAAATATGCTATCATCAGCAACTCTACCATAAGTATCACTGCTTTTACAGATGTTTCACTCAACTTTTGCTTTAAAAAGGGATGGCTGCTTCTGGTTGCGAAAGCCCAACCTGGTTCTTTAACGAGGCAATATGATTGGTGGTCTTGGTTTTCTGAAGTGACAACAAACATCCAAGAAATGAATTATGCTGGAATTCCAGGCAATTCAAATGGTACTTTGACAATCTGTACCAATATGATGAAAAGGATAGAATATGTAGAACTTTCTCCAAGTGTGCATGAGAACCATGCATAAGGTGTTTTTGTTTTTCCCATCACTGTAGACTTTTATGATCCAGTTCTGCTTATAATAGAGACATTGTTTTATGTAGCAGCAACTCACAACCTGGTTTTTAAGAGATACATATCTGTACCAACCTAGATTCACCAGGACAAAATTAAAGAGATTTTTATGAAATAAAAACTTATGTGAAAAAATGTAATTCTAATAAGTAAATATAGCATTATCCTTTTAAAAACAATCTCTGGAAAATAACACATTCCTCTGCCAAGAAAGGTGCATCTGTAGCATTCCTGTGATGCTGGCTGATAGCAAGATGATTATAGAACTTGTGGGGGGATTTTCAAAAAGCAAATCCCAATAGCTTAAAATTGGCCATGAAGCAGGTTCACTGTGCACTGGTTACCAAGGCGTCTAAGTCTCGTGACACCAAACACCCACACGCAAAACAAGTTACATAAGTGAGTTTATTACTTACAGATAGATAGGAAGAGACAACAGAAGCCTAAGGGTCTTTGTGAGGCAGTCTCCCAAGGCTCAGAAAAGCTGCCTTGGGCGGCCATGTCTGCACATGCCTCACTTGCACTACAGTGGAGGGACCCTAGAAAGCAGCCTGCCCTGGGTTTTATACCCTGGGAAACTCAGGACACTCTGGGCTAAAGCAATGAAGACATTTTGTTTCTAGAGGGTACTGGAACACAGCCCAGACTGTTCTGGCCAGCTTCTCCTTACCTCAGAATGTTGCACTCCCAGCACATTCTATAGTGATTGTTGAGAACTACAAGCAAGAAAGAGAGAACTGGGTGGGACCAAAGCTGCCCAGAGAACTGTACTGCAGTCAGTGGCATGTGAATTTTCATTGTTTGCATTAGTGATTCCAATGGGATTTAATTCTTTTATAAGAAAATAAAGTTTTCCACCCCAAATTCCTCTGCAAATGGTTATAGTAATTTAATAATCTTCATTACTGCCCATAATAACTGCCATTGCAGAATGCTAGTATACCAGCAACAAACCAAAGGAAGACTGTAACACGAGATCATAATTTTCAGCATAAATCAATCAGACAAACAGAGATTGGAAAGGAATGCAAAGAGTAGTTTTGGAAGATGTTCAAGATCCAATCATAATCAGTAATGGTCTGATTTACTGCATCTCTTGTATTCTTGCTCTCTCATTTAAGTGACCTATGCTTCCTTTTTAAAGTCAACACTGGAAAGATTCCAAATATAGATGACATTTAACAGGAAGGAAGACATAAACAAAACACAAATGGGTACTTGACATCCTTAATGCTCAAGCACATGGGTCAGGGTTCATTAGGTTATTTAATCCAGTCGTGCAAATTAGGTTATGCAGCATCTGAAATAAATCAGACTGAGTGCAAAGAAATTGAACAATGGCTCTTAAATAAAATCTTGCCTCGGTATCTTTTTCTCTTTTGTTGATATGCAAGAAACACTTTCTATGCTTATGTTGAAGGTGGATTAAATACAAACATTAATCCTCTTCCTAAATCATTTATGTAACACAAAAATAATATGGAAAAGTATTATGTCATAGCTAATGGGTTTATAGAAAAATACAGATGAGATACATGTGATGGGATTCTATGCTGTCAGAAAATACCCAAAAGTAAGAAATATCTATAATAATAATATAAGAAGACAATGAACAGATTATAATGTTAGAACTAAATTAGATACGCAGGTTAAGAACAAGAATAATCTCACCATATTAAGTTCCTGCACTAAAATTTTAGAGTCATTAACAGAATATACAGGTAAAAGTTCTAGATTAGGCTTTAGAAGTAGATCAACATAGCTTTCAAATATTTTTGAAGCACAACTACTGGAAAGATAGATTAGATTTGGTTTAGGTTTCTCAAAATGACAGAATTTAAGACATGTTACAAGTGTGCAAATCTATGTTCAATAAAAGAACATTTTAACCATTAGAACTCCATTCAAGTAGAAATTCTACCTCATAAATTTAGATACCTATTATTCAATAAAAGAACATTTTAACCATTAGAATGCCATTCAAGTAGAAATTCTACCTCATAAATTTAGATACCTATTACATAAAGATTCTTGCTGTGGCTAAATGATCAAAGATATTCCTAAGAGTGGCTTTTGCTGGGTAGAAATTTTGCCTAGGTGAACTCTGTGATCACTTCCAATTTTTAGGTCATTAATGTCTAGATTTACTTCAAACCTTAAGATCAATTGAAGCCCATAAGACACAATTCAAAGTCCCATCTTCTGTGAAAATTCAACTTTTGTATATATCACTTGGTATCACTAATTACTTTAAAATTGAATTCAGATGTATTATAAAACAAAGTCTTATAATTACTTATAATTTTATGCCTCAGATAAATCTGAAAACACTCTAAGGACAGAGGTTACTACTTAGTTCATAGCAGGCACTCAATAGAACTTATTGAAGGAAAGCTTTGAGGGATGAGAGAAGAATCGTCTTTTTTTTTTTTTTTTTTTTTTTTTTACTTCTCAATCTCCTATACCATAACCAAATTTTTTCTTTCCGTATTAAAAACAAAACAAACATAAACAAAAAAAAAGAAATTTCACTCATATAAGGCACGATATTTATTCATGATAGTAGACAGAAAAGAGCCTTTAAAATTATTATAGCTATCATTTACCTACTGTCACAATATGATGTGGGGAATATAACAATGAAAAAATTCCTGTGTCAAAGACATACCTGAAATTTCTTTCTCAAAGACATACTTGAATACAAGAGAAACAAACTAAAATCTTCTAAGGAGTGATATACTTAGAAAATAAATGTACCTGAGATTCATGAATTTAAGTTGCTCATTAAGTGGATTTTTGTGTAATTTTAACTATGAGTCTATGCATTTAAAAGTTAATATATTGTTAATTTCAGGCACATATTACAGATTTGCAAGGTAAAAGAAAAAAGTAGCTCATAAACGTCTTCAGCCAGGAAACTACCTTTAATTAACTTCCAAATATAATTTTAATACTAATGGTTGTTCAGAAATAATTGTCTCTAGATGCTTGACAAGTGTAGGATGCATGACTCTAGGTCTAGCTTGTTTAAACTGTTTATTTAAGATATCAAGTGATAAAGGCTATATCTGCTTAGCTTGTGAATCGTTATGTGCACTACTAGAAAGCAATAACCTTAAGATAATCTAGGAACTTCCTGATCCAGGAGCTCAGAATGTGGTGTTTGATTATAATCACAATGATAGTAAAGTATTTGTGTCTCTTGAAAATAATGACTCAACTGTCCCTAACTCCAATACACACTCCACTGATAAGATTATATACTTAGTATTTTCAGTTTTTATTAGCTTTGACTCATTTTTAGAGATCATAAAGAAGGCTTCGAACCAAATCACTGACTTCAGGGTATATAGCCCATACATAAAAACAGCTGAAAGTTATTGTGATTACTCACTTTTGATGCTGCAATGAGTCTCTTGAACTCTTGGAGTACATAGCTCTTAGTGAACTTTCTTTTTGGTTCTACATAGCACCTAAAGTGATCCAACTGAAACATTCCTCATATGATATTACTACCTAACCTACTATATAGCAGATGGTTCCCGTTGTAATTACAATCAAATTCAAACTCCTGGCCGAGACCAAAACCCCATGTCATCTGCCTTGCTCTCCACCTCCCCTCACACATATGCTCCTCTTTTTGCTCACTGCCCCCATCTTTCTATCCAAGAACATGGAAGTTAATCCCAACTCAGGGATTTTGAGCTCACTGTTCCCTTTGCTTGGAATACTTTTGCCCAGGATTTCTGTCTTATAATCCAAGTACCAGCTTAAATGCTGTCTCCTCAAAGAGGTCATCTCTGATAACACACATTCATCCATTTGTCTTTGTTTTAGTGTCTTCATAACATTTATCACTATCAGAAATTATCTTAGTATTGATTTACTTGAGCAGCTGTTTATTATCAACCTCTGTTTCCTCAAGTTTTGTGAGGACAAGTATCTTCATCTATTTTGTTTATCAGTGTATTCCCAATGCCTTGAGTGCCTGACAAACAGTTGGCACAAAATTAGTGTGTGTTTAATAAGTGAATGCAAAGGAATGAATATCTAAAGGCAAAATGTTCAGTCACTTAGACCCTAGCACATAATTGTCACCAAGTGAAATAATCATCTACATATATCCTCTAGGGAAAAAAAAAAAGCATTACTTTAAAAGGAAATAAGAAAATTAACAGAGATAAATTCTGGTCAAATGGGTAATATAGAAAAATATTTTTGAATTGTTACCTTCTTTATAAAACATTTTCCCCAGCTTTATTGAAATATTATTGACTTAAAAGTTATGTATGTTTAAGGCATATTGTATATTTTGATATATACATACATTGTGAAATTATTGTCACAATCTAGAAAATTGACATATTAATCACCTCACTAGTTACCCTTTCTTGTATGTGGTGAGAACGTTTAAAATCTACTCTCTTAGGATCACACAAGCCCAGAAGTTCAAGGCTGCAGCAAGCCAAGATCATGCCACTGCACTCCAGTCTGTATGACAGAGTGAGACTCTGTCTTAAAAGTAAACAAATAAAATAAAATATGCTGTCTTAGCAAATTTAAAATATATCATACAGTATTACTAACCATAGTCACCATGCTGTACATTAGGTCTCCAGACCTGATTCATCCTGCATAACTGAAACTTTGTACTCTTTGTCCAACATCTCCCCATTTCTCCCACTCAACCAGCCCCTGGCAAAAATCATTCTACTGTCTGCTTCTGTAAGTTCAACTTTTTTAGATCCCATATATAAGTGAGGGCAAACAATATTGAGTCTTTTTGGCCTGGCTTGCTTTACTTAGCATAATATTCTCCAAGTTCATTCATGTTATCACAGATGACAGGATTTCCTCCTTTTTTAAGGCTGAATAATATTTCATTATATGCTATTTTATACATCCATTCATCCATCTGTGGACACCTAGGTTGACTTCATATCTTGGCTATTTTGAATAGCACTACAATTAGCACAGAAGTACAGATATCTCTTTGAGATACTGATTTCATTTCCTTTGGCTGTAAATCCAGAAGTGAGATTGCTGCTTTATATGCTAGGTCTATTTTTAATTTTTTTGAGAAAATTCCATGCTGTTTTCTACAATGACTATACTAATTTACATTCCCACCAATGGTGACAAGGGTTTCCTTTTTTCTACACCAACACTTACATTTTGTCTTTTTTATCGTAGCCATTCTGACAGGTGTGAGGTACTATCACATTGTGGTTTTGATTTGCATTTTCTTGGTGACTAGCAACCTTGAGTATTTTTTCATATACTTGTTGGCCATTTGTATGTCTTCTTTTGAGATATCTATTTTGGTCCTTTGTCCATTTTTAAAATTGGGTTATTTGTTTTCTTGTTATTGAGTTGTTTGAGCTCCTTATATATTTTGGAAACTGACCCTTTATCAGATGTGTAGAGTTTGCAAATATATTTTTCCATTCCATAATTGTCTTTTCACTCTATTGAGTCTTTTTGTTGTTGCTCAGAATCTTTTTAATTTGATGCAATCTCATTTTCCTATTTTTGCTTTATTGAATCTGCTTTTGCTTTATTGACTCTGCTTTTGGGGTCATATTCAAAATATCATTGCCAAGGTAAAAGTCTAGAAGCTGTTTACCTATGTTTCTCTGATACTTTTATATTTTTAGGACTTACATTTAAGTCTTTAATCTATTTTGAGTTAATTTTTTTACAAGGTATGAGATAAGAGTCCAATTTTCTTCTGGGCATGTGGATATCCAGCTTTTCGAGCACCTCTTTATGTGTCCTTGGCACTTTTGTGGAAGATCAATTAACCTTAGATGCACGAATTTATTGCTGAGCTCTGTATTCCATTCCAATAGTACCCTGTTGTTTTGATTATTATACCTTTGCACCATATTTTGAAATCAAGTACCATGAGGGCTCCAGCTTTGTTCTTTTTGCTCAAGATTACTTTGGGTATGCAGTCTTTCATGGTTCCATATAAATCTTAGGATCGTTTTCTATTTTTGTGAAAAATGTCATTGAAATTGTGATGAATGCCTTGACTCTGTAGATAGTTTTGGGTAGCATGGATATTTTAACAATATTAATTCTCTCAATCCATAAACATGGGATAGGTTTTCATATATTTTTGTCTTCTGCAATTTCTTTAACCAGTGTTTTATAGTTTTTAGTGTATAAGTCATTCAGGAATTTTATTTTTTTTTTTGCTACTGCAAGTGAGATTTTATTTATTTCTTTTTTCAGATAGTTTGTCATTAGTGCATATGAACTCTACTAGTTTTTGTGTGCTAATATAGTATTCTTCAACTTTACAGAATTCATCCCCACATGGGCCAGCCTACCACTGGGGCAGGCCTGGAGACTGAATCTACAGTAGCTAGCCTGATGCCAGCATTCCCTGGGGAAGCCTCAGGCTGGGGGGTTCATGGTGAAGACCAGTGCTCACTTCTCTTTCTTTCTCCAAGTAGATGGTACATCTCTCCTTCCTGTGCTGCCTGGGGTTGAGGAGGAGTGGCATAGGTAATGTAAAACTATACTTTCTCTCCTCTTCAATGCATCTTCTCATCTCTGTGCTCTACCCAGGTCCTGTAGTCTCTCATTTGGATCCCTTAGGAATTGTGAAGGTGTTTTCATGCTTGGATGACTATTGTGCTCAAGTCGATGTTTCTGTCAAGGGATGAGTACTAGAAACTCCTATTCTATTAATATCATCTTACATACATCACTCAATTGTTACCTTCTTGAAAGTTTTTGTGGTCATTGATTTGAGATGCTAAACTCAATACACTACCGATAAGACACATTTCCTAAATTCCAAGGCTAGATTAGCTTAAATGTATTAACAGCTTTATACAAGGAGGGTCAAATACTCATAGAAAGGTTGTTTTTCTCTCCATCCTTGGATCTCTGGGAGGAGGCAGTACAACATGGTGGTTAGGTATATGGACACTGGAGTCAGAGGTCATTGTTTTTTCTCTGCTAACTAGAACAGTGACCTATGTGAGTTGCTTTACCTCCCCAATTCTTCTTCATTTGACATCATATAGTACTTGCCTCATGACTGTTGTGGCTTAAGTGAAGTAACCTAATGAAGTGCTTAAGACATTTTTGGTACATTACAAGTACACTAAAGGCATTAGCATCTATTACTAAAACACAGACAATAATATATTTTATATTAAAGTAATATAGAGAGTTCCTGAAACAAAATTTGAATAAAGAGTTTAGATTTTACATGAGAATTTTATTTTAACTCAAGAAAAAACAGGCTGATCCCATCACTTTACTCTCCTTAAAAAGCAGTTCATTGCACATGCTGAAACACTGTCATTAGGTTTACATTTCTCAACCAAGGATGATCAGGCTGTGGTCCCTCTCCTGCATTAGGGCCAAGCAAAGGTTGTGGAATGACAAATGGTAAACACCAGCTCCAGCAGAATTGCTTTGTCTATCTACCCGTGAGCTCAATAGACCAAAAAGAGCTTTAAAAATTTATGCTTTCGAAACCAATTCACAAGTGTTTGGTTAATGATCACCAGCAGAGATGATGCACAACAAAATGCCCCCAGGGAGCACTGGTAATTTTTCAGTGGATGCTCAGGAGCTGACAGGAGGAAAGCACTACAGAAAGTTATGTGCAAAAGCACTAGGTCACAGCCAGATAGAATCTGGGATTGTAGGGAAAAATATCCACACTTAAATATATGCCCCCGAACCTGGTGAGAAAATAAGTATAAGAAGTCATGTATCTTCCTCTGATACTCATCTCCCAAAGTCTGAAGTGCCCAGAGCCAACTTTATAAATATTAAAATATTATTTTTAAAAAGATGTCATTGGGATATAGGGACTAAAAAACAGACTCCAACTTTGCGTACTTATACTTTTAAAAACTAAAAAACGCAACAGAATATTAACAAAGAAGTTCTGGATGTGATAGTACAGCAGGCTTATTTCTTACTTGTAATGTTTGTTTATTCCAAATTATCTGTAGTGTACATATATAATTTTTATAATAATCAAAACTATAAACATTATCTTAAAATCTTATATCCAGTTTATAAGTCAGGCAGGCACTGTTTATTCCATGAATTTTTATTTATTTATTTCATTTTTATTGCTTTGCTTTTTAAAAATATTTCCAACTTTTATTTTAGAATCAAGGAGTATATGTACAGGTTTGTTGTATACATTGTTATGTCGCATGATGCTAAGGTTTGGGATACAAAAGATCCCATCACCAATGTAGTGAGCATAGTGCAATAATTTTTCAACACTTATTCCCTTCTCTCCCTCCCTGCCAGTAGGCCCAAGTGTCTATTGTTGCCCTCTTTATGTCATAAATATTCAATATTTAGTTCCCACTTATAAGTGAGAACATGTGGTATTTTGTTTTCTATTTCTGCATTAATTCACTTACAATAATAGCCTCCAGCACCATCCATGTTACTGCAAAGGACATGGTTTCATTCTTTTTAAGGCTGTATAGTATTCCATGGTGTATATGTACCATATTTTCTCTATCCAGTCCACCATTGATGGGCACCTCGGTTGATTCCATGTCTGTGCTTTGTAAGTAGTACTGCGATGAGCATACGAGTGCATGTGTCTTTTTGGTAGAATATTTTTATTTGGGTGTGCGCCCAGTACTGGACTGCTGGGTTAAATGGTAGTTCTGTCTTAAGTTCTTTGAGAAATCTCCAAACTGCTTTCCAAAGTGGCTGAATAAATTTGCATTTCCACAAACAGCTTATAAGTGTTCTTTTCTCTGAAGCCTTGCCGACATCTGTTTTTTGACTTTTTGATAATAGCCATTCTCACTGGTGTGACATGGTATCTCATTGTGGTTTTGATTTGCATTTCTCTGATGACTAGTGATGTTAAGCTTTTTTTACATATGTTTATTGATCTTCTTGTGTATGTCTTCTTTTGAGAAGAGTCTGTTCATTTCTTTAGTCTTTTTAATGGGGTTATTTGTTTTTGGTTTGTTGAGTTGTTTGAGTTTCTAGTAGTTTCTATAGGTTATATGTTTACTCTGTTGATATTTTCTTTTGCTGTACAGAAACTCTACTTTGATTAGGTCCCACTTGTCAATTTTTGTTTTTAGATACGGGTATTTGTTGCCAGATACTACTTTCTCATCATTGTTACCTGTGATAATCTTACTTTGATCATAAAGTTTATTTTGGTTAAACTTATATATCAACTTAACTGGGCCATGGGGTGCCTGGATATTTGGGTAAGCATCATTATGGGTGTGGTGTGTCTATGAGGGTGTTTCTGAATGAGATAAACATTTGAATCTATACACTGAGTTAAGCAAATTACCCTCTCTACAGTGGGCGGGCATCATTTAATCCATTGAGGGTCTAAATGTTTAAAACTAAGGTTCAGTAGTGGAGATTTGCTCTTTCCCTGTTCCCGGCTGTCTTTGAGGGGGTATATCAGTCTTCTCCTGCCTTCAGACTAAGACTTGGACTGGAACTTATATCATTAGGTCTCCTGAGTCTCCAGCTTATCAACTACCGATCTTGGGACTTCTCAGCCTCCATGACTGAGAATAAGCCAATTCATATATTCATATATATATATATATATATATATATATATATATATATATGCGCACACACACACACATATATGTATATAAAGAGAGAGAGAGGAGATTTCATGTATATGAAATTTTAATACACACAAACACATGAAATCTTCTATTGCAGCAATCCCCAATATTTCAACATTTTTGGCACCAGGGATTGGTTTTGTGGAAGCCAATTTTTACATGAACAATTTGGCTGGTGGGGGCATGGGTTGGGTGCCAGGAGGAGGGGATGGTTTCAGGATGAAACCTCAGATCATCAGGCATCAGTTAGATTCTCATAAGGAACGTGCAACCTAGAGTTGACAATAGGGTCAGCGCTCCTATGAGAAGCTAATTCAGCTGCTGATCTAACAGGAGGTAGAGCTCAGAAGTAATGCTTGCTAGCCTGCCACCCACCTCTTGCTGTGCAGCCCAGTTCCTAACAGGCCATGGACTGTAATGGTCTGCAGCCTCGGAGTTGGAGACCCCTGTCCTATTGGTTCTGTTTCTCTAGAGAACCCAGGATAATAGAAACTCCAAAGTAGTAAGGGCGAAGATTAGTTTATCTAATCTTTGTTCTATCCTTAGTCATTCATTCATTTATCATGTGCTTGGTTTGACCTGCCTAAGGACTCTTCTGGGCTAGAGAATATAAAGATAAAGCTGAAAACATCTGTCCTCAAGGAGTTCTCAATCTGGGAATAAGACTATATGGACAATAAGGTAAACAATTATAATACAGGGAAACAAATGCAGAGGTACATACAGATAATGGAATCCTATTAAAATAGGAAATAATGAGAGTCAAAGAAGTCTCCGAGGGGAAATGAGTAAAGGAGTCTTGAAGGTTTCTAGAAGTTCTTCAGGTGAACCAAATTAGGAAAAGTCATTATAGGGAAATTGGAAACCTGTCTTAGGCAGACAAATGTGAAACAATAATTTTCTTTGTTTCTAGTAAACATGCTCTTGTTTCTGTTTGAGCCAAAAAGAAGAAACCTAGGAAATCGTTGAAGAAAAAATTACTAAAAGCAAAACTTCATGTACCAGTTAATAGGACACACAATGAGCTACTGAGCAATGAATGACAGCTGTTAAATTAGGAGCCATGTAAACATGAGTAGAAAATAGTTGTGCAGATTCTCCTTGACTCATGATGGGGTCACATCCTGATAAACCCATCATAAGTTGAAAATATAAATTGAAAATGCATTTGAAGCTGGCAACACAGCAGACAACCCCCAACTTATTACCATTCAACACATGCTTTTATGACTTTACAATGGTGCAAAAGTAATATTCTTTTGGTAGAAAGTCTAACCTCATAATAAGACATAAGGAGCTCCTTGGCTTACTATGGGGTCACTCTCCTGATAAGTCCACTGTAAAGTCAAAAACATGGGTTAAACCATTATAAGCCGAGGATTGTATGTACAGGAAAAAGAGAATAAGAAATGGTAATTAGAGAATCTCAAGTAAATGGGGATGACACTAGCAAAAGAAAAATAGTTAAAATGATCTATGCAAATTATTAAAAGGTAAAATGGAAAAGAAGGATAGAATCAAATAGAAAGGGGGAAAAGAAAGGTTTTCCAAACGGGCAACTAGAAAGAGGTAAAGACTGGCCTTGGCAGGACTAGCTAGAACAGAAAGAATGTATTTTTTTAATATAACGTATTTTCTTTTCTTGTTCATGAAGTGAATAGAACTACAAAAAAAAAAGGCATTAGTGCAATTGAAGCAACAAAAGAGACAGAGAAAAGGTAAGAGATGCAAGACGAGGTGAGCTGACTGCCCATTCAATGTTAGTCACAGTTTGGTGACTCCAGAGGACTGGGAGCTTAACTCTCCGCATTCTCTTATGTCTGGCAAGTGGAAACTCTAGTAGTTATAAAAATGGCAGATGTGAGAACTACAGAAATAATTTTTAGATTTTTTAAGGATGTCCAATATGATAAACACAAACCAAATTTTCTAAAACAAAAGCAGAAGAAGTTATGCTGTGAATGTGAGATAATATGATGTAGAGTTTTAAGTACAAAGACAGTGATTACAAATCCTGGTTTCTTACTTCCTAGGTGTATGACATGTATAACCTCTCTGTTATCAGTTTTTCCTTTTTAAAATGGCTAATAGCAATACTGTTTACATAATTTTGTCAGGTGAAAATAATAAAAGAGCCTACTTCATAGTGTTGTCAATATGTAAAAAGGATTTCCAACTGTGACTAACACATAGTGAAATGATTTAAAGGTTATTGTATTATAGTTGTTCTTGACCAGGAATTAACTTCATGGGCCCAAAGAGTTAGATGAACCCCTGCTCTTTTGAATTCCCTTTGTGATCTTAAACAAATTATTCAGCCACTCCAGACTTCAGTATCCCATTTGGCATATGGTGAGAGTTAAATTAAATGTGCATGTAGAGTTATGAATATAAAATCTGCCTTCTCCCATATATCCCTTTAAATTTGGAGCAAAAAGGATGTCATCAGAGATGGTATAATTCTTACACGGTAGCACCATGCATATCCAGTGTTGTTTCTCTTGTATTGAAAGTTGAGCTTACGCTTTGTACAATTATGTCTAAATCTATTATTCTAAAAGGATCAAGCACAAGGCCATTTGGACAGGAAAAACTTCCTTTTCTTAATGCAAATAAAGAGTGAATTATTTCCAAGTAAACATGATACTGCTTTGGTGAATAATGAAGACCTGGTAAGAAAATCAGTCATGGCTATTTTTGCAGGGGGGTATTTCAGTGAGAAGTCTGAACTAGAACTGAATACTCAGAAATTTTAGAGTCCACTGCATTGCACAGAGCTTGTTATGATCAAGCAGAGGAGACCCCCTTGAGGTGCCCATCTTAAGGTACCACTTAAGTTTGCAGGATACTGAAATACATCAGGAAGATAAGTTTTCTCTTTCTGTGGGGAGGAGTAGAGTTTCCCAAAGGAGAAGGGAGGAGCACCAGATTGAGGCATTTTGAGAGAGGGATGCATGTTGGGAAAAAAGGAACTTGGGGAGGAAGACAGTGAAGATGAAAGAAGCAGCCACGTAGGAGCTCCTTCTTGGCATGACTTCTTGACCATGATCCTATCAGTGAACCTTCCAGGACTTGTAAGGCTTGTGGTGATAGTTCATGAAACGATATTGAAAGAAAAGTTTAAATGAACACTTTTCAGCTCAGTTTTATGGGACTTATCTAAGAAACGTGCATGCACTTCACTGGAATAATCACGTCTAAATACCCGTCATGTAGAGATATACATACGTAGAAGCATGTGTGAGGATTTTCACTGCAGTATGGTTATAATTGTGAAACAAGGAAATGATTTATTCTTCTCTTAAGATGAGAACAGTCATGAAAGCTAAGAATATTGACAATATGAAATAATATTTAGAAATTTTTACTGTATCAACATAAACTCTCTAAGTCTTTCACAACAGCAAAAATGCAACCACTAAAATCATGTCTTGATGGATGCTTAATGATATAAAATATGTAAGTAAATACATAAGTATGCATATATATGCAAAAGGCAAGCATTTTTACAAGATTACATAATACAGTATACTCTCAGCTATGTAAAAAATACATAGAAAAAATGTAATATACATCGACAATATTGCTTATGTTGCTTCTGAGTGAGAAGATACTGATTGATTTTTCCGTTTGTTTTTCCTGCTCCTAGAGATACAAACCTCCTGGGTAATGAGAAAGACAGAGAAGCATTTTTCATAGAGAGTTGCCAGGATTGCTTAGCATCCAGATCAACCATGAAAGGTACCAGGAGAATGAACATCCGCATTTTTCTTGTCCGTGATTCTTCTACATAATTCTACTGAAGCAAAGACAATCTTTAATTGTAGAGACAAGAAGAGAAGCAAATATGTTTCTAGTATCCAGAAGCTCCTTAACAGTTGTCAAATAATGCTAATGAGCTAGTTCGTGGTTTATATCACAAGCTTCTCCCAAATTCTTCCCCCAGACATTCCTTCACGTTGGAGTTAATTAGACTATTGCAGCTACAGCTTTCATTACTGCTTGTATTTTGTAAAAATTCGTGCATATATCATGGGCATAGGGAGACATCCATTGCCAGCAAAATGCGAGTAGCGCATTTCCAGTTTTAGCTATAATTGAAAATTATTCTTAGGGACCAAAATGCCATTGAATAATTCTGCCTTTTCTCCTCCTTGTTCTCTTGTTTCTCTCTCTCTCTCCCTCTCTCTCTCTCTCTCTCCCCCCCTCTCTCTCTCATCTCTTATATCTAGCATCTATCTATCTTCTTTCTTTCTTTCTTTCTTTCTTTCTTTCTTTCTTTCTTTCTTTCTTTCTTTCTTTCTTTCTTTCTTTTTCTTTCTCTCTCTCTTTACTAAGTCTGGAAACCCTTAGAGTTTCTCTTGAGTATACCAACCTAATTATTTTTATTTCTATTCACTACCTTTCATGCATTTCCCACTTCCAATAATCTTTTTTTTATTAAATCTCCCAATCCAAGTCCACCCTCACTCAAAAGTCTCTGACCTTCCCAGAGTAGGGAGTACAACATGGAGTCCACATAAACATCTCTATACTTCTAAGTTTTATGCCAAGAGCATGCTTACTTTAATAAACAAAAAAACAAGTAGCAATGAAGAAAATAATCATAAAGCAAAAATAAAAAAAAATAGAATAACAGAAGGTTTTCCTCAGAATTAAAAATAAACCTATTTTTATGCAGACATAAAATGAAAAAGTCTTTTATGCACAGATGTGTGAACTGGGAATATAGCTGGATAATCAAATGGAAATAAAAGACAATTTTTCTTATTTTAAGTCGTTTCACTAACAAGCCTACTGAATGCATTTGGAAGCAATCTTTCATTGATTACTTTCTATTATTAATTATGGATAAGCAGAGATTTTTTCAACAGCCCCCGAACCTGCTTAGCTTGTGCAAAGATGCCACAAATCAGAGCCCATGGGTTACAGGAATTATTGATCCTCCTATAAAATGATCATGCAATCTCCTTCCTGAATCCAGTAAAATACTGATTAATATGCTGGAAAGACATCACTATAGTATTAATCCAAGTACTGAATTGAACAGTGTGCAATCTTTAGTTTTCTCCTTATGTTAATCGTATTCCGAACAACAACTTTGTATTATGTATTTTTCTATTTTATGTTTTTCTTGCAATTATAACATGTTTCAGAAAGTTTTTCTAGCATCTCATCATCCATGACAATTATCTCAGGAGGAGGAAGAATTTTCCTTGTGACAATTTCAGAGACATTCTTATTTCTAGATAGAATTTGTGATAAACTCTAACAATTTTCTGACTGGACTTCAGCTGGTACCCCTACTTTTTCTTTTTTCTTTTTTTTTTTTTTTCTGAGACAATGAGTCTTGCTCTGTTGCCCAGACTGGAGTGCAATGGCACGATCTCAGCTCACTGCAACCTCTGCCTCCCGGGTTCAAATGATTCTCCTACCTCAACCTCCAGAGTAGCTGGGATTACACGCTTGCGCCACCACGCCCAGCTAAGTTTGTATTCTTGGTAGAGACAGGGTTTTATCATTTTGGCCAGGCTGGTCTCCGTCAGACTCTTGATCTCAAGTGATCCACCCACCTCAGCCTCCCAAAGTGCTGGGATTACAGGCGTGAGCCACTGCACCCGGCCCCTAGTTTCTTTTTCTAGTCATTTTAGCAAACACCTACTTAAGAGTCTGCTACATTATTTCTAAAACAATATTCATTTTATATTTGGTCCTTTATATTGTGTCTTCAAATAAAGCTGAATTCTGTGAAGACTTTCCAACTGTGTGGCTGTTTCCTCTGTTTCCTTGATGTTCTGTTTATTCTAGTCCCTATAACAGATTTTGCATTTATACCACTACACTAAATAGTTCTCCTCAGATGCAGACGTTTATATAGATTTTGTGCCTATTGGGGGATAAATTCACTGCAATGAGGCAAATACCAGGTCACACTCTATTTAACATTACAAAAATGCTTAGGGGCATGTTAAATGAAGTTCTATGGAACAGCAATTGTATATTGCCTTTTAGGGATGTATTTAAAAGCTAATTACATATTCATCCATGCTTAGTTATTGAATCATAGAACACCTAAGTAAGCAATTTGTAGTTATCCAGTGTGAAATAGTTGTCCTATTAACACTAATTCAAAGCCTAGAAAAACAGCCTTTCTTAAAAACAAAGATAAAACAGAAACCAATACTTTCTTCAGTGGCTAATGGAGCCCAGTGCAGTTAAACTAACAAATGCAGCATATTCTCTACTAACTGTTCTGTTTTCCTGCTCATCTGAAACTTACATTAATCCATCAAATTACAGAGGTTATTGTTAGCAATTTACATACCACCCGTTTTTATTTCCATTAACATTTTTCTTTAAATGTCTTTTTATATGTTCAGTCTCATATTGAAACATAAATGTCTCATACTTTCAGAATCTTGAAATTAACACAGTTAAGAGTTTTAATTTTCTACCACACATTATTTTCTTTTTTAGGAGAGTTACCTACACTCAAAAGCATTCTTAATGCAGCACTGTCATTTGTAAAACAAAGACCCTCAATATTTTCCTTGTTTGTCTTTGTTTGAAGCACTTTTGTTTGGTATCTTGATCTAAATGCAAAGTTCGTTCCCCAATCATTACTCCCTTCTATGTAAATTCTGATTAAACAAAGCTGGATCATTTTAAATTAATGGTTATACAGTATCCAGTGCAAGACCTAGGCTTTGAATGCTTAACCAATCTGTCTCAAACATTTTTCTTTTTTCCTAAGATTAGAAGAGTGTACCATAACTGTCTTTGATGCAATAGTTATGAATCTAATGAAAAGCAAAAATGTAAACCTAATGAGCTCAGGAGCAAATAATTTGGGCTAAGGTCCTAACTTTGCCATTTGTCAGTGCTACCAACAATGCTCCATGATCTTCAGGAATAGGCTGAAATTTTCTCAATCTCAGTGACTCATTTTTAATGTATTTTTATAAAATTACCTACGTCACATTGGAATTTTTTAAGTCCTATATTATCATCTGAGAAGAACAATACCACTGACTCAATCATCAAGTTTCTTTGAGCCACTGAGTTGCCTTCAGTGGACCCAGGAGCCTACAGCACTGAAAAATCGGTACCCACAATTATATTAAACCTAAGAAAAGACTTTTGCAGAGACCCAAAGCCCCTCATGACTGCAGAAGCACTCATAGATTATCAGTTCTCTTGAGAAGGGAAGAGAGCTAGCTAGTCAGTGGGAGAAACTGTTGAGAGAACAGAATGTTCCTGTTCATATCCTTTTCACTTTGGTCACTGGCATCTAATTCCTGATCCATCTCATCCTGAGTATCAAACGAGCAAGAAACTGAGCAAAGTCAACAAAATTAAGAAGAGTAGCAAACATACTCACACTGTAACAGGGATGTACAAAAAGAATGTATCTCCTTCATTCTTTATGACTGTTCTTATTTTCCTCAAAAGTCACAAATCTTGGATAGTAGGGGGAACATGCTACATTTAATTTGCCCAATCTGGAAATACTAGCCTGGTACAATAATTTAAATAGTGCTTTTAGGTAGAATATGTAATCTCACAGATTTCACATCTCCTCTCCTGATGGAGGTTTGTGGCTTTTGTGACCTCAAAGAGAAAAAGTAAATCTTGAATCCACGTACTATCCTTTAATTCCTTTGGTTTCCATGGTGACATTCTTTGCTCTGCAGGTTGCTGCTCAGCCTGCTGGAATAAATCTAGCAGCTTGTATAACTCTAGGTCCATGTTTTCTTGTCTTGGTTTGGATCTGAGAGTCTAATCCTAACGAGTTTTGCACATGTGCATTCCAGACCCCAGACCTTACTTTAACCCCTGTGCTCCTGACACCCAGCAATTCTGAGCAAATCAACCTTTTCACATGCCTGTAACTCATTCTCAATCCACCAGTGTGCTGAGGTACACAGCTCTGTGCAAATGGAATACAGAAGATCTTCTCCACATATGGAAAGTCTTTCAAGTCTGTCTTCCTAATGCAAAATTCTGTTTTGAATGTTTTTAATTTCATTGTAACAATTTGTTCTCACTCTTATGCCCAACTCATCCCTGTGGACAAATGGATGCAATTGGCAGAGGAAACTCATATTGTTATTTTACTTAAAAGTATGAAGCAATTGACGGACCTAAGATAAATGCAACATATTTCACCTCCCTTTTCTAGTTTGCTCACTAGTTCACTTAAGAAAGTGAAGGGGTGAGGTGAAGGGACTGAACAGTCCCCTGATTCTAAATGAAAGAAGACAAAAGGCAACAATATGGAGGAGCTGGCAAGAAATTGGACCAACCTGGCAAAGAAAGTAAGTCACTGAGAGCTCCATAATTTTAAGTGAGAAAATCTATTCAAGCTTCTCCATCTTCCCAAAATTGCTTTTTCAAATAATTTGTGAAAATCACTGATCTCCGAATCAGTACAAAGTAACTACAGATCAAAGAGAATTCTGCTGGCTTGATTTTCTAGAAGGCTGGATAGTGACCTTGCAAAGAATCACCTTTATTGACCTCAAATGTATTTCCTTGTTTCTTTTTCCACCTTCCCTGACCCTTGCATTTCTCCACATGTTGTACCGTTATTGGTGTAGAGATTATAACATGAGAAAAAAATTAAAAACATCATTTTCTTTATCTTCTGAGTGTTATATGTGCTATGCTTTCCTTTCCTGATGAAATCGTGGTTGTGGAATTATACAGCACTGCTGAATTCTCCTTTATTATCTTTTATTGTCTTGATATTTCCTCTGGTTCTCTCTATCAGGAGGTCAAATAAGTATATTTTTTTTCAATACTTTTTTAAGATACTGTCAATATATGTTTTAAGTGAAAAAAAACTATATTATGACATCATTTCACTTTCTAGATGTATGTTTAAGCTGCTTTGTTTATTTGTTTGTTTTCCTTATACTGATCATTATCTTAGGGGAATAAGATAATAAGTGTCCTAAACTGTGTCCCAGCCTGTCCTAAGCTCCTTGCGTATAACCATTCATGAGGAAATACTGCAACGTTTTCGGTGCCATGGCTGTTCCAATAGAGTGAATCAATGAGTCTGAAGCTTTCTAAACTGGGTATATTAGTTTGCTAGGACTGCTATAACAAAGTGCACATACTAGGTGGCTTATACAACAGAAATGTATTGTCTCACATTTCTGGAAGCTAGAAGTCCAAGATCAAGGTGTATCCAGGTTTATTCCTTCTGAAGGCTGTGAGAGAAAATCTTCCCCCTGGCTTCGTCCCAGTTTCTGGTAGTTTGCAGACAATATTTGTCATTCTTTGGCTTCATTCTTTGGCTATCCCTGCCTTCCTCTTCGCATGGTGTTATCCATGTGTGTGTATTTGTGTCCAAATTTCTCCCCTGTTATGAGGACACCAGTCAAATTGGATTAGGATCCATCCTAATGACCTCATCTTAAACAGTTATATCTGCAATCACTGTATTTCCAAATAAAGTCACATTCTAAGGTTTGAGAGTTAGGATTTTAACATACAAATTTGGGGAAAAACCCAATTCAATCCATAGCTTTGACTATCCCAAGGAGACACACATTTGGATGATTTCAACAGTCACCTCAAAAAATTACTTTTAGAAAGAGTTATTTGCAGCAGATTTCCTCGCATCAGAGCATTTCTGGTCTCACAATACTTAATACTTTAACTAATTCATGAAAGTGAACGTTAATTTTGTTCTTCAAAATAATATCAAATTCCTCCCTCAAGTTACTCCTAGCAAAGAGGCTGGGTGCCAATAACTACACAACCACCATCTCTTTTTAGTCTGAATCATTTCTAAGCTGCTGTGGTGTGAATGCTTGTGTTCATCCAAAATTCTCATGTTGAAATCTTGACCACTAAGGTGATGGAATGGAGGTGGGGCCATTAGTGGGTGATTAGGCCATGAGTATGAAGCTCTCGTGAATGAAATCAGAGACCTTATAAAAGAGTCTCCAGAGAGCCTTTGACCCTTTCCACCATGTGAGGACACTATGAGACAATGAGTGTCTATGAACTGCGTAGCGGGGACCCACCAGACACAAAATCTGCCAGCACCTTGATCTTAGATGTTCCAATCTCCAGAACTGTCAGAAATAAATTACTGTTACTTATAAGCCACTCAGTTTAAGGTATTTTGCCATAGCTGCCCAAACGGGCAAAGACATAGGCCAAATGCCTTGAATGAGTTGCACAGTTATGGATACCACAGTTATGGCTGTGTCGCTAAGTTTTACTATTTACCATTTATTGTAAAGGATGCCAAGAAATAAGCTTTCTTGAGGTCCTAATCTCACTTGCAAAAGTTATTGAGTTTTTTTAACAAGTATGAAAAAGGCATTAATATTTTCTTAGAAACACCTAAACTGCCTACGATAAGCTCAGTTGCAAAGCATCTATCTAAACTCAACTGGTCAAGTGTATATTGCCAGCATACAGGATTGTGTAACATCTCTTTTATGATGCAATTAGGGCCTTCACTCATGGGTAAGTTCAATTTTAGAATTTTTAAGGGTAAGAACCACATATTATTTACTATTGTTATCAAAGCCTGACACATGCTTAGCCCCTAATAAAAATTAGTTGAAAAGCTAATAAATTAATAAAAGGCAAATAAATTGATGTAAAAATGAATTATGTGACTGTTCTTGATTTCAATACCAACCTGCTGATTGAACTATATTTATTCAGCTTTTTATTTAATACCCACACTACTTCAGAGGAATATATGCCACCACATCTAGTTGAAGAAAGTAAATTTTAGAGGAAAGATCATGTTTATGAAGAAAATAAACAGAGACATGTCAAGTCAGTAGCCAACTGTTTCTGTACCTTGGATGTGTCCTGAGAAATCATCTCGGTGCCCAGGTTCAACTTCATTTAGTACAGAGTTTGGACTGTATGCCTACGGACTTGGTGCTGATGGTTGTGAGCAAGGTTTTGCATTCTGATTCATTTCTTTTGTATCTGAAATCCTCAAGGATAGTGACATGACCTTCTCTTCTTTCTGCTGTCTCCATGGTTACAAGAACTCTGCATCTCATGACTGAGACAAGCAGCTAACTGGATCTTATATCCAAGGTTTTTTCTGGTGGGCAAACTGTAGCCAATTTGTATGAACCCAGAATTGCCTATTTTGTCTACCAGATTTTAGCAAATATTTTGTTTGATTTCTTGACAGATTTCTGAGCTCTGTCAATAATTCTGCAATTACAAAATTTAGAGGCTTTGTTGTCTTTAAGAAGGACAAATCTTTGTAATGAAAATTTGAGGTTGCAGTAGATGTCATAAGCAACTGTTGGCATGTTCTAATTTAAGAAATCGTTTCCTGTTCCCCCAGTATTTTGATTGCTGGAAAATCCTTTCATTTCAGTTTAGATACTTTGGCTAAAAGCTCTCTGAGGAAAATGTAAGTACATATTCGAAAAATGGGATGCTGTAAAGGTAAGATTTCAGTTGAATGGAGAGGAAGAGGACATTGCTTTAATGTGAAGTATTGGGTAGCTCATCGCAGTAGGATTAGGCATTTCTGAGGGGAGGGCAGTTGTAAAGAAACAGGGTAGACTGGAGAGACAGTGGCACCCAAACATGGGAAAGGTATAAAGAAAAGACTGTTCAGTTTTTTGAGGAAAATGGTAGTTAAAACATGTGCCCATTTCAAACTTTTCCTCAAACATAACTCAGGAACAGTTTCCCATGTGCTAGCGAATGACAAAAGGAAGGAACAGTCACTTTAACATCTAAAACAGCTCCGCAGAGGGTTTTTACAACTCCTTTGCATTACCAATGCGGAGAGCAATTGTTTCACAAAGTGTATCATTGTTACACTTGACCAAATTTATATCATGTTCATATTCTTCTTAAAACAAACAGAAAATACAAATATCTGTCTGAAACAGATCTGTGAAACTGTAATAACAGAAACAAGAAATGAGTTTATTGTTCCCATTAGGACTGCTGTTCTATCTCTGCTTGACATATGCTAATTTTTGTCCTCAGTGTTCATGGATAAGGAGGAAGGCAAAATGAGTCCACCCTCCAGTATAAGGATGGCAGCAATCTATAATGGATCTTGAACATTTCCAAATACAAGGCTTCAGTGGGGGCCGAGGAAAATGTGAATAAAAACAATACTAAATAAAAATGGAATTTTTCCTTTATCTTCAGTGCTAACTCACCTTGGATCTTTAGCAACTGAGGTTAGGCTATTTCTTTTTTTTTTTTTTTTTAATTTCTCTTTTTTTTTTTATTTATTATTATTATACTTTAAGTTGTAGGGTACATGTGCATAACGTGCAGGTTTGTTACATATGTATACTTGTGCCACGTTGGTGTGCTGCACCCATCAACTCGTCATTTACATCAGGTATAACTCCCAATGCAATCCCTCCCCCCTCCCCCCTCCCCATGATAGGCCCCGGTGTGTGATGTTCCCCTTCCCGAGTCCAAGTGATCTCATTGTTCAGTTCCCACCTATGAGTGAGAACATGCGGTGTTTGGTTTTCTGTTCTTGTGATAGTTTGCTAAGAATGATGGTTTCCAGCTGCATCCATGTTCCTACAAAGGACACAAACTCATCCTTTTTGATGGCTGCATAGTATTCCATGGTGTATATGTGCCACATTTTCTTAATCCAATCTGTCACTGATGGACATTTGGGTTGATTCCAAGTCTTTGCTATTGTGAATAGTGCTGCAATAAACATACGTGTGCATGTGTCTTTGTAGCAGCATAATTTATAATCCTTTGGGTATATACCCAGTAATGGGATGGCTGGGTCATATGGTACATCTAGTTCTAGATCCTTGAGGAATCGCCATACTGTTTTCCATAATGGTTAAACTAGTTTACAATCCCACCAACAGTGTAAAAGTGTTCCTATTTCTCCACATCCTCTCCAGCACCTGTTGTTTCCTGACTTTCTAATGATCGCCATTCTAACTGGTGTGAGATGGTATCTCATTGTGGTTTTGATTTGCATTTCTCTGATGGTCAGTGATGATGAGCATTTTTTCATGTGTCTGTTGGCTGTATGAATGTCTTCTTTTGAGAAATGTCTGTTCATATCCTTTGCCCACTTTTTGATGGGGTTGTTTGTTTTTTTCTTGTAAATTTGTTTGAGTTCTTTGTAGGTTCTGGATATTAGCCCTTTGTCAGATGAGTAGATTGCAAAAATTTTCTCCCATTCTGTAGGTTGCCTGTTCACTCTGATGGTAGTTTCTTTTGCTGTGCAGAAGCTCTTTAGTTTAATGAGATCCCATTTGTCAATTTTGGCTTTTGCTGCCGTTGCTTTTGGTATTTTAGACATGAAGTCTTTCCCCATGCCTATGTCCTGAATGGTACTACCTAGGTTTTCCTCTAGGATTTTTATGGTATTAGGTTATTTCAATCATACTGCCTCCCAGCCTTACTTTGATATCTAGCCCTAGGACATGTTTTCTTTGCAATACTTTCGTGTGGTGGTTGGTTGTTCTTTTACTTTTGGGAGTCAGGAGGTATGATCCAGATCCTCCCCAATCTCAAACACTATTCCTGATCATCACTCCCTGATGCTCTAAAGCAATCGTTTTTGAAGGACATATCTGGAAATACCATCCCCTCCCTTTCTTGTTGCTCTCATCCACAGAACTGTCACTTATACTCTTCATTCAGGCAAACTGCAACCCCTTACTTACACACTCCATGTCTATTCCAAGTTCTCCCATCATCATGGAGAATCCAGCACTCAGGTGGACAACCATGCAACTCCTTAGCCTCTCAGTTCTTCAACGACTTCCTATCCAATGACTCTACTCCATTTCAGTTGCACACTCCCATGGCCTTGCCCTTGTCATTTTTCTTACCTGTAACCACTCTAATTTCAAAATACCTTGTTTCTGACCATAAAACATTCAATGTCAGCTTTAAAATATATATATTTCCTTTATGACTTATAGCATTCTGCTTTCTGTCAATCTCTAGAAGTTACACATATAGAATACTGCTTGAACAAATAAATGAATGGAAACACTTGTAAAATAAAGAGGAACATGCCAATAGCCTGTTACAATAACATCTCTTCCTCTATTCAATAGAAACCTCTAGATGCTGTGGTGAGTCTGGTCTTGAGTTGTTGTGCGCACTGCTGGATCCAGATGAAAGCTCAGCTTCCTGCCTCCCAGTGTCATTACAGAAGACCTTAACATTCAGGGGTGTGTAGGAGTGGAGGACAAAAGGCACAGGAAGAATCAAGACATTCATTAACACTATAGTAGCATTTGTATTTGAAACATAAAAAATAATCCTTAAAATATACCTCTTTGTAGCTGAGGGGACCAAAAATTATGTGTGGCATGAGATGCCTCCCTTTTATTTTCCCTTACTTCTTTTCTCTCCATAGAATTATAGACACACAAATTCTTTCCCTTAGCTGGCTAATTGAGGGATAACTGTAACAAACATAGGTTATCTGAGCCAGTAGAAATAGACTCTTGTAAGTGTCCTTTGGACATTTTTGGGGTCTTTTAGACCCCCTTACCGGGTTACATATTAGTGACCAATTTTTGGCTCTGTGTTTGTTGTATTCTAAGAGGTTCATAAACTTGATTAGCTGGACTGATGGTCATTTGCACAATATGTTAAACTGGATTTCTTTCCTTCACTTCAGAAAAAAAATAACCAATATTCATTTAATTAAATCTCTTGAGATTATTGAATAATTCAAAATCAGACAAGGGAAGTCTTCTAATGGGAAGTCTTTCCTAACTTCTCTTTCTCTGTCATTCTACAAAACGTTCTTCATAAACCCATTATAGTCTTTAAACAACATTGCAGTGACACTATAATAATGTCACTATTATTTTAAGAAGCTATAAGTTAGTGTTTCCAGGTGAGTAAACATGTTTTAACTCTAGAATACAATGGCTCAATAATAATGTGATGATCCTCAATAATTGTATATAAACATCTGTATGAATGAATGACTAGGGCTATACCAATATGATCTATAGTTAATTAACTTAATGAATGTTTATGAACCATTCACTATATGCCAGCTATTATTCTAGGTGCTGTCAACATATCAGTGAAAAAAGCAGGTAAAATTTCCTGCCACATGAAGCTTATAATTTCTGCATTCTAGAGGAAAAAGAAAGTATGTCATCCATGGAAGAAAGTCAGTTAGATGTCCCTTCAAAAGGAGCCTATTGCAAGTATCTGCCAAATAACCCGCTATATCCTTTGGTTGTTCCCAGCCAGACTGAACTGAGAGTGGGTACTAGAGATCAGTCATTTCAGCCTACAGTGGGACTCCCTTAATAATTAATCTTTGCTTTGGGCTCCCCACAGGGCACCTGGCCAAGGATTTCTCAAAGCTATGTTGTAGTCTGAGGCTCTTTTTACCCAATTCTTCTTCCCACCTTCTTACCCTATTCAGATGTCGGCCTTGTAGTATGGTCTGAAGGCTGTCCATATCCACTTTACTCACTCCCTCTTTATTCTAGAGGTGTTTCCCCCTCTAAAGTCTCTTGTACTTCTAATTCCGTGTTAGGGTCTTCTTGTTGAAGGCACCGCACTAATACAAAATGTAGCAAATTTTGTTTCGCTTTAATATTTTAAACATGAAATCGACTTCTAGACTTACATGACTGCCCATCATATGCTTAACTGGTGCTCCACCCCACTCTAAGGTTTCAGGAAATCCACAAAGTGAGAGAAAAAGTCATTCCAATTATAATGCAAATAACAACTTTGCAGACATATGTCAGAAAGCAACACCATTAGAATTCCAAACGATGGGGCGCTAAAGCTGGCTAGGGGCAATTCTGTGCATCTTGTCCAAAACCCTGTATTCAATGATATTATGTTGTTAGCTGGAAATCAGCCACGGTGGTGGAAGAATTCCCACTGTATTAACTAGCAAAAGCTACAAATCAGATTTAATTTTGTTTTGGGTCATGTGTGTGTGTGTGTCAGAACATGTGTGTGTGTGTGTTTGTGTTACCAGACAACTAGTTTAGCACTATGTCACTGCTTGCAGACATTATTCAGAAATGCCTGACCAGTAGTTCAAGAATAAGAATGCATGCTTTTTCAAAGAGAAACAAAAATAGACAAGCAAAACTTTGCAGAAGCTTTTTGAAAATAAACGCAAGCACATTCTAGGTTAATAGTTTAATATTCTCTCCATTGGGTCCCACTTTAAACATTCATGTATCTTGCAGCCCCTTGTTCCCTCCCGTTCTCTGCTATTCTAGACTCTATAGCACCCTTCCAGGGTAGCCGTCTATGGAGGCAGCACATTATTATTTTGGTCCTTTGATCTTGCATTAGTACAGAAGCTCCATTGTGTTATTCTGAAACTATATTGTCCAAAGAAAGTAATGTTCTGATTCTTTGTAATTAAACACATTATATTACCTCCTAATTTGCACATTGAATTACAAAATTTTGAAATACATAAACATCACTGAGGCCAAATATGCAAAATAAATCATTTCTGGTATCTGTGGGATTAATGAATATTAATTATCTGACATTCATTATTCTTTAAAATTTATTTTCTATGATGCTCATGTCTTGTGCTTTGATTTTTCATATTATTCCCAGGCTGTACTTGATATCTTCTTCCTGTACAGTTTTTATCTACCATAAAATGTATTCTGGTCAATCAAGGCAGAAGTGTTTTGATTTCTTTTTTTTTCTTTTGGTTTGGTCTTTTTGTTTTGTATTTTAAAACAAAATATCTCATCATGGGTCTTTACAGAACCGTATGAGGAAAATATTGATTCTCTGATTTTCTGTGGTCCTAGTAAAATCATTAAAGAAATGAAAGTAATAAAAAGCAAGGTCGAGCATGGTGACTCATGCCTGTAATCCCAGAACTTTGGAAGGCTGAGGCCGGCTGATGATTTGAGGCCAGGAGTTCGAGACAAGCATGGCCAACATGGTGAAAACCTATCTCTACTAAAAACACAAAAATTAGCCAGATATGGTGGCACATGCCTGTAATTCCAGCTACTCGGGAGTCTAACGCACGAAAATCACTTGAACCCAGGAGGCAGAGGTTTCAGTGAGCCGAGATTACGCCACTGCACTCCAGCCTGGGCAACACTGACATCTCGAAAAAAGAAAAAAAGGCAATATACCTATCCAATGATTTTTATGAATGCATTTATATGAATGCACTTTTGGCAAGATATCTGCCAACTTTCTCAGAAGAACAAAGAATGCATTCCTTATTTTTAGTGGTATAGGAAAATAGTAACAATATTGAGAACACATGTTTCACATGTCCTTTGACATAATCTAGTGTTTCTGACTATGCTCATTAAGAGGAAGCCAAACAAAACACTAAATAAAGGGAGACCAAACATGTTGTGACATGACTCCTGTCTTCTCCCTTATTCACACATGCAAGGTTAGCCTCATTCACTGTAGTCGTCCTTCCTTCTCACTGAGCATGGAAAAGCCTGCAATCCTCTTCACGATTGGAGTTTGTTATAAGTTGAAGATGTCTTTTTACTGAGATTTTTAAAAATATACTATATAATATGTGTTTAACATTCTTATATGCTTGAAATTCTTCTTAAAGATACACTAGGGGTCAAATATTTTTTTAATTTCTCCATGTTCCTAGAGACACTAATATTTCTGTGTTTTATAGATATCGCATAACTTTGCCCTTCCCTGCTGGTGTTCCCCTGGTTCTATCTCATATATATTATATAAGGCCTTTATTAAATATATGTATATGTGTATACAGGCCTTTGTTAAATAGATTTGAATTTTCACTAGAGATGTTTCATGCACTCATGCTATTTATGCAAAACTAGAAAATGCCTGAAACATTAATATAAAATGACTAAAAAGGAAGTTGCTCATTTATCTGGTATCCTCAGCTAGAGTGCCATAAAAATATCTGGTTGATGAGGAATTCTGACAAATAATAGCTTTGGCTTCACATATGAGAAAAGCTTCCAGTCATTTGTTTCCAAAATTTACAGTCATAAGAGAACAAACTCACAAATAAATTTCACCAACACTTAATATTCTGACACACCCTGTATATGCAATAATCCTCTGTCCATCATATAGCCTGCTGCATATTGTAAGAAAAGAGAAATTGCAAATATTTGCTCCTAAGCTCTTGTGATAGGCAGAATGATGATCCCACAAAAATGTCTTTGTCCTAATCCTCAAAACCTGTGAATATATTACCTTACTAGGCAAAAAAGACTTCCTTATAGATGTGATTAAGAGTCTTGATATAGGGAGAGTATTCTAGCTTATCAGAATGGGTACAATGTGATCATTAAAATTTTTATAAGTGGAAGAGGGAGGCAGCAGTGTCAGAGATAGATCTGAAATTGCCACCGTGCTGACTGAAGATAGCTGAAGAGGCCATGAACCAAGGAAGGCAGGTGGCCTCCAGAAGCTGGAAAAAGGATAAATTTCCCCTAAAAGCTTTCAGCAGAAACATGGCCAACTCCTCAATTATAGCTCAGTGAAGATTTCTGACCTCCAGCACTGTAAGATAAGGAAAGTGTGTGTGTGTGTGTGTGTGTGTGTGTGTGTGTGTGTGTGTGTGTGTGTGTGTTTCAGTGCTGTGTTACAGTGTTGTAACACTTAGTTTGTGGCAACAGCAGTAAGAAGGCAATATATCATCTCATACATTCCAGAGAAAGCAAAAATAGAAGGCATTAACTCTATATAACCCTTTACCTAAAACATAAAAATGAATCCCTTAAAAACAGCTTAGATGATATACATTACAATTTTTAAATTATTTTGAAATTTTAAATTTTAAATTATTTTGAAATTATAATAAAAACATTACAATTTTTAAATTATTTTGAAATTTTCCTGTTTCCTCTCAAGATGTTTTTGTTATAGTACTAAGAAATACTCTCTTTGTTAATTACACGGGAAAAGTGTATTTCCTCCTGACTTTCAGAAAAAATTTCTGTGAAAGATGGAAATTAAGGTTCTTCAGACGAACCAAGTTATTCCGGTAGTAAGATGATAATAAAATAAGCAAGGAGTTTAACTTTCCAAGGTCAGAAGATATTCTTAATAATAATTTTAGTGTTACTTTAAAATGTAACATTGTTACTTTAGAAAATATTGCTCTAGTTGCATTTTTATACCTTGAGAGTCTTCTGTAGCTGGAAAGTGAGTGTTAATTTCTACACACAACAAAATTGCCATTAGCAAATATTCTCAAACAAGAATGTCCTTGTAACCAATTTAAAAGTGCAAATTAAATGTGCTTTGTGGTAATAATTTGTGAAGTACATTAAAATGCATTGTATGCTGAAGGCTAAAATGTTACAGATTTGTCTATACGAGCTAAACCTACTGGTTCATACTAATGACATGTAGCTTAGCATTAAGGGGCAATGTGTTTCAGAGCTGGGATTTCCTGTAAATTGCCTAAAGTATGATTTAAGAGGTATCATGCAAAATTTTCATAGCCAAATGCATCCCCAGACCAACATAGTACAGCCCTGGAGATGCACCACAGAAAGGCATTATGTAAAGATGGCATATTGCCAATATTTAAAATAAAAATGATTGTATAGTAACACGTTTGCTTATTTATTCATTCACAAAAGCTTTATTTATATACTCACTCAATAAAGCTTTTGTGAATGAGTAAATAAGCAAATGTATTACTTCACATTTTTAAAAAGTATAGGTACTTTTTAAAAAGTACCTTCACATTTTTAAAAAGTGCAGGTACTAGAATTCACAAGTTTGGGTTAAAATTCAGGTTTAACTTCTTATGAACATTATAGTGGCAGACAACATACACACCCTCTCTGACCTCTGGTCTCTCCATTTGTGAAACAGGGATAAAATCCACCTTTAAGAAGTACTATGTCTAATGACTAGAGCAAAAATACAGGGATCCTGTCTGGGTCAATATCCTGGCTTAGCCATTCAGTGTATATGGCCATTGTCAAGTATTTCAATGAGCTTGGGGAGTTTGCCTTCATTTTCTCATCTACAATATTAACACCTACCTGGTAGAGGAGTTGGTAAGACTCATATAAAATTTCAGTCCATTGTATATGCTTAAAATGTGTTATCCACTATAATATCATTGTGGTGAGGGTATAAATAAGATCAGGTGTGGAAAACACTGAACACTTAAGTGTCATTCAAATATCATTTGTTCGAATGCTTTATACATTACACAAACATGTTATACATGCTTTAGGTATGTATAATGTGTATTATACTGTAGAACATATTTCCTCAATTTTAGAACACACCTTTTTCATATTATTACATTTCAAATTACTAGAATTATGCTTAACATAGTGTTTGTTTCCTTAAAAGCTCATGAACATTTATAATGTATGAATCAGGAAATAAAACACATATAAGCATATCTGGAATACACAAGAAACTAAAACAACTCAACAGCAAAAAAAAAAAAAAATCTAAAATATGAGCAAAGGATCTGAATGGATATTTCTCAAAAGAAGACATACAAATGGCTGATGAGTATATGAAAAGATGCTCAACATCACCAATTATCAGGAAAATGCAAATCAAAATGCCAATGAGAAACCATCTCACCAAGTTAAGAATCTTATCATCAAAAAGACAACAAAAATAGCAAATGGTGGTGTGAATGCAAAAAAAAGAGAAAGCTTATACATTGTTGGATGGAATGCAAATTAGTACAGTCATTATGAATAACAGTATATAGACTTCTCAAAAAAAAACTAAAATAGAACTACAATATGACTCAACAATCTCACCTCTGGGTATTTGTCTGAAGAAAAGAAAATCAATATATCAAAGGGATACCTGTACCATCTTGTTTATTGCAGCACTATTCACAATAGCAAAGGCATGGAATCAACTCAGGAGTCCATCAACAGATGAATAAATAAAGAAAATATGGTATATATACATAATGAAATACTATTATTTACAGCAACATGGATGTGCCTGGAGGACGATATGTTAGGTGAAATAAATCAGGCACAGAAAACTAAATACTCCACATTCGCACTCAAATGTGGGAGCTAAAAACCAAAAAAGTTAATCTCATACAAGTAGAAGGATATAAAGGTCCCTCAAGATGTGAAGGAGTGGGGAGGATAAGAAGAGATTCATTAATGAATATGAAGTTACAGTAATATAAGAGGAGTAAGTTTTAGTGTTCTCTAGGATGGTAGGGTGAATATGGTTAACAATATAGCTTACGTTTTCAAAAAGCTAGAAGAATGCCCACAGCATAAAGAAATGATCAAAATTAGAGGTGATGAATATGCTTACTAACCTGATTTTA
Organism: Macaca nemestrina; assembly: GCF_043159975.1. NCBI lineage: Eukaryota > Metazoa > Chordata > Mammalia > Primates > Cercopithecidae > Macaca > Macaca nemestrina. The sequence continues at coordinate 66,111,317 of NC_092132.1, read as the reverse complement.
TCATTACGTACTGTACATGTGGATTGAAATATCATTCTGTACCTCATAAATATGTGCAATTATCACATATCACTAAAAATTAAAGGAAAAAACACGTGTGTGTATAATACATGTGTATGTATATATCGGTCAGGAAATCTCCTTATTCACCTTTGTTTCCTTAAGGCCAGCACGATGTAGGCCCTAGCGTTTGCTCAATAAGTGTCTGTCAACGCAATGAAAAATTAACTTATCGACATCTCCAAATTTGACCTGGGTGCCACTTTTCTGACATATACCACACATATGTCAGTCTAGCTAAAAACACTTTTAGTTAGGGGTTTGCTCGTAAGCAGACTGTCCTACGTAGACTGGACTGCTTTTTCCCTTGAAATAAATGCAAATCTCATCACGTTTTATACAGTTTCTATTCTAAAACCCAGGTAGCTGCTGGTCTGTCACTCTGAGGGTCCCCACAATTTACCTTTCAGTCTCCATTCAGCTGGCCGCCACCTGCTCGGGTTTCCTTGCATTCATATCCAGCTCCTCCTTCTTTCCACCCCTCCTTCCCAGCAGAGCACAGGTGTTGGAAAGCTGGGCAATGTGGAAAAGCAAGGGGCATAAGTTTGTGAGCCATGGTGGGTAGGGTGTCTGTGGGGCCTTCCTGTGCATTTTTCTCTGTTTGTGGTTAAAAAAACAAACTATCAATTTGAGGAAAAGCCAATTAACAGGTCTAGAGCCAAACATTGTATTGCATCCACACTGTATTTGAAATGGTACACCCCAATCACTTCCTCTAAAATGAATCAAGTAGTTATTGTTTGTTCATGGCTACATCTGCCATTCTGAATAGCATGTCCCTCATGAGCTGGAACTGCTCTTTGCCCATCTGTGTATCTTCAAGGTCTGATTCACAGTGTGCAATGAATGCTGTTGAATTGAATTATTAAACTGGACTAAGTCTCAAATTATTCATGCATCTTCTGATTTATTAGCTCATCATTTATTGAGAATTATGAGCTAGTTTATGGAGAAAAAAATATGAATAGGATTTCTTTTCTGTTACAGAGAGGCTCATAATTAGTGTGGGAGATGGATAAACTAATAATTACAATAGCAATAAGAAAACACTCTAACACATTTATGCATGAAATGTTATGAAAGCATATAAGATGCAATGATTAATTAACTCTTCTTGGGGAGTCGAGGAGTGAAAATACAGCTAGATTTTGAAAGATGACTCTATAATCAAGAGGCAGAGAATTCGAGCCAAGGGAAAGGAATAATAAGTACAATGGCATGGAAGCACAAATAATAATACTAAAACATGAATAATTAACGTTTGTATTACACTATGTGTCAGGCTACATTCTGGGCCACACAGTCATTTAATATGCATAAAACCTTATGAGATAGGTACTATTATTATTCCCAATTTACATAAGTGGAGACTGAGGCACATGGGCGAATGATAAAGGAAAGATGCAAATCCAGGTAGTCATGCTCCATCACTGCTATGCAACACAACAAATTGTCATGGAATCACACAAAATGAAATACTATTCAACACTAAAATGACTAAATATCTGTCACATACAACAACATGGATGAATCCTCAAAACAGTGTAAGTGAAAGAAATAAGGTATGCAAGTTTAAATTATAAGCTATTTCCAGGAAATGTCAACAGTTCTTTGTGGCTGAAATGAATATGAGCTTTGTAGTAAACAGTGTGAAAGATGAAGCTACAGTGATAGGCTGGGATAAATTTGTCAATATCCTCAAATTCAGAGCGAAAATTAGGACTGCACCAATGGGGTAGTTTCTCAGAGCATTTACTTATAAGGAACTGTGAAAGATCATTGAATGCTAGTAAATTATTAGAAAGGTAATGATGTTGAAAAAAGTACATTTGCCAGGATTCTCCTTAGAACAAGTTCTGAATGTGTTAGCAAAGAAAACCGATTAGCTACTTGGAACAGAGAATGATACAGAGGAGAATGCTTAGGCAACTACAGATGGCTCTAAACTGCCTCTTTTTACTGAGATAAAGTTAACATAAAATAAAGCGCATAAATCTTAAGTGTTCACTTGGATAAACTTTGGTAATTGTATATACCTGTGGAATCATCCCTGATAACAAACAAGATATAAAATATCTCCATCTCCTAGGAAGTTTCATGTGCCCCTTCTAGCTAATTCTCTCTCTTATACAGTATCTATTCATTTGCCTTATATTAGTTCTGCCTGTATTGGGGTCTCATATAAAAAGATGACTGCAATGTGGAGATTTTGGTGTCTTGTTTCTTTCACTTTCATTAATAAGTTGATAGAACAAGGTATGCCCATTTGGGGCCACAGCTGAATTCTGCATGATAAATAGAAGGAGGCTGAGTGCTTCCTTCTCCCCCTTTCTCACGGAATGCTCAGACTCATATCTAAATGATTGAATGAAAGTCTACAGCTTTAACAGAATGCCAAATTATTAACATGGTAGAGGCACAAAAAATTCCTGTCTGGCTTAAATATACTCTAGTTGTTAATGTGGGTTTTGTTTTAAAGATTCTAAGAAGTGACATAAATATATTTGTGTCTAATGGTAATACACTTTACACAATGTACTCGGAGCTGGGAAGTAATTTAAAGGCTGGTGAAACAGGCCAGGTGAAAAATAGTGAATTAGAATAGTTAGAAAAAAACTGAATTCAAGAGACGCATAAACACTGCTCCTCAGTGTGTGTGTGTGTGTGTGTGTGTGTGTGTATGCACATGGATGTTGTAGCAGAAAATAATTTTGTAGTTGTAGACTCTTTGTTTCTCTTTCACTGCATTTACTGCATCCACACAACAGATTCTACAGATCCATTTGAAAGAAAATATTCAGAGCAGCTGGTAAGCTGAGGTGTCCTCAACCTGCAAGCCCTGTGCCTCACACACACCAGTGCCTATCTGATGTAATCTATACTCTCTCAATATATCCTGGCTTTCTAGTTTATTTCTTTTCAGACTGTTTCTGAACTCTTGGCCTTTCAAACATAGTAGCTTAGCTACAGTGCTCAAGTATCACTTCTGGAAACAACAGAACACAAAAATATCCAACTTAAATAACATATGAGAATTATGTGAATATCAAACTCTGACCCAGGCCTAAATAGTACCTGTTTTGCTGTGTTTCTCAGACATTTTCACACAAAAAAAAACCAAAACAACAACAAAACAAAAACAAACAAGCAAGGACTGGTTGATCAACATTTTTATATCAGATTCAAAGAAAGATCAACAATTTATTATTTTTAGCTCAGAAGGTCCTGGAAGAGCTTACCTTTATCCTCTCTTTGCTATGACAGGGTTTGTCATTTTGCTAGCTGACACATCAAACCATGAGCTCTATCCTTGGCTGAAATAAAACAGGCAACTCATGGATTAGGTCACTTCAATACAATACACAGTCTCACTGTTTATTCAGTGGTATTGGCCCACTATTCTAGATTTGAAAAGACTAAGAGAATAATTGCTTTTAGGGAGAACCATTGTAACTAGTCTATTCCTAGAAACCTTACTATCCAGGTTTATCCCATAATTAAATTACTTCACTCTGGGTAGTTGGCCTATTGTTCATATTGTTTCTGCTCTTTTCCTTAAGTGATGTGTTATTTGAGTATTTTTTCAAAATTAAAAATAAACCCTGAATCAGTCTTTCATTTTATAAAAACCAGGGATGTTAAACATGTGGCACTTGAGCAGAACTGCAATCCTTGATTAATTAACTATGGAGAGTACTCATAAAGGCTACATGAGTTGGCAGCTTTCATAAACAGAGGTTGTATGACATTTTGTGCATCACTGGCTAATCAGAATCATTGGCCTCTGGGATGTCTGGAGCAAGAGCTGTGGCTGGGTCTGCAGGGAAGGTGACTTCATTTGGAAGGCAACATGCTTCAAAGTCATTAGGGGAAATGCATGCCAGCTCTGGCCCTGTAGCGCTTTCATTGATTTTGCGAATCATTTATCTAGCAGCCATGAACACTAACTATACTGTATCCGAATCAGTAAGAAAGGAAGGCTTTATATATGTTACAGAGATTTGCTTAGTCCCTGATGGCTACTTCAGCATGCTCTGAGAGGTGCGGCCACACACAGTGAAAAGCAATACATGAGCGTTCTAGTTGGACAGAAAAGGCTCCCTCTGCCTTTTAATATAAAACTTGATGCAGGATTCTCCACATTGGCATATCTTTCATTAAATTAAAATGCCAGACTTCAAACAAAAATTTCTGGTGTGATGTTAGGATGCTTCCAGCCCTCTCTATGCAGGGAAAAGACTACTAACTGATTGTAAAATCACAGTTATTTATCCAATTAGAGGGGAGGGGAATAGAAGCTTCTATCAGGAAAAGAAACAAAGGTTAATATAGAATGTTTCTTCTTGCAACTAGGTCAATTTAGATAAATATGAGTAGCCATGCATTTAATGGCAAAATCAGAATTCTAATCCCTCCTCTGTGCTACATAAATATGTGCAAGAAGACCCAACACCCAATTAGCTCAGTGAAAGGTGAATAAGGTCAAATTCTACAAAACAAACTACACTAAAATGTTGAGAGTTAATTCACCATAATGGTAATATGTCAACTAACTTCTGACAATGAAAAAACTTGTTTTATAGTTTTATATTTCTTTTCAAACTGTCTTCACAAAAAAATGATGAATAGTAGCTTACATAAAAGATATTTTACTTTTTAGACATCTAAGCATAAAGGTGTATTGTATACTCCCACAAGAATGGCCATGATGAAAAAATAAAAATAATAGATATTGGCGTGGATGCGGTGGAAAGGGAACACTTCTACTCTGCTGGTGGGAATGTAAACTAGTACAACCACTATGGAAAACAGCATGGAAATTCCTTAAAGAACTAAAACTAAAAATACCATTTGATCCAGCAATCCCACTTCTGGGTATCTATCCAGAGGAAAAGAAGTCATTATATGAAAAAATACATGAGCATGCATGTTTATAACAGCACAATTCACAATTGCAAAAATTTGGAATCAACCCAAATGCCCAGCAATCAACGATGGATAAAGAAATTGTGATATACCTATATCTATCTATCTATCTATCTATCTATCTATCTATCTATCTATGTATCACAGTTATCACACACATATATATGTGTTGTATATATACATATATGTGTGTATATATGTATACATATATACACACACAATGGAATATATACATATATGTGTGTATATGTGTGTACATATATACGTGTACATATATACGTGTACATATATACACACATACAATGGAATACTACTCAGCCTTAAAAAGGAATAAATTAATGGCATTTGCAGAAACCTGGATGATAATAGAGACTATTATTGTAAGTGAAGTAACTCAGGAATGGAAAACCAAACATCATGTGTTCTCACTCATAAATAGAAACTAAGCTATGAGGATACAAAGGCATAAGAATGACACAATGGACTTTGGGGACCGAGGGGGAAAGGGTGGGAAGCAGGTGAGGGATAAAAGACTACAAACTGGGTTCAGAGTATACTGATCGGGTGATGGGTGCACCAAAATCTCACAAATCACTGCTTACTCATGTAACCAAATACCACCTGTTCCCCAAAAGCCTATGGAAATACAAAAATTAAATAAAAAAGGCATCTAAGCATAAAAAGCAGTTTTTATTTTATAACAAGATTTGTTACAAAGTTGTCTTCATAAAAACAATTCGTTTTTATTCAATAACATTGTTAATGATAATATTCATTATATGAAACAAAAAAATTAAGGGTAGGATGTCTTCCAATTTTCGAAAATCTTTTTGATAGTGCTTTTCCATGAGTCAGGGGATTACCCACTCTTCTGTAAGTTACACTCCTTGTGCCCCAAATCCTCCTATCTGAAGTTCCCTAGGGTCTGCCAAAATGCTTTCAGACACTAGGTGGGTAGATTCTGATGGTTAATTGTCAAAAATACAACTTATTTAATATTAAAAACTGCAAACAGTGGTTTTAATGGTTTTATTTGCACAGTTAGAATTAAATCACATATACACATGCTATTCTGCTTTTATAGAAATAATAAAGATAATATTATAAAGAGTTCATAAACACGACTTTTGTTATTGTGTAATTTTCAGTGAAGAGCCAGCCATTACTGTACTGCTGTTTTTGGACCTTTCCATTTCATTCCTATCAGGAAGATGAATGTCTTTGACCATAAGAAGCATCCTGCATGGTAGAAAAAGCATCAGCTCTAGAATCAGACAAATGCAATTTTCAATTTTGCCCACTTCTTAGAAAGAGTATCTTGACCTTGGACAAGTTACTTTAACCTTTCACAATCTCAGATTGCTCACATTTGAAATGGATGTGATATCTACCTTGACAGGCTATTGTGACAGTAAATTAAGATGACATTTTTAGAAATCTAGCACAATTCCTGATATGTATAATTGAGATTAAATTATTTATTTATTGCTATTATCATTTTCATCATCATCAACTTAAAGCTCTAGGGCAGTTTCCATATACGAGCATTACTGAGGATATTTTTAGTAATTTATGATTCATATCTACTGTGTCCCTAAAATTTTTTTTTAGCAACTTGACCTGCAGTGTTTATTCTTCCCTACATTTCTACCTGTTTTATGTTGTATATTTTATGTAATTTATATAGCATTTTAATATGTTGTATGATATACTAAAGTTATTTTTGTTCAACCTTCATGATGAATTATTGATATAGAGTGAATATCCTATTTAATGCTAATGTTTTGGCCTTGGAAAATATATTTGGTATTATTATTGACACCTTCACTCTCTGTCTGTATTTTCTTGAATATATCATAACCCAGATCTTTATTTTCAATGGCACTGAAACATACATTTTAATTAACAGGATATAATCAAGTTTTATTCTTTAATTCATGAGTGTTGTCTCATAATGAGTCTTATTTTATTTTTAGTTTAATAACTTTTAATGATATTTTGACTCCCAGGAAGTAAGTAAGAAGAATGCTATTGGGACCACCACACAGGTCAGAAGGATCTCAGGTAAGGCCACACAGTACTGCAGCTTGAGGCAGACTATTTAATACATTGCCCTTGTCATGGCTTCTGTCTCCAGCAGCTGAGATTGGTACAAAGAAGACAACAGTATGAAGCAGATATGAAGGGTGAGGTAGACATGAATGGAGAAAAAGAAGAACAAGACCAAAGGATGTGTGAGGAGAGGATCAGGGTTACATTGTATTTTAGGACTAAGTCAAAATACATAATGAATCAGAGTCCTCTTTTATGACGCTTCTCACACGTAATTGGGAAAACAAGTAGGTTGAAAGAGCTCATTTTGGTTTGAATATTACTGTCTTCCTGTATTTCTTGTTTAAGGAACATTTTTTTCCATTCTATTTTATTTTGGGGGGCCGTTAAATTAAATTTATTTTGTCTTTAACTTCTGTGATAATTTAGATGGTATACATTCAGATTTTAATTTTATTAGTGACTATCTTATATGTTCAAATGATCAAAATCATATTTATCTAATTTTCAAAGTAAAACAAGGATTTTTTTTGTTTCCAGTTAGTTAAAAAAAAAACTCTCATGGATTCCTCTGTATTTCTATATTCATCTATTTGCCATTTCTCACTCTCCTGCAATTTTCTTAGTCTTCTGTAATGTAATTCAAAGAATATAAGCCTGTAGTTTTTAAAACTCTTTTCAACATACAGATTCTTCTTCATTTAATTTTATACATTCAATTTTGAAACAAAATTCCATAAGTATAGAAGTAATTCTATTTGCTTTTTTGTCTTAAATATTTATAATAAGTCCCTTTTACCTATGATTCTTACATTCTATAATTCTTAGATTCCTTTTTATCCCCATTCTTAGATACTAAACTTTTTTTTAATGTTTATTGAGCATTTATTCTGTTGAAATTGAGCATTGAACCAAATGCTTTCACATACATTTTATCAGTTAGTTTTTACAAAAAGTCTAATATAATAGATACTTTCCCCAATTTATAGATGAACTTTGATTTAATAATTGAAAGTCATCGTTTTGGAAGCATAACTTCATAGCAAATCTACTTTTATTTCTATAAACATCTAAAACAATTCTGCTATACATTTCACACATTAAAATTAATTTGGTTATGCAAAGACTGTGAGTGCTACATTTTATTTTATTATTTTCTGGAAGCTAACCTTGTAAAGAGAAGTCTAATGTCTATGGAAGTTGAACTCATTTTTAATTTACTTGAATGATTATATTTTTAAACACTACCTGAGTATAGCTAGATAATAGAGTTTTTCATAAATTTCTGTAACTATGTTATTTTTAGTTCAGAAATAATTTCTGCTATTTTTTGTATTATGTATTCTGCTCATAAGTTCTGTTTCTCTTGAAAACATTTATTACTTTTGCCTCATTGTCTCTATATTTATTCTGATCTATTTATACTTTTTGTGTGTGCTCTAGAGATATATCTTCAATTAATCTTTTGCATCATGAATTGGAATTTAAAGCTTCTGATTTATAGCACCTGAATATGCTACTCATTCACAAAAAAACTTTGCTCATATTTCCCTGTTCTTATGACCTGCTACAATTCATATGGTTGGTATTTTGTTTTTAATCTAAAATATTCTTGTATTGCTTGCAGTAAATGTATTCCAGAGAGGCATGATCCCTTTGAAACTAGGACAACGGTTTATGTCCATTATGTTGTGGTCCCTATGAGTTCATTTGCCATCTACCCTTTCCCTCTAGTTCCATTCCTTATTTCTCTATTTAAAAGAAAATTTCTATTGAATTCAGCTGTTGTCATATGGGAAACATTACACACTATGAAAATTATCCTGGACTTTATACAAATCCTTCAACTGAGCAACTCAGTCTAGCACATTGTAGGATCAGAGACGAAGTATTAAGGAGGTATTCTGAAATTGCAAACTGAAGCCATGTCTCATTACCAATTCCTATTGAATGGTCTAGATCAGGGATCAGCAAACTACAGCCAAATCTGGCCCACCATCTGTTTTTGTGAATAAAGTGGTATTGGAACACAGCCATGCTTATTCATTTATGTATTGTCTATGACAGCTTTCAAGCTGTAATACAGAAATGACTAGTTGCAACAAAAACCATAAGGCCCGCAAAGCCTAAAATATTTATTATCTAGCCCTTTACAGCAAAAGTTTGTTGACACGTAATCTAAATTCTCTAGCCCAAATATAAACAGGAGTGCTAAGGAAATCTGACCCCTTTCACCCATAATGTCTCCATAAACAATGTGATCCCTTTTCTGGTAAGTAACCAGAATAGCCTGGAACATCAAAAATATCTATTTATACCTTATCATCAAGATATCCTTGTTAGGGTTGCCAGGCAACACATAGATGTCAAATTCAATTTGACTTTCATCCTAAGTATGTCTTATGAAATTTGTGTTTATCTGAAATCCAGATTAACTAAGTATCCTGTATTTTTCTTTGCTAAATCCGGCAACCCCATCCCTGATGTACACCCCATGGATATGTGTAGATCAAATCAAACACCATTGTAGTAACACCATTGTCCCACTGTAGTAAGGAAATCAAGACAGCCTATAGATAGAGAAACTACTTATAGGCTAGTATTTTCGGACTCCGAGTGAGAGAACACCCAACTCAAAATGAACTAAGCAATTATGAAATGTATTATTTTACAACATGGAGTCTAATAGAGCATAGAGTCAGGGAGATACTCTACATCAGGGCTCCAGCTTTATGTTTCTGTGATTCTTGTTAGGACTGCCCTTGTCTTTGTGCCGGAGTGATCCTCAACACATAGCAAGGTAGCTACAGAAATTCCTGACATTATAACCAGAGCTGTAACTTCCAGAGTCAGCAATGAAGCCATATCATATTGTGTGTCTTTCGAAGAAGGAGACAACCATTCTCCAGAAGCACAATAGCAAAATTCCATTGAATTTTCTTTGCCTAGAATTGATAAAAGAAATTAGAGTACCATGACTGTTTTGTGTTAATCATTTGAGGGTAGAAGGATATTGAGAAGCACCCATGATTACCATTAGTTCACCTCTTTAGCTAACCGATATCTACAAATATTTTTAGAAGTTGTAACATCTACACAAACACATTCATATCTTTCCTGAAGAAAGACCAAAATCTCTTCTGTATCCAGATCCAAGTGTGAAGTTCCTGACTTCCTATGTAGTCCTCTCCATCAGGTTCAGATATTGCTCCTGGCAACCTAAGGTTAAAAGATGAGGGATCTACCCTTAAAATCACTGGTACAAAAAGGGCAGAAGGGACATGATAATAATATTAATAAAATTCCAATTGCAATAAAGGAAGAATGAGAAGTTAAACTTGAGAGTCATTAGCCCACACTATATATATTCTGTTGGAGAGACAAGGGAAGATTTAATTCTCCAGGAAAATAATATGGCTTTTTGTTTGTTTGTTTGTTTGTTTGTTTTGTGTGTGTGTGTTGTTTGTTTGTTTTTTTAGACAGAGTATCGCCCTATGGCTAGACTGGAGTGCAGTGGCATGATCTCAGTTCACTGCAACCTCCACTTCCCAGTTTCATAAGATCCTCCTGCTTCAGCCTCCCGAGTAGTTGGGACTATAGGTGTGCACCACCACACCCAGCTATTTTTTTTTGTATTTTTAGTAGAGACGAGATTTCACCAGGTTGGCCAGGGTGGTCTTGATCTCTTGACCTTGTGATCTGCCCGCCTTGGCCTCCCAAAGCACTAGGATTACAGGCATGAGCAACCACGCCCAGCCAATAATACGTTTTTTAATCAGCCAACCTGGCAGCATTATTCTGTTCTATGCATGTAAATCCTTGTACATTTTCCCCTATGATCATACCTGAGACAAGTGGTGTGAAGACAGACCTTGTAGAGAAAAGCTTCAACAGATCATTTTAAGTTGCTGAAATTTTTATGGCAAGAATACTTCCACAGGAAAATGCAGTTCTCATAAAAATTTATTAGGTTTCAGGCATTTTTGCTTCAAGTCCACAATTAAAGATCTTAATTTACATGTGATCTTTGAATATGTAAATGTCTGTTTCTGGCTATACATTTCTGTGTCCTTCCCTTCTCTGTTGGCCCCAGATAAGTAGCCTCCGCCCTGAAGGAATGTGAAATTATTGTCTTTGGTGGAGAGGAACCAGGAATAATCTAATCTTTTTCTTAGGATTGGCCTCTTTTCTACAAAAGAATGACTAATAGGAGGGACTTGAATGAATTCCACTACGGTAACCTGCAAAATTGCTGTCTCTCTGTTGACATTTAAATTAACTTTAGCTAGGAATAGAGAATTTGGCTACTCTACCCATCAATGGACTTGGTTATAGATCAAAGATATAACTTTTCTTAAAGTCACATAAGTCATACTTCTCTCCTATGTGCATTTGATTTGACCATATTCAGCTAAATCTTTTCTTTTAGGAATTTACCAATAGCATTGGGCAACATTACATCATTTCAATATTTCAAACTTTCCCTGTGGCTTTCCTAACACTAGAATCTGTGTAGAAAATGAACTAAGTCCCAATGTACAATAGGCAACAGTTTAAAAGAATGTTGGCAAATGCTTCATTGATGGTCACCCATTTCCTAGCCTAGAATAGGTGGGTCTTTTAGAGTAGGAAATTCTCCCTTCTCCCCTCTACTCTCTCCACTCAGCAAGTATACCTTTTAGGGTATGTTCCCTTGAGCACTCTCCTTCATTTTCCCACATTCTGTATCACTTAGGAAGTCTTCAACATAAGTAACAAAATGTTATTTCAAATTGGCTTAAATAAGAAAATACATTAATCTCACATAATTAGAATTCCAGAGGTAGGGGAATGCCGAATTTGGATGTAAGAACACCAGTTGCTCTTCTCCATCATGCTTTGGGCTGTGCTATTCTTTAAGGGTGGCAGCTTCATGCTCTGGCTGATTTCAATAGTGCCAGGCATTACTTTAAGACAGTAGAATGTCCTCCAAAATCAGAAAGTAGTTTATCATTCCTGTTTCTTTACTAAAGACAAGCAAGAAGCCCAGAAACATTCTAGCAATCTTTCCTTCTTGTTTCAGTGGTCAGGATTTGTCACGCATGTATGCATGAGCCAGTCTCTGGAAAGAAAATGGGAAGGCATTGCTGTTCAGAGTAATCACTTGGGGTGATTATTACAAACCCCAGTCATATATCAATGCACTAAAATGCGATGCAGTGACAGATGAAGCAGTGGGGCTGGTGATGTCTTTCTCCATCCTAGTACTAACTTCCTACATCTTATTAGTTGCAGAAAAACATGTTATTGTTTTAGATGACTTTCTGGTCCTTTTAAGCAGAATTTAGAAAGCAAGACAGGAATTAGTATGCATTCATATTGCTATCTTACACATGTCACCTCATTTTTAAAAAAATCTGTAATAATAAATCCAAATTCTGAAGCACATTTTTGGTGGCAAGATAGCTAAATGAAACTTTTTTTTTTAATTCACAAAATCTGTCTTCTGGGATTTAGGAAAAAGAAGGCAATATAAAACTTCAGAAGTTAGTTTCCATTTGTAAAGAAAGAACAAAGATGAAGCCTTAAGGGACCTTCCAATCTATAAAAGTAATTATTTTTCCCTGGTAAGCAATAGTCTCTACTCTGAGGTATGTGAGATGTTTTTCTCAAATTTTATTTGGCGTGTAGCTTGACTTCCACAACGCCTCACATACTGCATGGAAGTCCAAGGCATTGAAACCTTGTCTACTTGATATAACAGGGGTAACCCCTCCAGGTTGCAAGGCAGTAGGCCAAATATCTGTCTGAGTTATGAAGACATCTAAAGTGCGGAGGGTTGTAAGTGCCCACCTCCAAAGCTGGTAATAAACACCCTTTGATAAAAAGTGCCCATTTCACTCCCGACACATTTAAAGCCTCTTTTTATAAAAAGACAAAAACTCAATGGGCTTGTGAAAATGCATGCAATGGGAGGTCCCAATGTGTTTTATGAACAGACTATTGAAGATGTTACCTGAAGATGTAGTCCTCAGGCTCCAGCTTTTTCTCTAAACAGAACCTCTCTCCCTTATGTAAATCATACGTTAATCAAGTGAATTACCCCCACCAGCCATAATGCACACGATATGCATTTCTTGAGTGTGTAACATATGACATGTGCTATTCTGGGCACCTGCAATACAGAGATGAGAAAAAAAGAGCCTGATCGGCTCTCAAAGAACTCACAATCTAGTAAGAAAAACACCAGCCATGCTGACAAACAATTGCATTAGAAGAGGGCAGGTGCTATAACAGAGCTTTGCAGAGACAAACAAGGGACAGAGAAGACAGTGGTCAGGGAAGGCTCCACTCAGGTAATAGTTCTACCTTATCTGAGCCTTGAAGGATAATAAAGAGTTGCTCAACCTTTTTTGCTTCCCAGCATGTTGATTTCACCTCTATCTTAGAACTTGTATTCTGTATGAATGCACTCCTGGTGTGTGTCTGCCTGAACAAGAGTGCAAGCATCTCAAAAGCTGAGAACACAGCTTACTCATCAGTTTGATGCCCTGGGCTTCTTACAAAACTAGATGCCTGGAAGGGGTCCATGCATGTCTGTTGTGTCAAGGTATGTCAGTCTTGGACCTCAACTCTGTTTCTGGTCAATTCAAATTCAACATACTTAATGTAAAAGTAATCTCACATTAAACTCTCTGATTTGCCAATTTCTGTCAATAATTTAGTTACTTTCCACATCATGCTGAATCAAAAATATCTGAATTATATTTGATTCCTTCACCTACTTTATGTCTACATCTAATTACTAAGACATCTTATTGATTTTCCTTTCATGGTATCTATCTTGTGATTTTGCCATTGTAGAATGCTACTTGACATCACTTCTGATGTTATGCTTATTTACATAGGTTTCTAATTTCTCCCATTCTTACGTACTTTTCCTTGAATTTCATCCAGAAACTCACTGCTATGTTTAAGGACTTCCACTTCTGACTCTATTTGCCATCTACCCAAACAAAATGAAAATATATTCCTATGAAATACCTTTTTTACAAATCAGATATATTTTCCTCATAGCAAAAGATAAAGGGAGAGGACTAGAAAAAAAATTGTCATCATTTGATATATTATCTATTGCTGCATAACATTTTACAGCACACTTAACAACTTAAAACAACACACATTAATTATACCACAGTTCCTATGGATCAGGAGCTTGAGTGGGTTCTCTACTTCAGGGTCTCGCAGACTGTAATTAAGGTTTCAGCTGGGCTAGAGTCTTCTTATCTGAAGCTCGGGGTTCTCGCCAAGATTATGTGCTTGTGTTTGTTGGAAGAATTCCATTCTTTGAAATTGGAGGAATGAAGCCCTCAACTCCTAGAGGCTGCCCACAGTTCCTGGCCATGTGTCCTTCTCCATAGGCAGCTCACAACAGAGAGGCTTGCTGCTTTCAGGGCAGCAAGAGAAAAGACAAAGTCTGCTTGGAGTTACGTAGGTATATATATCATATTATAATCATGGGAGTAACATCCCATCACCTTTACCACATAATATAATGTAATCATGACATTTACAGGTCACAGTTCTCACCCACACTCAAGGGGAGAGCATCACATAGAACCAGGGTAATCAACAGTCTCAGTTCATTTTTGATATTTGATTGGAGATATGCCTCACCTCTCCTCTTTCCCTTCTGCTTGCATGTGGGTCAGCTGAAAAGCCTGGATCCTTCTTCCTTTGAGGCCAGTGGAGGTTCACTCCACACAAACCCTGCTGTGTGTGGGAACCTTAACCCCAATCACACTCTCTGACAACCATAACAACTCCCATTCAAGACTCCTTTCCCTGTTCATTTAGGCCATGTTTGGACCAGGTTGGGAAGCTAGCCTTACACAAGAAATAAGACTTTTCATGCTGTGTGTGTGTGTGTGTGTGTGTATGTGTGTTTGTGTGTTTGTGTGTGATCATGTCTTGATATCTGAACCAAATTTGTGGGGAGGGAGTAAATCCATCCTTTTTCCACAGAGCACTTAAAATAGACATGAAAATCAAGAGGTGGGCATCATGGGCAGACCCCTACCAGGTTTAATGTTGCCACAAGTGGAAATAACACGTACTCCATCTGCTAAAAGCCATGTTCAGCCCCTGTGTTATGGGAGGTATAGGAACCAAGTTACCACAAGAATCTGCCTTGCTGCTATGAAAATATGTTGGATAACTATGGATACAAAAAAGCACATTTCTAGGATTTCATATTTTTAGACATCGGTAGGCAAAAATCACAAACTTAGCTATATATGCAATTGTCGAAGAATAATTCAAAATGAAAAGGTAATGAGAAAGTTTTAAATATTTAATTAGCATGAAATATGTATACAAATGTGTCACAGGTAAAAATAGAAAGTAGGCTAAACGTAGCAAGAAAAATATGATTACATTTGCATTGCTACTATAAAAAAAATGCAGTGTTATTGTGTCCCCAGCTGTACCTGGTCATAAAAAAAATACAAATGAGATTTTTTTTCATCCCCATCTCCATACAAAGAGTCCAAGTCCAAGTTCTCTAATTTTTATTCTGTGAAACACCAATATCTAGAACCAGGAACTTTGGATGTCCATTGGCAGTGGGTCACTGGAGAGGAGGTAAAATATATATTGGAGAAGAACCAGTAATGAGCCCCTTCATCGTTAATCCCAGTGCCTGTAAGAGGAAAATTCAGCCCTTTCTTCCCCTTTGAGAAATCAAGCCCTGTTTCTCTTTTCTGGGATAGTTCCACCTCCCCACTGCCCTTGTCTTTTTAGTCTTTGATTGCCAAAAGTATGACTCCATAAATACTTATGTGTGTCTTTCTGACTTGTGCTTGGATGTGTATCTTTTTGAGTCTTTTTTCTATTTCAATATTGGCTTGAGAAGGCAAAGATTGCCCTCCCCTACCCCACTACCACTAGAGAGTAGAAAGGAGGAACAAAAACACAGAAAATGCAACAATTAATATTTCCAGCTATAATTCTGCTTCCAAAAATATATTTGTTTGTTTTAAGGTAGATGCTCTTCTAAAACAATGATAAAATCTCCACTAGTGAAAAATACTTTAATGAAGCCAAGTAATTTGAATATTTCAGCTGTATGGGAAGCTTATAGTGAGCAGGGGCCATGTTTCATTTTTCTTTACAATTACAGTGTTCATGATGATGCCAGGCACTATGGCACATAATAAATGTGGATTTAATTAAAATTTTAATATATTATCCTTACTAGCAAGTGCTTAGTTTAATTAGAAGAGATGTTCTTATCAATGCTAATACATGAGAATTCTTTATCTTCCATATGTGAAACAGATTCACTACACAAACCTTAAAACTGCACTTAATTTCAAAGAAAACGTTAAAAAAAAAAAGTCTTCCATTGGTGGTGTGTAGGAAGTGACAGATTAACTTTTATCTTTTGGTGAGTAATGGGTTAGCATGGTAGTATGTTGACTGTGACTCTGCCATCCAATATTGAGCTTTCGTCTGTTACAAGGTTCTGTCAGTTAGGTATTGCTGCAAAATAATCCACCTTAAGACTTAGCTATTAAACTGAAGATTATTTATTATTAAATCTCATGAGTCACAATGCTTGGTGTTGGTTGATCTTTACTGGGCTTACTCATGTTTCTGCAGATTAGTGTTACTCCATGCATCTCTCATCCTCCCCCTAAAAAATGAGGGGTAGCCCAGGCATATCCTTCTGCTGGTGATGACAGAGTCTGTAAAGAGCAGTTTTTCAAACTCAACTCTACTGATGTTTTAGGTTGAGTATTTTTTGTTGTAGAGAGTTATTCCATCATATGATGTTCCACAGGATCCTGGGCCAGTACCCACTGGGAGCCAGTAGAAGTTGTGGCCAAAAATGCTCCTAGGTATTGCCAAATTCCCCTAGGGAAAAAACTGCCCCTAGTTGAGAACCACTTGTCTAGAGTACAAGCAGAAACACACAAGGCTCATGAGTACTGGACTTGCAGCAGTTATACCATCACTTATACCTCATTCCATTGGTTAAAGCAAGTTACATGGAGAACCCAGAGTCAAGCAGAGCAACAGAATGTATCCTACCCATAGTGAAGTTATAACACCTGCGAGGGAACACCAATACAGGAAAGTAAGAAGAATTGAGCTATTAAAATAATAAAATTATTTCAACAATTATGAGTTCAAGAACTTTGGTATAGACTTTCTTCCAAGACTAAAAAAAGTTTTCCATAATTTGTGATCTTATTAGATAGAACAAGCTCCCAGGACTTAGAACCTCTACTACTATTCCTTCCTTTTTGGTCTGATTAGTTAAAATACCTACTAGACATAATAGGTATTGAATACATAAAATAACATCAACACCTTTATGCATTAGGTTTTCTCAATATAACACAAAGTAATCAAAATGAAAAATTCTTTATGCTATAAAGTTCTATAAATAATAATAGTAGTTTCTTGCCTAAAATGGTATATTCACAAATAACCATGCATGTATATAGGGAAACATAGAATAGCCCGCTTCATGGTAGAACAACATAAATGCAGCATGTACGCTCTGTGAAGGAGAGCTGTACACGTGTGTTATATAGTAAACGATGCAATTTAAGACCTAAATATTTCCAATTGAGAAACAAAAACTGGTTGTAAATGTTGGTTAACACATTTTTTTGTTTTTTGAGACAGAGTCTCACTCTGTAGACAGGGCTGGAGTGCTGAGGCATCATCTCAGCTCCCTGCAACCTCCAACTCCCAGGTTCAAGCAATTCTCCTGCTTCAGCCTCCCAACTAGCTGGGATTACAGGTGCTGCCACTATGTCGGGCTAATTTTTTGCATTTTTAGTAGAGATGGCGTTTCACCATGCTGACCAGACTGGTCTCAAACTCCTGACCTCATGATTCACATGCCGCAGCCTCCCAAAGTGCTGGAATTACAGACGTGAGCCACTGCGACCAGTCGGTTAATACTTTTTAAAAAGAGAAACAATTTCTTCTAGGTTTTCTAGTTTATTTGCGTAGAGTTGTTTATAGTATTCTTTGATGGTAATTTGTATTTCTGTGGGGTCAGTGGTGATATCCCCTTTATCATTTTTTATTGTATCTATTTTATTCTTCTCTCTTTTCTTCTTTATTAGTCTTGCTAGTGGTCTATCAATTTTGTTGATATTTTCAAAAAACCAGCTCCTGGATTCATTGATTTTTTTGGAGGTCCTGGACACTTACACTCTCTCAAGACTAAACCAGGAAGAAGTTGAATCTCTGAATAGACCAATAGCAGGCTCTGAAATTGAGGCAAAAATTAATAGCCTACCAAACAAAAAAAGTCCAGGACCAGACACATTCATAATCGAATTCTACCAGAGATACAAGGAGGAGCTGGTACCATTCCTTCTGAAACTATTCCAATCAATAGAAAAAGAGGGAATCCTCCCTAACTCATTTTATGGGGCCAACATCATCCTGATACCAAAGCCTGACAGAGACACAACAAAAAAAAGAGAATTTTAGACCAATATCCCTGATGAACATCGATGCAAAAATCCTCAATAAAATACTGGCAAACCAAATCCAAGTGTGCTTCATCCCTGGGATGTAAGGCTGGTTCAACATATGCAAATCAATAAACGTAATCCAGCATATAAACAGAACCAAAGATGAAAACCACATGATTATCTCAATAGATGCAGAAAAGACCTTTGACAAAATTCAACAGCCCTTCATGCTAAAAACTCTCAAAAAATTTGGTATTGATGGAACGTACCTCAAACTAATAAGAGCTATTTATGACAAACCCACAGCCAATATCATACTGAATGGGCAGAAACTGGAAGCATTCCCTTTGAAAACTGGCACAAGACAGGGGTGCCCTCTCTCACCACTCCTATTCAACACAGTGTTGGAAGTTCTGGCTAGGGCAATCAGGCAAGAGAAAGAAATCAAGGGTATTCAGTTAGGAAAAGAAGAAGTCAAATTGTCTCTCTTTGCAGATGACATGATTGTATATTTAGAAAAACGCATCATCTCAGCCCAAAATCTCCTTAAGCTGATAAGCAACTTCAGCAAAGTCTCAGGATACAAAATCAATGTGCAAAAATCACAAGCATTCTTATACACCAATAACAGACAGAGAGCCAAATCATGAATGAACTCCCATTCACAATAGCTTCAAAGAGAATAAAATACCTAGGAATCCAACTTACAAGGGATGTAAAGGACCTCTTCAAGGACAACTACAAACCACTGCTCAGTGAAATAAAAGAGGACACAGACAAATGGAAGAAATACCATGCTCATGGATAGGAAGAATCAATATCGTGAAAATAGCCACACTGCACAAGGTAATTTATAGATTCAATGCCATCCCCATCAAGCTACCAATGAGTTTCTTCACAGAATTGGAAAAAACTGCTTTAAAGTTCATATGAAACCAAAAAAAAAAATCCCACATTGCCAAGACAATCCTAAGTCAAAAGAACAAAGCTGGAGGCATCACGCCACCTGACTTCAAACTATACTACAAGGCTACAGTAACCAAAACAGCATGGTGGTGGTACCAAAACAGAGATATAGACCAATGGAACAGAACAGAGCCCTCGGAAATAATACCACACATCTACAGCCATCTGATCTTTGACAAACCTGACAAAAGCAAGAAATGGGGAAAGGATTCCCTATTTAATAAATGGTGCTGGGAAAATTGGCTAGCCATAAGTAGAAAGCTGAAACTGGATCCTTTCCTTACTCCTTATATGAAAATTAATTCAAGATGGATTAGAGACTTAAATGTTAGACCTAATACCATAAAAACCCTAGAAGAAAACCTAGGTAATACCATTCAGGGCATAGGCATAGGCAAGGACTTCATGGCTAAAACACCAAAAGCAAGGGCAACAAAAGCCAAAATTGACAAATGGGATTTAATTAAACTAAAGAACTTCTGCACAGCAAAAGAAACTACCATCAGAGTGAACAGGCAACCTACAGAATGGGAGAAAAATTTTTCAATCTACTCATCTGACAAAGGGCTAATATCCAGAACCTACAAATAACTCAAACAAATTTACGAGAAAAAAAACAAACAACCCCATCAAAAAGTGGGCAAAGGATATGAACAGACATTTCTCAAAAGAAGACATTCATACAGCCAACAGACACATGAAAAAATGCTCATCATCACTGGCCATCAGAGAAATGCAAATCAAAACCACAATGATGGTATATCTCACACCAGTTAGAATGGCAGTCATTAAATAGTCAGGAAACAACAGGTGCTGGAGAGGATGTGGAGAAATAGGAACACTTTTACACTGTTGGTGGGATTGTAAACTAGTTCAACCATTGTGGAAAACTGTGGCAATTCCTCAAAGATCTAGAACTAGAAATACCATATGACCCAGCCATCCCATTACTGGGTATATACCCAAAGGATTATAAATCATGCTGCTATAAAGACACATGCACAGGTATGCTTATTGCAGCACTATTCACAATCGCAAAGACTTGGAATCAACCCAAAGGTCCATCAGTGACAGATTGGATTAAGAAAATGTGGCACATATACACCATGGAATACTATGCAGCCATTAAAAAGGATGAGTTTGTGTCCTTCGTGGGGACATGGATGCAGCTGGAAACCATCATTCTCAGCTAACTATCGCAAGAACAGAAAACCAAACACCGCATGTTCTCACTCATAGGTGGGAATTGAACAATGAGATCACTTGGACTTGGGAAGGGGAACATCACACACCGGGGCCTATTGTGGGGAGGGGGGAGGGGGGAGGGAATGCATTGGGAGTTATACCTGATGTAAATGACGAGTTGATGGGTGCTGACGAGTTGATGGGTGCAGCACACCAACATGGCAAATGTATACATACATAACAAACCTGCACGTTGTGCACATGTACCCTAGAACTTAATAAAAAAAAAAAAGAATAAACAGCACTGAAAGGTAAAAAAATAACAATAAAATAAAATATTTCCAAAAAAAAGACACAACTATGTTTTAGGGGGAAGAACACACCGAAATTGATTCTATTTATATGCTTAGGTAACCTTGAGCAAAGTCACTTGTGTGAGATCTATAGCATGGAGCCATCAAGTATACTAGGCTGAATCATATTAAATTTGCCAATATTCAGTTGCTTTTGTTTATCTTCAAGCAGAGCAATTTCATGTAGTTCAAATTAGCAGATAATAATACTAGCCAGACAATGTTGTTTAGAGGGTTATAAGAGTCAATATTAATTGATTTTTAACCAAACTAAAACATAAACAATGGTAAATAATCAGAGAAATATAGAAATCCATAATGTCAATACAGAACAAAGCAAAGGCACAACAGTATCTTCTGGGAAGCATCTGCTCCTTTTTAATAAGCTTTGATCTAATTCCAAATTATAAAAACGAGATTGCACAAAAATTAGAGAGTTGCTAACAACAGTTGGAGGTGGTAAGGAAAGGGGAAAAGAAGAAGAAACAAAATTTCCTTTCAAATAGAACAAAAATAGCACAAAAGAGGTTAAAAATAAATTGGGGCCTGTTATTCTTAAATATTTCTGGGAGTGGGAATTGATGAATCTATTACTGTTTTCTGATTCTCTAAAGCAATCAAAACTTATCCTGGAAGTGAAATATAAAGATTAAAATGTTTTCTTTTGAAGCTGGGTAAAAGATGAGTCATGCTTTGAGGCAAGTTTCCTAAAAGAAGATTTTAGAGAATGAAGTGATAAAAAGACAGCATGAACACAAGTTTTTATTAAATTCCTTCCTAATTATAAGATAAGATGGCTCAGTTGTGAGTCAGTTGGCCACTGTGTTACATTGTAATGTTTATTTTAAGAAGAGTAAAATAATATATTTCTTTAAAAAGCAATAAAGAGTAAACACTGAAATACTTAAATTTGTGGTTCCAAAACCCAGTCATTCACCAGAATTATTTGGAGTCATTTCTTAAAATTAAAAAAGAGAGTATACAGACTCCACCCTAGCACACAAAATGAAAACCTCTGGGCTTGAGGTTCAGAAATATGATTTTTCCAGAAGCTAGAAAATTTATTTTGATCACTTACATTTGAAAAAAGCTGAGCTAAAACCTATATCTTATTGTTCTTTTGCATTTATTTAAATTGATCTTATTTTCACACATCAGAAGCCAGGTCTTTTTAAAGATTCTCATGCCTGTGTTCTGCTATTCAGCAAGTAAAACTTTATATCTTGTCTTCTCCATACTCTGATATTCTGTCTGACATTAAGTTAATAACCAACTACTTTACTCAAAAATCAGAACTCATCGGTTTCAAGATGTGCTTGAGAGGACCATTTGTAATAGAGAAAAAATATTGATAACAAATATGCGAACTGTGCTTACATCTTTTATCTAAAATATGCAGGTATCCAGAACATTGTACAATGCCTACAAACATTCAATAAGTGGCTCTGTATTGATTAATGTTATTCTTTTTAGAGGACAATAGAGAATATTTATGATGTCACTCCCTGAAACACTGGGCCCTCTCCCTGCACTCATCCATTTCAGAACCCTTTGGTTCCCTCATAGGAAGTGGGAATTGTTGCGTTCCTATGGGGAACTCAAAAAAAGTGCATATTGCAGATTTCACATAAATTTGGAAGACTTTCAGAAGGAGGCTAAACAAAAGTCCTTAATATATAAAGACAAATTATTGAAATTTTTAGAGAAAGAAAATACTATAGTAAAATGGCTGGATTTAAGCCATTTATGGTTTCCTTTCTGATTAATCCCAGATTAGACTAGCTTAAAAAGACTGAATCTTGGTTGAGGCAAAGAAAAAAATCCTAACTTTAGTCACAGCAATTTCACTTCTCAGCTTTATTTGAAAAAAAAAAATTTGGACATGCGATCAGAGATACAGGTAAAAGATATTCATCAAACATTTACAGCAAAAGTAAAATTGGAAATAAAGTCCCAAAAAGAGGGAATAAAACAAATCATAATATACCCAAACAGTGAGATACATTACAGTCACTAAAAGTGGTAATTACAAGAAATGTTAATAATATAAAAATATTTCCTGTGTAATATTAAGTAAGAACAGCAAGTACAGAAATGTACTTAGTATTATGGTAATTTTACTGAAAAATAAATAGTTAAATTAATAAACACCTTAACAGCAGATTAAATATATATACATAAAAAATCAGAATAAAATTAATTTTAAAATGTAGTTCTTACTATTTCTCGATAATAGATTATTTCTGGATGGTGGATTTGTATTTTTTTCTCTTTATAGTTCTTTATTTTCCAGTTATTTGGTAATGATAACTTCTTACATTTATTATCAGAAGCAAAATGGTTTTAAAGAACAAAAATAAGATAGAACATAGACGAATGAAAGAGTCACAGCATTACTCTTTCTTAGGCAAATGGAATGTATTTTATACCTACATGCATCTATTGACATTTCCCTAAAGTACATTATCATTTGTCTCTCCTCCTAAATCTGAATTTCCTACTTTCTAAATATTTCATCTTTCTGGATGATTTCTTTAACTCAAGTCAAGAGAATTGGACTAAGTTATTAAGAATATAAAAATGAGTTTTTCACTTCTCACTTCCTAAGCTCAGCTTTAAACACCTTTAGTGTGAGACACTTACAGGAGAAGTTCAGTACAGTAATGTGTCACTTAACAATAGAGAATCCTCTTGAGAACTGTGTTATTAGGTGACTTCATCATTGCGCAAACATCACAGAGTGCACTTACATAGACCTAGATGGTGTAGCCTATTACACACCTAGGCTATATGGTCTAGCCTACTGTTTCTGGCTACAAATCTGGTCATTACTGGACTGAATGCTGCAGCCATCTATAATACAATGGCAAGTATTAGTGTATACAATACATCTAAACATAGAAAAGATATGGTAAATATACAGTGTCATAATCTTACAAAGCCACCATCGTATATGCAGTTTGTTGTTTTCCCAAACGTTTTTATGTGGTGTATGACTATAGTTGCATTGACAAAAAAGGTCGACCTCAAGAGAGATGTTAGGAGTGGAGGCCCGGCCCTGGGAGCCATCTGCTAGAGGTAGTGGTTGAGAACAAGAAGCAGGTAAGATCAGCCACAAAAAGCCTTCCAGTCAAGAGGAGAAGGCAAAAGCCAAACCCTGAGAATTGCTAACCCTCAGAAAGAGGTGAGAAAGAAAAACAAAAAATCCAAGGAGACTGTGGAATTGAGAAAGTGCAAGGCAAAATGGGTGAGAAAGGTGTACTGGAGGCTGAAGAGGAGTTGTCAACAATGGCTTCACTGAGGAGGGAGATGTGATTAGATCAGTCGAAGAAAGCATCAAGCACAGTAAGTGGTATAAGCAGGAAATAAAGAGATGGAAGTCTTTTTGAAGATGGAGACTTTGAAAATGGAAAAATGGATTGGAAATCAAATTGTGAAAGATGTCAAATTCCAGGTTAAGAAGATGAGATTTTATTCTCTAGGATCTAAGAGCTGGAGTGTTTAGTTATAGTGAGCCTGGATTTGATGTGAGAGAGAAAAAAGTCTCTTAAATTCTACAGCTGCCTTTTATGTATTCAGAAAAATGGTTAAAGGTCTAAGAATAGAGCTTTACTAGAAGTAATATTCTACAGAGAAGATAATAAGAAATGCCATTCTGATATGGCAGGAGTGTGAAGGGAAGCACTCACATGAAGATATTGCCTGGATCTCTGCAAAGGAGAGGAGGAAGTGATGAAAACACAGACTTCAAATCACTTTAGAGAATAGCCAAGAACCATGGCAGTTCTTTCACTACTCTGACTCTTCCAAGATAGCACAAAGATATGATGTCCAGGGGATCCACCTAGGGCAGCACAGCCTGGCTAACTGCCTGTGTGCAGGTGTCAGAATGGAGCCCTCATGCCACCAGGTGGAGTGCAGAGGTGTGGAGGGTCTGATGAATGCTGCAAAGCCAGAGTTAAGACCAGAGAGTGGGGACATAAAAACTGGAAGTCTGAGACAAGGATCACAGGCTTCAGCACACTGTCTATCTAGAATCACAAAATGTTGGGGCCACATCGCAGCAAACCACAGTATGAGATGCTCAGAGACAGAAAAGAATATAGACATTGTGTATTCCTTAAGTCAGTATAGGCCCAAAGGAGGACAAGAGACCCCCCTCTCCACCATCATAATGAAGGTCAACTTCCACCCTGACCACGTTGCAACTTTGGGAAAGAGAAGGGAGAGATGAGACCCAGGAGAAAAAAATAGTATTGAAATGGAGTTCAGGAGACTAAATATTTACATGGGA
The DNA here is from genome assembly GCF_043159975.1 of Macaca nemestrina. Taxonomy (NCBI): domain Eukaryota; kingdom Metazoa; phylum Chordata; class Mammalia; order Primates; family Cercopithecidae; genus Macaca; species Macaca nemestrina. The sequence goes on along the minus strand of NC_092132.1, from coordinate 66,085,998 downwards.
GTACAGTAAATTTTATCACCAAGGAGTTGAAATTCCTGTTAATATTCCATTGGGGGAGGGGATGAACTGAGTGATGAGGTCAGTAAGTAAAACTAGGCAACCTTCATGCTTAAATATCATGTATGTGAAACATCCTAACTGTAGTCATTTGCACATGGAAATGACTGGAAGCAAATAGAAAGCTGTTGTGGAACCTACTTTGCCAACAAAACCCCAGGCTTGGCTGCACAACCTGTGATTTTCGAACCCCTAAATTCATCTCTAAGTCCCCAAGTTGCATCCATAAAAAGAGACCTTAGAAAGCTGAGGAACGCCAAGAAAAGACAGCTTCTCCTCAGCCTCCCTCGGAAGAGACAGTAGAAGAAATAGACAAGCAGAAACCTCCCTTCCTGCTCCACAACATACACACAGGGCAGAATGAGAAGTTAGGAAAAATAAAGGATCAAGGAGGAAACCTAGAGAGAAGAACCAGGAGTTGCCAGATTTGCTCTCTGATGTGTTCTGTTTTCGGCACCTGCCCCAATTCCTTTCACCAGGCCCAGCTGCTGTGCTGTTGGCTGCCAATGTCTCACAACTGTGCCCCCTCTCCAGAGACTTGCTATCTGCCAGTTAGAGCCACCTGACTCAGAGATGTCTGTGCAGTTGCACAAAACCCAGTGGCTGAGTGCTGACCAGCAGCTAACAGCACACCGATAGTAAAAAAGCCCAGCCCTCTCGCGTCAAGGCAGTACAACTCCCTGGTGCCATTAATACTCCCAAACTCCATATGGGATGAACTCTAGTCCACCGAGAGTTAGTTTATAGGTCACTAGACCATGAGGCACATCACCTGGAACACTGCCTTGCAATGAAGTTAAATCTATTGTGTATTGGTATCAGGTAACTGGACTGTTGTAGCATGAATGATTTTGCTGTTGCCTACTCAATGTTTACTCTTCCTTTTTTTTTTTTTTTTTACAAACAGAAGCTTGATCTTGTTTG